>NC_084923.1:50255000-50607500 GCF_958298935.1 Phragmites australis | reverse complement strand
CATACATGGCAGGTTTCATATACACGGCAAGAGAGGAGACACAGCTCCAAAAATAGATGATGCCCTTCTAAGAATGTATTTGCACTTCTCTGTTTAACACCCCCCCTCAATCTGGACGGTGTGCAACTAAGTTCAGATTGCGCCGAAGATGACTGAAGGCAGTGACCGGCAATGGTTTTGTCATGATGTCGGCTATCTGGTCTTTGGAGGATATGAACCAAACCTCCAGTTGTCGAGAGGCAACACGCTCCCGGACAAAATGATAATCCACTTCCGCATGTTTCGTGCGCCGATGGAAGATAGGATTGGCTGATAGGTAGGTGGCACCGATGTTATCGCACCATAAGCTCGGGGCCCGAAGTTGAGAGATCCCAAGTTCTCGCAGCAAGACTTGGATCCATATCAATTCAGCAGTAGCATTGGCGACCGCTTTGTATTCGGCTTCCGTACTTGAACGGGAAACCGTTGGTTGTTTGCGGGAACTCCAGGAAATAAGGTTGCCGCCAAAGAAGATGGTGTATCCGCCTGTGCTACGCCGATCATCGGGATTGCCAGCCCAATCCGCATCCGAAAAAGCACTGAGTAATGAGGACTCGTTCTTGGTAATGCATAGGCCCAAATCTGAGGTGCATGGAGATAACGCAAGATGCGTTTTACTGCAGCCCAGTGAACCGTTGTCGGTGCCGAGAGAAATTGACATACACGGTTGACACAAAATGATATATCCGGGCAGGTCAAGGATAAGTACTGAAGTGCTCCAACAACACTGCGATATCTTGTGGCGTCTTCAGCTGAAAGTGGGTCGCCACTCTTTAAGAACAACTTGTCAGTAGGAAGCATAGGAGTAGAGACAACATTGGAGGAGGCCATGTTGGTGCGCTTCAGAAGGTCTTGCATATATTTGTGTTGTGTCAAGATAAGTCCTGTGGAGGTGTGATGCACTTCAATACCTAGGAAGTAGCTAAGAGGACCAAGGTCTTTGACCGCAAACTCGGCTTCAAGTTGAGCAAGAAGACGATCTGTGGCCGATGAGGAAGAGCTGACAATAATAATGTCATCCACATAGATGAGAATGTACATCTGAATTCCACCTTTATGAAAGATGAATAGCGAAACATCAGCCTTAGAAGCATAGAACCCCAACTGTAAGAGTTTGCCACTGAGACGAGAAAACCAGGCCCGTGGGGCCTGCTTGAGGCCATATAATGATTTGTCCAGCTTGCAAATATAAGTGGGGTGATCCGAGTCAACAAATCCAGGTGGCTGCTTCATATAAACATCCTCATGAAGATGACCATGGAGGAATGCATTCTGAATATCAATCTGTCGAAGAGACCAACCACGGGAGACTGCGAGAGATAATAGAACTCGAATGGTTGTAGGTTTTACCACTGGACTGAATGTATCATCATAGTCGACACCATACTGTTGTTTGAAGCCCTTGGCAACTAAGCGTGCTTTATAATGGTCAATGGAGCCATCAGCTTTGTGCTTCAACTTAAATATCCACTTACAGTCAATGACATTGAGGCCAGCACGCGGAGGAACTAGATGCCAGGTCTTGTTCTTGACAAGAGCTTGAAATTCATCATTCATTGCTGACCGCCAAAGTGGATGTGCTTTGGCAGTAGTATAAGAGGTTGGTTCGGCATCAGAATTGCGGACTGCTGAATATGTGACGGTGCCATCTGTGCGGACTTTGGGTTGCTTGATGTTGTGACTCAATCGCGTGCCGTACCGATGGGCGGGAGCGTCTGGCTCGCGTGCAGCTGGTTGGTGGGCTGGTACAGGCCAGACTGGAGACAGCGCTGGTGTCGATGCCCGAGACGCAGGAGACAGGCCAGCAGATGATTGCCCAGCTGGAGTCGATGTCGGGGCCGTAGGAGACACGGGCGCAAGCGGAGGCTGGGATTGGGCACGCGGGGTGGAGGGCGGAGAGCCCGAGGCCACCTGGTCCACGCGGTGCGCCGAATCCGCTGCGCCTGCGTCGATTTCGGCGGGGAATGCTGGCACCGATCCCGATGGCGATTCGGTTGGCAGGCTCCCGAGATTGTCTGCATGCAGAGAAGCTGCAGCCACATGGTTAACAGGAAATATATGCATGGGGTTAGTGTTCAAATTAAAACTGCTACGATCTGGTTGAGTGGTTGAGTTGATTTGTGATTGCTCAACGTTGGATAAAGGACTGGTGGCAAAGGGAAATTTTGATTCATCAAAGACAACATCACGTGAAATATAAACACGTCCGCAGTCCAAATCAAGGCATTTGTATCCTTTATGATGCGCACTATACCCAAGAAACACACAAGCTTTAGATCGAAAAGATAGTTTGTGTTGATTGTAAGGTCTCAAATTTGGCCAACATGCACAACCAAAGATGCGAAGCATGGTATAATTGGGTGGTGTTTTGAATAAACGTTCTAGGGGACACAAATTATCAATAACACGTGTGGGCAAACGGTTAATGAGATATGCAGCAGTGACAAAAGCTTCGTCCCAAAATTTGATTGGCATTTTCAACAATATGGCGATGTTTGCGTTCGGCCGAGCCATTTTGTTGATGTGTGTGCGGACAAGACACATGGTGAGCAATGCCAAGGGAACGAAAAAATTGATTGTGAAGTTTTTGATACTCCCCTCCCCAATCAGATTGGACACATTTAATTTTAGTATCAAGGAGTCGTTCTACATGGGCTTGAAATTGCAAGAAAATGTGCTGGACTTCAGTTCTATCTTTCATCAAGTAAACCCATGTGAATTTGCTGTAATCGTCAATAAAGCTTATGTAATATTTGTAACCACCAACAGATTTCGGGGCAGGACCCCAAACATCCGAAAAGATAAGTTGTAAGGGTGATGTAGAACGATGAATGGCATTATTGTATGGAAGTTGGTGGCTCTTGCCTAATTGGCAAGCATTACAAATGGTTTGACTCGACTCCTTGACACAGGGAAGATTATTCAAACTTAAAATAGACCAAACGACTTGGGTAGATGGGTGGCCGAACCGAGCATGCCACTGATCCGGAGATGCCTTGACGTTGATGAGGGCTTGTTTGAAGATTTCAATATCGGAGGATTTAATGGGATAGAGACCGGACTCACATCTTCCTTCCAGAAGCACTTGTTTCGTTGCTTGGTCCTTTATGAGAAAATGATAAGGATGAAATTCAAAAAAGACATGGTTATCATGAGAGAGTTTATGAACGGAAAGAAGATGTTTAGAAATATTAGGAACATGGAGAACATTTTCTAAAGCAAGGGGTCTAGTAGCAGTATTAATTGAACAAGAACCAATATGCATAATTTTCAAACCTGCCCCATTGCCAACTTGAACGGTTTCACCACCATGATATTGCTCACGCAGGACGAGGCGATCCAGATCACTCGTGATGTGATCGGTAGCCCCGGTGTCAGTGTACCAGTTGGGGTCGATCTTGTAGGACGTCGTGGTGGCCGTGGCAGCGAACGGTTGCTCCTCCTGATAGGACTCGTTCATGCGGTACCAGCATTTGACGGCCGTGTGTCCTTCACGACCACAGATCTGGCATGTCGGGCGCTTGGATCGATCATAGCTCGAGGACGAAGAGGATCCACGGCCGCGCCCCGGGAAGGATGGAGCACCGCGTCCACGGCCGCGTCCAGGCGGACCAGCGCGACCGCGCCCACGTTGCGGGCCGCCGCGCCCGGCAAAATTGGCGGAGGCGCCCACGTTGAGGCGCGTCTCGGCCTGGTTCTGCAGTATGCGTGCCTCAAACGCCAAGAAATACGAGTAGACATCATCGAGGGAGAGGGCCTCGCTCTTGGTGGTCATAGACGTGACAAACGGATCGTAATCCGAGCCAAGACCAGCCAAGAGGTATGCAATGACTTCAACATCCCGAAGGGGAGCATCAGCAGCAGCGAGCTCGGAGGCAAGACTCTTGATTTTGCGGAAGTAGTCAACAGCCGAGAGATCTCGCTTCTTCGTAGTAGCAAGATCAATGCGCACCTGAACGGCGCGGGCGCGCGTGGCGGAGGAGAACATTCGTTTCAGAATGTCCCAGGCTTCTTTGGAGCTTGTGGCAGACACCACATCAAGGAGAAGATCTTCAGACATTGAGGAGAGAAGACCACTAAGAAGTTGCTGATCTTGATCATACCACCGGTCGTATGCCGGATTGGGCACGAGCTCGGCGCCTGCTGCTGTGGAAGAGGCAACGTTCTGAGGCGGTGCGGTGATGGATCCATCAATGTAACCCATGAGTTCGGCACTCCTCAGATACGGGAGTAGTTGGGCACGCCATAGCATATAATTGGATTTGCCGAGACGAATTGTAACGGCATGATGTATTGGGATTGGAGCAAAGGTAGAAGAAGATGTAGTGCTGGAAATGGCGGAGGAGGAGGTGATGGAGGAAGAAGAAGACGTGGTAGACATTGTCGAAGAAAAGTTTATGGCTCTATTACCATGTTAGCATGAATGGCGCTGCCTGCCCTCTATGGGACAGATCCTTTCATATATATAGATGTTTGACATACATGGCAGGTTTCATATACACGGCAAGAGAGGAGACACAGCTCCAAAAATAGATGATGCCCTTCTAAGAATGTATTTGCACTTCTATGTTTAACACATTGCTGGACACACTTTCGATCAAGTGTTCCTGTATTTGGAAACCACAAGAATAAGCTGGTTAATGGAATCAAATGCTTAAGAGAGCGAATTGAAAACTCTAACAGCAAGAAGAAATAAGCCATGATGCATCAAGGTGATGGCATTTGCTCTAATAGGACAGAAGGGAAATGGAACCTTACTGCATATTTCCTACTACTACTTGGAAGTTAAACTAAAACAAAGAAAAATAAGCACCTTGAAAGGCAATTGCTTGCAACTACTAGCCATCGAGCATACTCACGCCGGGTACACAAGTCACCAGCTCGAGCATTGGGCTCGATCACCTTCAAAAAGAGCAATAATTTATCAGGGAGTAACATATGGCTCAAAAGGTTGCCCGTCTAACAAACAGCTCCATTTAGCATTTTACGTCATGCAAATGAGATGGGACTTTCTACAGAGAAGATCTAGCACATGATGCAACATACAACGTTATACTTATCTACAATGCAAATGGAAGTCAATGTTAAGGCTCCAAACCTCAGAGAAGCCAACAACATTGGTTCAGGGCTAAATAGAGCTTTTATGTATCTACATAACATCCTAGAATTATCTACATGGTAAAGAAATAATTGAGAGATCAAAACTGCTACGACAAGAATCCTCATTGAGTCTAGTGACAGCGGATTCATAAAAGATACCTTTAGAATTTGAAGAGCAGCTAATGCATTTTCCTAGGTAGGGTCAACTGTTGCTGGGATCACGATCTGCTCAGCGGGGACCTGTGAAGCAGTGGATTCCAGAGAGGGGGCGAGAATTCCAGCAGAAGAGAAAGATTGGTCAGCTGCTGTGAGCTTGAATAACTCGTTTTGGTTTTCTAATTCATTTTCCCGGTCATTTAGATCCGCTGCCAAAGTTTCCTCCCCCATTCCTGGCTTATTGAGCTCCGTAGCTAAATCATTCAAGCCAAGTGGAAGCCAGCATCTGATCAGCACTTTCATATTCTATATGATCAGGCAATCTGGATGACGAAGTTTCATTTTTGTTATAAATTTCTGGATGCTGCTCAACACCATTGTCCTTTGGATGAGATGCAGCCTCAACTGCACTGTCTGAGATTTCCTGGATAGGCACAGCATCATCTGAATCGAGCACCATTGTATCTGATGTTATAGTTTGATCCAGATGCTGGCTATCTGGCAAAGTCATTTTGGAATCTAATGTTTCTTCCACGTTAGGAGTTCCCCCAGAGGGGCCTGCACCATCAAGTTCACTTGACAATTGAAAAGCAACTTTTGCAGATTCAGCTGAGTCGGACCTTCAGTACCAACTGACGCGATCAGATTGCCAAAGTCAAACAGATGGGCTTCTTCAGTGACAACGTATTTCTCATCGTTTTGCAACGGACGCCCTGTTTCATGTTCAGATTCTCCCCCAAGTATCTCATTTGTTTCTAGATGCGTTGGGAATTCATCTGTGCCTTCTTCATTATCGGGGCAGTTGCTTGGTAAGATTACCTGAGCATCTTTGACACCACTCTCTTCACAAGAATCACCAGAGTAAACTTCCGTGGCAGCACTATCTCTTGACGAGGTTTGCACTCGCGCCCTTGTTCCTGCATAGAGAACCCACAGCAATCGACAAATTGAGCAGAATAGGATGTTTAACGTGATTTTCCCTTGTTGGAGATGGAAACACAGCACGCATTACTAGATAGAGCTAGTAGGAAGCAAAAGAAGAGAAGATGGTAAGAGAAGCGTGCATACCATTTGCATAGATGTTGCTTCTGATAGAGACTGCAGCAAAGGTAAGGCCAGCAACGAAGAAAAATCCAGCAAGTCCAACTCCTAGAAGCCCTGAGGATGAAGATGAACTACCATCAAAGTGTCATTAGTACTCCAAGGGAAGGGAAGGGAAGGGAATGGAAGGAAAGAATTGCCATTAGCACTGGATTCCCTGCCCTTAATAATTTGGCCCCAGCATGCAGGGCCAGAGATTTGAAGAAAAGAAATGATAAAGGGAACCAAATGAAATGAACCCAATGTACAACTAATTAATTAAGAAGAAAAAATTGATGGGGAGGGGGGCTGGGTCACCTCCTCTGGCTCCCCACCCTAAAGATTGAGGAGCCTTGTGATTGTCGTCCTCCGTGGCTTGGTCGGAGAGCCGGCAAAGAGTCCTCCGGAGGACGAGGGTGTGGCTTAGAGGCGGAGGCGCACGAGCGATAGGAGGAGGTGGACACGGGCGGGGCCCAGGCAACGGAGCTGGAGGCAGAAGGCCGAGCTAGGGGAGGCGATGCTACTGGCAGCGGCCAACCTCTTGCTCTCTTACCTGCTTCGACTCGACTCGCCTTCTCTCTTTTTCTCACCTTGCCTCACCTGGCCTGGCCTGAGAGGAAGAGGAGGATGACGAGGAGGTGGATTGATGGTGGTGAGGTGAGGGATGACTCACTTAGATCGACTCCAACAACTACCGTAAACTCCAACCGCATCCCTGTGCCGACCGGATACAGACTCCAGTAGTGCTACAGTGCCACTATAGTGAAGTCGCTCGGAGAGAGTAGATGTAAATTTGCGAGAGGGGAGACAACTGTATCACTTTTCAAAGAGAATGTCTGGGTATAAAGAGATGACGAGAGTAATAGAAGATAAGGAATAGTGTAGCTACTGGAGATAGAAAAAATAAGAGATACTGTAATAGTATTATAGAAGATGAATTTTTAAAATATCTACCGGAGATGGTCTAACTACTACTATGACAGCCTCCCTTCCTGCTCTTCACTCCATCTCAGGGTTGTGCGGTCCGGTCGAGGGAGGACAGACTCAGCCCAGCCCATCTTAAACTTTCAGGCCCAACTCGTCCAGCCCCCAGCATTTTTTTTACCTCGAACCGATGCATGAATGCATGCACAGATGATATCCATCCCCATTCCCATCCCATCCAGGCAAGGTGAAGTGTGAAGGTGATTCATCATCCATCGTATAGATCCCCTGTTCTTCCAATCATCTCCTCCTCTGTCCTTTGAATCTGAAGCTGCCAGCCATATCCCTTACGTCGGTTGATTCGATCGAAACAGATATCCTCCATGCATGGTTGCATGGTCCGTGCTTGTCATCTGTGAAGAACAAGCAAGCTAGGGGATTCAATTAGCCATTTAGGATATAATACTTCTTTAATTGCTATTTTTATCCATTTTTCCCAGCAACCAAATTCATTCCATTCGCTGCGGCATGCATAATGCAGATCGGTCGAGGAGGTGATGTGAATTCCTTTTCTGTCTGGGATTATTGAGATACGATCGACGACATGAGATGATGAAAGATACCTTGGCCTTGGAGATGGAGCTGCGATCCATGGTGCTGTGCTCCCTGCTCCTTGTGGCTCTGCTCTACAGCTTCACCTGGTTGGCCAGCTTCCTCGCCGCCTCGTCGCCGGTGCTGCTCCTCACCGCCTTCCTCCTCGGCGTCGTCCTCGTCCATAGCGACCCACCCGACGACGTGCCACTTGCACCAGAGGATCACAACCACCGCCACATCTACAAAAAGATCCGCCACCTCACCGGAGGCAGCTCCTCCTCCGAAGACGTCTCGGGCTCGGACCATGAGTCGTCGGGCTCGGGCAACGTCAGCAGCATGGAGGACATGGAGGAGGACCACCTCGTCGACAAAGAGGAGGTTGTGAAGACGGCGGTGGCGTGGACGGCGGAGGACGAGCACAGCATCCAGAGCATCGGGACGCTGGAGCTGGAGAGGGACGCTAGGCTGGAGAAGCTCATGTCCAGGCGCAGCCTCCACCGCCACCATGTCCAATGGGACAAGGAGAGGAACCTCATCGACCTCGACGTCCACATCCCCGCCGTGTTGGCGCCCAGGAAGAACCCCTTCGACCTCCTCCACGGCGACTTCCCCAGCTCCGCCCCGTCGTCCCTGCTTCGCAACCCCTTCGATAGCTGCAGTGACGTCCAAGGAGGTCATCCGGATCAGGAGGAGAGCGAGAGGAACGCGGAGGCGATGTTGAGACGGCACGAGAGCTTCACGGCCGGTGCGGCGCCTTTTGTCCGGCCGTCGTGCCGCTTCAGGCCCTACTTTGTCGCCGACGACAAGCCAATCCTGGAGGGAGGCGGCGGGGAAGCTTGCAGCGACAACTCCAACTCCTCCTCCTCCAGCTCGTCGTCGTCCTCTGCTGGCACTGGCAGCGATCACCACCACAAAGCAGCAGAAGGAGAATCAGCAGCATCGCCGGGCAAGTGGAATAATGGGAACGGGAATGTCAATGTGATGGCGGTGGCGGTGGACGTGGAGCTCATCAGTGACTCGTCCGACGACGACATTTCGTTGCCCGGTGACGACGAAGACGACTCATTCGAGGTGGAAAGCATCACGCAACAAGTAGCTGCAGGTACCCAGTACCACTATCTTTCTTTGTTTGTTTGTTTGTTTCTTGGTGCATGCGTGTCAGCCCGAGAGTAGATAGATTATTAATCGCTAAGAAAGAAATTGCTTGTGATTTGCAGGCAAGCAGCAGCAGCAACAAATGAGTGAGGAGATGGTTGTGAATCCCGTGTACGGCTCTTGTCCGTCTCCGTCAGGGCAGCAGACGCTGGCGGTGCAGAAGAAAGAAGAAGACAAAGCGAGCAGCAGCAAAGGGGGAGGAGGTGCAGCATGGGTGGCGCCAAGTACATTGGCGTCGGTGGAGGAGAACGAGAAGAGGGAGAGGGAGGTCTCCGAGATCAGAGAGCACCACATCTTCCCTCTCGTCGTCGTCGACTCCTCCTCCTCCTCCTCTTCTGTTGGTGCTGGTGCTGCAGATGCGGGAGGTGCAGTGATTGCACCACCACCCCCAGCAGCAACAGCAACAGCATCAGGAGGAGGGAAGACGTCAAGCATCAAGTACAAGGTGCCCAAGAAGCTGCCTGTCTTCGGCTTCTTCCGGAAATGACCAACGGAACGGACACATATCCAAACACAGACGGTCAAGCTTCGCTCCTGGATTTCTCCCTCCCTCTCTACCAGTAATGTATGTACAATATATATTTTTTCTAATCTTGACAAGTATGTATATGAGAAACCAAATTAAAATATGTCTTTATTTATATATGATGAGTGATTGACAATTTTGTTGATTTGATATGATGATTTTTGAATTACATATATATGTACTACAATTATAATCCTGACTGACTAAAGTTGCAGAGAAAATTGAGAATTTGTCTCTGAGTCTGGGAAAATTATACACGCAGGATGGTCTGTCACTCTGGAAGTTGATCACGCTGGATAATCCAATGCTCAGACGGAGTACACGCAGGAGTGTTTCTGAACAGAAGCAAAAATGAAGTGAACATCGGATGGTCCGGCATTTGGCACAGTGAACACCGAAGCATTTCTTGCAGAGAGGTTGCAAACTTGCTTTGGTGGACTTGAACACGCCGGATGGTCCGGCGTACAAAGGAATGAAAGCCGAATGCTTCGACGGAGCAATTTTTCTAGAGATGCTGCAAAACAAGTTCTGGCGAGAATGAACACATCGGATGGTCCGGCGATGGGTATGAATGCACGTCAGACTATTTCTTGCAGAGAGGATTCTAGAAGGGGTCTGCTGAGTTGCATACACCGGATGGTCGGACGCTCAGAAGGAGTGTGCACCGGAGTTCACAATTTTTCTGAGATGAGATTTGAACTGAGAATTTCGATTTGGACTAGCTGTAGGCGGAGTTATATGCTGTTAGAGATGCATGTTTCCTAGTCTCATGATGTGTAGGTGATGGATGCAACTTAGCGGCTAACGGTAGGAAAATCGGGGCTAAGCGGGGTGTTTAGTGACGGACAACCGTGGAGGGCGGGCGGAGTCAAGGGTGATCCTAGCTATGCACATGGAGGTCAAGTAAACCATGAGAAGATGGATGAAGATAACGTGTTGACAAAGTCAAGCGAAGGGGATGTCGATACAAGTGATAAAGTGGCCCGAGGGATCGGAAGTGGGAGAGACTTGCTGGCGGTCAAGATCGCAAGACGGAGCATAAGTGTCAACAGGGATGCTTGCTAAAGTGAAAGCAAGCGCAGTGAGTCACACTTTGAGGAGCGTGTAAGGCGGTTTCATGATTTGGCCTCAAAACCGTGGAAGGATGGAGTGCACGTGCCATCATCGTGAAGCTAGTGTCGAGGAGAAGCTAAGTCGTGAAGAGGTCATAGTCGTTCGATGGATGGAGTGAAAATTGGACCAAAATATCTTGGTAGTAGGTAGGAGGCCACTGGAAGTGTAGGGTATTTTAGGAACAAGGAAACTTAAAGGCCAAGCTACATCCCTAGTCCTATAAATAGAGGGATAGGGTTATGTGGGTGGTTTGAGCTAGCCATTAGAGAGTTGTGTGGTTGAGGTTTTGAAGAGGGAGAGATGAGTGCTTAGCCTATATGTAGTTGAGAGTTTTTGTAATCTGCTAAAAAAAGGATTGTACTCTGCAAGAAATGAAGTTTATTTTGTCTCCTATACTTGTGTTCATCTCATTCTAGTCTTCTTCTATTGGCTTCGTTGCTTGGGTGCGTGTTTTTTCCTTTTTGGATGAGATTTTTGTTTTGATTTTTGGGTTGAAATTTTTCTTCCGTGTGAAGTTGTTGTTCTTGTTGTTAGAGGTATAAAATTCACATACCAATGTATATAAGTGGGTCTTGAATTCACTTGCCCCTACATCATTAACTTGGAGAATTTCTTCTTCTGGTAATTTTCTTTGGATCGAAGCGTTTCTCTCATCAAGTTACAATCTTTTTGTGGCGATGACTTATGGTTTGAGCTTTATTGGAACCTAGTGTTCACATACAACAATGAGAGCCCCAATTTCCTCTTGCACAAATAGTTTCTCTCCAGATTTTGCTTCTTCTTGAGTTTTTGATGTGGGTTGGGTGAAATAAAGGAGAAAGCCATCCGATTCGTAAGAATTTGGTAATACGCCTATTCATCCTCTTCCCTCTAGTCGTTATTCTCGATCCAACAAGTGGTATCAGAGCTTGGTTTTGATCACCAGTTAACTTTAACAGCTTTGTGATCCATTGGTGACAATGAAGAGACATTGAAAAATTCTTCTCTTTGAAGGTCGAGACTTTTTGTACTAGAAGGTGTGCATGAAGGCTTATCTTTTAAGCTTAGGAAGTGCAATATGCGAGATTGTGGACTCCAACTATGAGATCCATGCTGGTCATACTACTCAGGTTCAACTCGAATAATATGAAGTCAACAACAAGGCTAGAAATATATTTTTCACAAGCCTGAGTTGTAATGAGTTTGACAGAGTCCAGCACCTCCATACTGCTCGAGAGATTTAGATTACTCTTAGTGTCTTTCATGAGGGCACTAACCAAATCAAGGCTCACTGCCAAAGCACGTACAATCAAGAATATCAGATGTTCGTGTAAGGCCTTGAAGAGTCTTTGGATGCTATGTTTTCTAGATTTGATGGAATCGTTAGCAACCTTAGATACACTGGTGTTTTGTCTTATTTTGACCATGAGAGGGCGATTAACCTTCTTCATGCTCTCGGTCGTAGCATGTGGAAAGTGAAGATCTTGAGCATTAAGGAGTCATCCAGTTATGATATATTGACTTGTGATGAACTCTTCAGCAAGCTCAAGTCCACCGAGATCGCTAAGGTGGCGAGGATAGGCCTAGGAAACCACTTATCTCAGAACATGGTGTTGGTTTCATGACCTAGTGGTGGTAGTTCAGTTGGAGTTGGCTTTTCTTATGCTAACCCTTCACCGAGTGATTTTGCTTTGTCTTCTTTGGTCTTTATCACAGAGGAGCAAGTGAATTCTCTTGGTGATGATGATTTGGCCTTGATTGTGAAGAAGTCCACCCGCTTCTATAACAACAAAAGGGACCAGAGGAGAGGTGGCTCTCGTGCTTGTTATGAGTGTGGTGATACCACTCATTTCAAGGCAGATTCAATCTCAAGAAGAAGGAGGATCGCGGCCACGACCACGACAAGCACAAGAATAAAAACAAGAAGTCCTTCTTCATGTACCACGATAAGATGACCAAGAAGGCGACTAAGGCAGCATCTTGAGCTTTCGTGGCTATGCTCAACAATGTCAACACTTCCTCGAGATCGGAGGAGAGCTTGGAGGAGGAGGAGCCGCCTATGAAGAGCAAGATGAAGAACAAAGACTTCACCGTTCTTTACTTCATGGAGGACAACAACAACAGTGACACAGAGCTTGATCCTTCTATGGTATCACCTTCCTATGACTAGCTATCTTTTTAGGTTGATACCTTGAATGATACTCTTGTTAGCTAGGATAGATTACTTAAGAGGGCTTTTGGTGAAGTCAAAGAACTCAATTCTAGGCTAGAATGTTCATCTTCTGAGCTTGAGTTTCTTAGATCTAGGGTCAGGGATGAGGAATGTGATAGTTGCCTTGTAGTTATGAGTGAGCTTGCTGAGCTTCAGACTTTGCATGCTCGAGTCACCAATCAGTTTGAGACTGATGAGGAGAAGCTCCTTGAGGAGAAGTCTAGGCCTATTCTCTTGGACACTTACAAGAATTGGCCTTTTCTTGCAAAGGATATTGAGATGAAAGACAAACACGTCAAGGAGCTAGAGTCTAGATTGGAGAGTATCGAGTGTTCTAAGGATGTGCAGTCAAACTGTTTCACCTGTATCATCCTTAAGGATAAGCTCAGCTAGGTTAGAGGGCAAGTTGAGAAGCTCATGGCTGAGAATGAGTACCTCATTTCTCTCATGGAGAAGTGCTCAGAAGTAAAGGGTAAAATGGATTTGATCTTGACTAAGACCAAGATATGTTCCGATAAGACTAGGTTGGCTTTAGGTCTAGGCTTTAAGAGAGTTGCTTACTCCAGATCTGGTAAGACTATTTTCACCGCACCCACTACCCTAGAGTCGAAAGCCAAAATCAATACTGCACAACCCATGCCAGAAAAAAAGAAACTAACACTGCAACCCACAAAGAAGAAACTCACACCACTACTCAAGAGAGATCCACAACCTAAGATGAAAGCTCATGTGAGGGAGTCTAGAGTGACCGATAGTCAAGTGCTAGAGAGACGCTACCACTGCACCTACTGCCAGAGAGAGGGTCACTTGGTTGGGTTTTACTTTCACCGTAGGAGGGATGAGCGGTGTGAGTGGGAATGGAGTACTCGGGACATGTACGGCCCCTCTTTTGGTGTACATGAGCCTTTTTCTCGCTCCTACTCACGAGATTTTGGTGCTTTTCAATTTCCTCCTAGGGATGGTGCCCGACATGGATCCTACCATGATTCATATGGTTGTGGTTCACGTGTCAGAGGCTTTGAGTCATAGCGCTTTGGCGGACCATGTTTTCCTCATCGTGGTACTCGCCCTCAGTGAGCTAATGTCGATTTGCATGCACCTGCTTTTATTGCTTCAGGGCGGATGACTCAGTGCTGGATTCCTAAAAGGTTTCTGTCTAACCCCAGTACTGAGCCATCCACCTATTATTCTTCTCATATGTAGGTGGCAGGCAGAGGCCTAGAGAAAAAGTGGCTCATCGACTCCGATTGTTTACGCCACTATGCATCTTGGTTGTCCAGCCTCACCCCAACGAAGTGACATGAGTACATCACATCCGAGGATGATAGAAAGGGAAGAGTGAAGGCCAAAGGTATGGTTTAGGTGAACGAGAGTTTCAGTCTCAAGGATGTGGCTTTGGTGGATCATCTGGGATACAGTTTGTTGTCTGTATCTTAGTTGCTGGATGAAGACTTAGAAGTGTGTTTCAAACGCGATACTTCACAAGTTCTAGATTCTTCGACCGCTTTGGTTTGTCAGATTTCTCGAGTTGGGAGAGTTTTTGGAGCTGATTTCTCTGAGTTTTATGGTTCTTGATGCGTGTTTGCCCGATCTTCCAAAAGGTAATATGATAAGTCGATTGGTGGAGCTTCGACGTTGATGATCCAAAGGATCCAAACAGAACAGATCGAAAACCCTCACAACCACTACACCACTACTCCATGGTTATCAATCGTGCCAAGACGCGGTTAACCTCACCAAGAAGGCTTTTCCTGCAAACGAATCGAGAACACAAGCAAAAACAGGTATATGCAATCTGAATATTGCTAATTACTAATGAAGTACTCAAGTTGGGGTTCAACAAACTGATAAACGGCGAAACTGTCTAAAACAGAATAACTATGATGGCTATTGTGTATATATAGGAGGGACATGATGAGGTCGATCTGGGGTTGTGCAGCCGTGGAAAGAGGCGTGCACAACCTGGACTCCAACCCTGACACGATTACAAAACACGACAGGGTCTAAAATGATGGCGTAGCACCTTATTTCTTTGACTCTGACTAAACTATAAGGAATATTTGGTCGATCTCATATCCATTGGAAAAGGTTTGTCGTAAGCTTTCTATAATGTCCAAGATTGCTTAAAACGGACTTCGTATGAGAGAGTTATGCATGTTTTAATAACGTGTTGTCCTGCGACTCGACCACGACCACGACTTTGACCACGACCATGCCTAGAGCTCAGCCTCGAGTCCGAGTATACTTGTCTTTCAAGGGGTGACATCCGAGTAAGGTTGTGGTGCTTTTTCCACGTTCCTAAGCAATAAAATATCACAAGAATGTAGTAGTAATCCATCCAAGTAAGCATGAACAGCAAGGAACGAGTTCACCTAGTGGTCTAATTGTCGTGCACGTGCTCTTGTAATTGGACCTTGTATGATTTGATGATTATTGGCGGTATCGATCGTATCCGAAGGAGCCATGGGATCATCATCCTCCCCTTCTTGAATTGGAGTCGTCCTCGACTCAAGTTCCTTCTTCTCTCAAATATGGCTTCAAATCTGAAATGTTAAATGTGAGACTAACCCCAAAATCTGCAGGTAGGTCCAATTTATATGTATTGTCATTGATTCTCTCAATTATTTTAAATGGTCCAACAGCTCTAGACATCAACTTTGACTTTCTTAGTTCTGTAAACCTATCATTCCTTAAATGCAACCAAACTAAATCACCCGGTTCAAATTTTATTTCCTTCCTA
Source organism: Phragmites australis (assembly GCF_958298935.1). NCBI lineage: Eukaryota > Viridiplantae > Streptophyta > Magnoliopsida > Poales > Poaceae > Phragmites > Phragmites australis. Next base: position 50,591,882 of record NC_084923.1, on the reverse strand, counting down.
CCTTTACTTCCAGCAATCCTATACTTTTCAGTCATGCTCTCTATATTCTTTTTAGTTGTTTCATGCAACTTAAGAATAAATTCAGCACATTTCTTAGCATCTAAATTAAATCTTTCAAAAGTAGGCAAAGGTAGTAAATCAATAGGAGCATGAGGATTAAATCCATACACTACCTAGAACGGACTTACCTTGGTGGTGGAGTTACCGACCTATTGTAAGCAAATTCAATATGTGGTAGACACTCTTCCACATCCTCAAATTCTTCTTTAGAACTGTCCGTAACATGATTGATAATGTACGGTTGACAACCTCTGTTTGACCATCGGTTTGGGGATGACACGTAGTGGAAAACAGCAGCTTTGTCCCAAATTTATTCCAAAATGATCTCCAAAAGTGACTCAAAAATTTTGCATCACGGTCTAAGACAATAGTATTGGGCACTCCATGTAGTCGAACGATTTCCTAAAAAATAAATCAGCTATGTTTGTAGCATCATCGCTCTTGTGATAAGGTATAAAATATACCATTTTGGAGAATTGATCAACAACTACAAATATACTATCCATCCCCCTCATTGTCCTAGGCAGTCCTAAAACAAAATCCATGAAAATATCTTCCCAAGGTGCATTAGGAACAAGAAGAGTCATGTAAAGACCATGTGGATTTAAACGAGACTTAGCTTTATTGCAAGTGGTGCAACGTGACACCTAGCGCTCGACGTCATGTCTCATCTTTGGCCAAAAGAAGTGGGCGTCCAGCACATCTTCAGTCTTCTTTGCTCTAAAATGTGCCATCAATCCTCCTCCATGCGCCTCCTGTAACAACAAAATATGAATGGGGCTAGTTGGAATGCATAGCTTGTTAGTACGATAAAGTAATATGTCGTTCAGCACATATTTTTTTTCCATGTTTTCCCTTCTTTACAATGTTCAAGCACTTCTTTAAAGTTTAAATCAGCAGCATACAAGTCCTTAATGGTCTCTAAACCAAAAATCTTATGATCAAGTTGAGATAACATGGTATAACGCCAAGAAAGCGCATCAACAATCACATTGTCCTTTCCTTTCTTATGTTTTATAACATATGGAAACGACTCAATAAATTCTACCCATTTAGCATGTCATTTATTCAGTTTAGCTTGGCTTCTAATATGTTTCAATGATTCATGATCAGAATGTATAACAAATTCTTTGGGCCATAGATAATGTTGCCAAGTTTCAAGCACACAAACTAAAGCATACAATTCTTTATCATAAGTGGAATAATTCAGACTTGGCCTACTTAATTTCTCACTGAAATAAGAAACATGTTTACCTTCTTAAATTAGCACACCTTCAATTCCAATCCCACTAGCATCACATTCTAGTTCAAAAATCTTACCAAAATCAGGGAGTTGGAGAAATGGCGCATGGGTGAGTTTCTCTTTCAACAACTTGAATGCTTGTTCTTGCACAGGTCCTCATTTGAAAACTACTCCTTTCTTTGTCAACTCATTTAATGGAGCAGCAATGATGCTGAAATCCCGTACAAATCGTCGATAGAAACCTGCAAGACCATAAAAACTTCTCACTTGAATAATAGTCTTAGGGGTTGGCCAGCTCTTTATGACTTCATTTTTTACTTTATCCACTTCTATTCCCTGTGGAGTAACAACATAGCCAAGAAAAGAAACTTGATCTGTACAAAAGATGCACTTTTTGAGGTTACCAAACAAACGTGCATCTCCCAAAGCGTTAAAAATAGTACGTAAGTGATCAAAGTATAGTTCATATGACTTGCTGTAAATCAAGATGTCATCAAAGTAAACCACCACAAATCTCCCAATGAAAACACGTAAAACTTCGTTCATCAATTGCATGAAAGTACGAGGTATATTAGTTAACCCAAAAAGCATTACTAACCACTCATACAAATCAAACTTAGTTGGGTGGAAAAAAAAATTTCGCTACTTGCTGATTTTCAGATTCATTCTCAAATTCTTTTCTCTTAATTTCAGCTGTCTCTTATTCACATTTTACAATTATAGCAGGGGTTAAAGGTAGAAAATTTATTTTCTTTCCTTGATGCATAAGAATGTACTTATTACTTCTACCATGATGTGTTGCATCAGTGTCAAACTTCCATGGTCGTCCTAACAAAACAGAGCATGCATGCATGGGAACTACATCGAAATCAGCACAATCATGATATGAACCAATAGAAAAATGCACCATAACTGTTGGTATTATTTTCACTTTATCATTGTTGTTGAACCATTGAACATGATACGGATGAGGATGGTTTCTTATCGGCAAGGCAAGCTTCTTGATCATATCTGAACTTAACAAGTTGTTGCAGCTTTCTCCATCAATAATGACTCGAATACGATAATCCTTGACTATAAGGAACATCTGAAATAAATTGTGACATTGTAACTATTCCGCTTGCTCCATTTGAGTGCTTAGTACTCGCTGCACAATGAGGGTCCGATAATTCTCCGTAGCAGCTGCACTCAATTCTTCCTCATTGTCGATATCCGTCTCATGTTCGTTCTCATCACCTGCATGGTTAGCTGCAAGTGCATATTCATCCTCAACATCTCTAGCACTTACATATCCACCATCCTCTGTTACAATGTATGCTCGCTGACTTGGGCAAAACTTCATGACATGGCCCATTCCCTTATATCGGTGGCAAATAATTCCAGTCGATCGGCCTGTAGAAGCAACCAAAGAAAAGCTCTTGGCTGGACCCTGCACACTTACGGATTTGCTTACCTCGGGAGCATGCGACGGTGTCAAAGGTACTACTGAACGCGTCCTACTCAAGAAGGGGGCAGTAGACCATGGGGCTATTTTGACTTGTCTCGGTATTGATTTTGAAGTAGTCGTGCTTCTAAAATTACTCCTTAGCCTATGTTGTCGCCTCTGTAATTCTTTTTCTACCAAACACGCAAGTTGGAACAATCTAGGAACACTATCATATTCTTTGTAATCAACTATGTTCTGAATTTCACACCTTAACCCTCCATAAAAGTGTGCCATTGCAGCCTCTTCATCCTCAATAATATCACAACGTAACATACTAATTTGTAGCTCCTGGTAATATTCTTCTACGGATCTATCACCTTGGTTTAAGCACCGTAATTTCTTACGCAAATCACATTTAAAAGAGGGTGGAACAAATCTGTTACGCATAGCAACCTTTAAAGCATTCCAGGTAGTAGGAGCTAATCCGTCGATGCATACCCTATTCCACCAGATAATTGCAAAATTTTTAAATTCGCTAGTGGCTTGCCTAACTCTATGCACTTCAGGAACTAAATGAGCATTAAACTTCTGTTCTACCGTCATCTCCCAATCTAAGTACCTTTCAGCATCGTAAGCACCCTCAAAAGATGGTATAGTAAACTTAACCTTAGTAAATGGATCATCATTAATACGTGGGTTATGTTGCTGAAAATTATAGTTGAAGTTCAATCAGTTCCTTTGTCGTTCATCAAAGGCATCACGTTCTTGTCTCAACACTTCACATCCGCGACGGACTCCTCTTATTCATAGGCTGCACCATGAGGATCCACTCGATCATTGTTCAGTGGTAGATTAACCAATTGATCAAAGCGTGTATTGAGCATTGCAATACTTTTATTGAGTCGTTGAAATACGGTATTGGTTCCCACAAGCTTCTTGTCAATATCGTCATTATAATTTATCGATGATCATCCAACAACATTGTGAGTTCTTCCCTCAAAACACACTCTTTCGCATCCGATGCTTCTCCTACCATAGTTAGACGAAGATAGAAAACAACAAAAGATAAATTATCCCTATCGACTACAAGGTGGTAGAGGTGGAGTCAGACACTCTCAAGCGTCTTACCACATTCTTGCAAGTGTTCTTACTAATCACCACAGTTGGTACAACCGGTGGCTGGTTCGTGATACCTTACTGGGTGTGAGTGAGATGGTTGCAAGGGGAGAAAACGTTTTGATCGAGAGAAGGTGTAGTTTGGATAGGCAATATTTAGTAGCAAGGAAAGGCAATAATTGAAATCAGATTAGCAAAAATGAATAAAAGTCCACAATACTCATCACAGTTGCTGGCTCGAACACGTTCCTAGAACTAGCTCAAGCAAACCGAAAACTATAACAGATACAAGCACAATAGAACAAAATTTGCAATGCAAACTGATTCTTTTTTTGTTTTTGAGTTCTCTCTCTCTCTCTCTCTTTTGCACTCTTTGCTTCTTCTTTTTTTTTGGCACTCTTATCTTCTTGCTTGCTTTTCTTTTCTCTTTTTTTTTGCGAATGTGACATAAACTCCAAACTCTTCTACTGTCTTTTCTAAGACCAGTGAGGTACGTGGGTCACAAACTTTTTTCGGAGAGCAGGGGTAAAAAAGTAATAAAAAAGATACTCTCTCTGTCTCTCTCTCTCTCTCTCTCTCTGAACTTTGGCTACCTCTGTTTCAGCTATGGTGGTCGGATCCGAGAAGGTGGGCGACTCCAACTAAGTGGTCGGATCCAAGAAGGTAGGCGAATCTGACCAGGTGGTCGCAGCGACTAGGCGGTCGGACTCGAGCGGGTGGTCAGAGTGACTGGTCGGTGGGTGGTTGGAGTGACTGGTCGGGACCCTGAGCAGGTGGTCAGAGTGACTGGTCGGGACCCTGAGCAGGGACACAAATTCGGCTATAGCAGACTAGAGCAAGCCGAATAACTCGACAACTAAATTAGCAAAGACTCAAAGCTAGAAACTAGAACACAATGACTCGACCATCAACAAAGACACCGACTATAGACTCAAACTCAACAACGCAAAAACTGAAAACAAAATTGCGAAAAGCTCAAAGTGGTTTGGACAATGAAAGAACTAAAACATAAAACTTTTTATGGGCAATTTTCTGGACTCTAGGTAATGGAACTCGGTGAAACAAAAGGGGATAACTGAGATTACCTAACGAGCAACCGAGGCTCTAATACCACTTGATGCACGTTTGCCTGATCTTCCGAAAGGTAATATGATAAGTCGATTGGTGAAGCTTCGATATTGATGATTCAAAGGCTCCGAACAGAACAGATCGAGAATCCTCGCAACCACTATACCACTACTCTGTTGTTATTAACCGTGCCAAGACGCGGTTGACCTCGCCAAGAAGGATTTTCCTGCAAGCGAATCGAGAACACAAGCAAAAACAGGTAGATGCAATCTGAATATTGCTAATTACTAATGAAGTACTCGAGTTGGGGTTCAACAAACCGATAAACGGCGAAACTGTCTAAAACAGAATAATCTAAGCTAAACCTGAGTTTAAACTACGATGACTACTGTGTATAAATAAGTGGGACATGAGGAGGTCGACCTAGGATTATGCAGCTGTGGAAAGAGGCGTGCACAACCTGGACTCGGACCCCGACACGATTACAAGACCCGACAGGGTTCAAAACAATGGCGTAGCACCTTATTTCTTTGACTCTAACTAAACTATAAGGAATATTTGGTCGAGCTCATATCAATTGGAAAGGGCTCATCGTAAGCTTTCCAGAATATCCAAGATTGCCTAAAACGGATTTCGTATGAGAGAGTTATGCCCATTTTACTGACGTTCTGCCCTGCGACTCGACCACGAGCACGACCATGACTTCGACCACGACCACGACTAGAGCTCAGCCTCGAGTCCGAGTAGACTTGGCCTTCAAGGGGTGACATTCGGGTAAGGTTGTGGTGCTTTTCCCATGTTCCTAAGCAATAAAACATCACAAGAATTTAATAGTAATTCATCCAAGTAAGCATGAACAGTAAGGAATGAATTCACCTGGTGGTCTAATTATCATGCACGTGCTCTTGTAATTAGACCTTGTATGATTTGAGGATTATTGGCGGTATTGATCGTATCCAAAGGATCCATAGGCTCATCAGTTCTTCTCGGTGTTTAATTGCTCAACCTTATTCTAAGGGAGGATGTCTATACCATAGGCACCAAATGAGTTTTTTATAAACAAACTGAGGGAGGATGGGTCGGTGGTTAGAAACAAGGCTAGATTTGTAGCTCAGGGTTTCACTCAAATAGAGGGGATATGCTTTGGAGAGACATTTGCATCAGTAGTTAAACTAGAAGCTATTAGAATTCTCCTTGCATTCGCGGAATCCCAAGGTTTTAAATTGTACCAAATGGATATCAAAAGTGCTTTTCTAAATAGTTTCATAGAGAAAAAGGTCTTTGTCAAGCAACCCCCTAGTTTTGAGCACCCTAAATACCCACATAAAGTATACAAGCTTCAGAAGGTTTTGTATGGGCTTAAGTAGACACTTAGAGCTTGGTATGATAAGATTAAATCTTTCTTGCTAGAGCATGGGTATGAGATGGGGTTAGTTGATAAAACTTTGTTTACCTTTAGGCATGGCAATGATTTCCTACTTGTTCAGATATATGTGGATAATATCATCTTTGGTGGTTCCTCTTATGCACTTGTGGCCAAGTTTGTAGAAACTACGAGTAGGAAATTTGAAATGTCGATGATAGGTGAGCTCAACTTCTTCCTTAGACTTCAAATTAAGCAATGCAAACATGTTACATTCATCCACAAGATGAAGTACACCAAGGACTTGCTGACGAAGTTCGACATGAGTGACGCAAAGCCCCTGGTGACACCAATGGCTACCTCGATCGTGCTTGATCCGGATGAAGAAGTTCGACATGAGTGACGCAAAGCCCCTAGTGACACCAATGGCTACCTCGACTGTGCTTGATCCGGATGAAGATGGCGAGGAGATGGATCAGCGGGAGTACAAGAACATGATTGGCTCCCTGCCGTACCTGACAGCGATAAGACCCGATATCTAATTCACCGTCTGCTTGTGTGCCTGTTTCCAAGCATCACCGAGGACATCACACTGCCAAGCGATGAAACGCATATTGAGGTATCTCAAACACACCCTTGAGTATGAACTTTGGTTTTCTGCATCTTCTTCACTTTCTCTTCGAGGTTTTTCAGATGCGGACTTTGCTGGTTGTAGAATTGACAGGAAGAGTACCTCCGATACTTATCATTTTTTAGGTACCTCTCTTGTTTGTTAGTCTTCTTGCAAATAGTCTAATGTTGCGCAGTCAACTGTTGAAGCTGAATATGTTGCTGCCGCTAGTTGTTATTCTCAGATTTGTGAATGGTTGCTAAGAACTTTGGGTTAGACTTCAAGAGTGTGCCACTTTTGTGTGACAACATCAATGACATAAGCTTAGCCAATAACCTAGTCCAATACTCCAGAACCAAACACATAAATGTGAGATTCCACTTTTTGCGAGACCACAATGAGAAGGGAGACATTATCTTGAGATACATTGATACCCAACACCAGCTTGCTGATATCCTTACCAAGCCTCTTGATATAACAAGATTTACCTATTTGAGGGGAGAGCTTAGAGTGTGCCATCCCTATGGCACTGTGTGAGGTGGAGTTGTCTTTGTACATACTCTATCTTACTTTTGTTGCATTTGCATTGCATAGCATCATGTAATATAATCATAATAGTTGAGATTTGACTTGTATGTGTTTAGCATTTTCTTTTGCTAGTCGTGAATTTGGACTAAGTTGAGTAGTTGTGCAAAGCAAACTCTTAATCTTAGGCTCCTCTTAATATTTTGACATGAATCATTTTAAGCAAGCTAGCTTTTCTAAAGACGAAATTTGACAATTTTATGAATCATGTAGACTATTAAATGCTCAATTGTTTATCACCATATTCTAAATTACTTTGGCTTAGTCAATGCTTGTGTTAAGTCTAGTTTGATGAATATCTTGCTCTAGGCTTCTTAGTTCAAGATAGTGGATTGGGAAACACTACACTATATTTTCTGTCTTTGTCAAATATTTAGCTCATGATAGAACATTAGGGGAACATGTGTTCCTTGTGGCGCAAAGGCACTACTTGAATTGATTTAAGTGAAAACTTGATAATTTGTGCAATTTTAATTCCATTGATCAATCAAGTTTCTTGTGCTAAAATATAATCCAATATGTTTGTCTTGATGCTTCATGTGGTTTGCCAAAGAAGTAAACCTATGGTTGCTCAAGTCAACTTGAGCATAAAATGAATTACAAAGAAATATGTCTAAATGATCAATTTTCCTTAAATAACTTGATCTAACTAAGTCTTTGTTTCATATGTGAGCATTTGCAAAGCCTGCTGTTATAAATACTTGTTTACCTAGTTCGAGATTGCTGTTTGCTAGTTCTTAATGCTTGTATTGCCTCGGCACGAGTGGATGTTTATGTGGTGGTCACTTTTAACATGATTCGGCTAGGTGAACCTAATACGCCAACAATTCTTCAGGTTTAGCTTGTGTAGCTTCATGTTCTTGTGATGCTGTATCTTTTTTAGCCTTTGTGCGCTTGCAAGCTCCACATTCTACTCTCTATAGCCCTTTGATGCTTCTGACTTTTGCCAATGTTTTGTGGTATACTTGTGAAAGCTTATTAGGATTGATTATTCATGTATTTTATGGAGTTTTTGTCCTTGATTTTTTGCATTGCCAAAGAGGGAAAACATGTACACTAAATCACAAAGAAGAAGAATCCTGATATTTGTGCATTCATCAAGGGGGAGCTTTGCATTGAGCTTTTGCCTCCTCTCTTCGGGCTTTCGCAATCTTCTTATGCTAAGTGACATTTTCTACTCTTTATTGAGTCTTTGGTCACTTGAATGAGCTTCTCTTGTTGAATTTCTTTAAACCAAAATCTTTATGCTTTAAGGGTTGTCAATGCACCAATCAAGGGGAAGATTGAAAAACCAAGTTGAAATGTGACTTGGTTTATATGTGATGAGTGATTGACAGAGGGGTATGCTGAGTTGCATACGCCGGATGGTCTGGCGCTCCGAAGGAGTGTGCGCCAGATCATGAGATGAACTTTGAACTGAGAATTTCAGTTTGGACTAACTGCAGGTGGAGTTATATGTTGTTAGAGATGCATGTTTGCTTGTCTCATAATGTGTAAGTGATGGATGCAACTTGGCGGCTGATGACGGGAAGATCGGGGCTAAGTGGGGTTCTTGGTGCCGAAAGATCGTGGAGGTCGAGCGTAGTCAAGGGTGATCCTAGTTGTGCACATGAAGGTCAAGCAAAGCATAAGAAGATGGATGAAGATGACGTGTTGACAAAGTCAAGCGAAGGGGATGTCGGTGCAAATGACAAAGTGGCCCGAGGTATCAGGAGCTAGAGACACTTTCCAGTGGTCAAGATTGCAAAACGGAATACACGTGTCGACATAGGGATGCTGGCTGAAGTGAAAGCAAACGGCAGTGAGTCACGCTTTGAGAAGCGTGTGAGGCAGTTTCACGGTTTGGCCTCAAACCATAGAAGGATGAAATGCACGTGGCATCATCACGAAGCTAGCGTCGATGCGAAGCTAAATCGTGAAGGTGTCACAGTCGTTCAATGAATAGAGCGAAAAATAGACCAAAATACCCCGGAGGTAGGTAGGAGGCCATTAGAAGTGAAGGGTATTTTAGGAACAAGGAAACTTAAGGGTTAAGCTACTTTCTTAGGCCTATAAATAGAGGGGTAGGGCTGTGTGAGGGATATGAGACAGCCATTAGAGAGTTGTGTGGTTGAGATTTTGGAGATTGTGAGAAGAGTGCTTAGCCTATATGTAGGTGAGAGCTTTTGTGAGCAAAATACTTTTGTAATCTGTCGAAAAGAGGGTCGTTCTCTGCAAAAAGTGAAACTTATTTTGTCTCCTATACTTATGTGCATCACCTTCTAGTCTCTTTCTATTGGCTTCGTTGCTTGGTTGCAAGTTTTTCCTTTTTGGATGAGATTTTCATTTTGATTTTTGGGCTGAAATTTTTCTTCCGTGTGAAGTTGTTTTTTTTTTTTGGCTAGAGGCATAAAATTCATATACTAATGTATATAAGTGGGTCTTGAATTTCCTTGCCTCTAGATCATCAACTTGGAGAATTTCTTCTTCCGGTGTTTTTCTTTGGATTGAAGTGTTTCTCTCATCAAGTTGTAATCTTTTTGTGGTGATGACTTGTGGTTTGAGCTTTATTGGAAACTAGTGTTCACATACAACCATGAGAACCCTAATTTCCTCTTGCGCAACTAGTTTCTCTCCAGATTTTGCTTCCGCTTAAGTTTTTGAGGTGAGTTGGGTGAAACAAAGGAGAAGGCCATCCGATTTGTAAGAATTTGGTAAGACATCTATTAACCCCTCTCTAATCGCTATTCTCGGTTCAACAGTATACATGGGAACCAACTATTGCAATGTAATGCAATGCAAACGCTTTCCGGTATAGATAAATCCAAGGAACAGAACAAATGCACCAAATATTACTTGAAAAGATATGTAATCGGATTTCTTCTCCGAAAGCAATGTCAATGCAATGCATTACATTACTAGTGGTTGAATCAGCTACACCACTACAAGATTCAGATTCTTGCCCGGATGAGGATTGACCTTGAAAGCAAACAGCAACTTCAGACCGTAAACAACAGCAGCAAAATGGATGGATGATTCCCTATTATTGCTCTTACTTTGCATGCCTGTCAAGATAATGGAACTGTAATGTCGTGTTGGTTATATTTTGTTTATTTTTGTGTGAATCCAAGGACTTAATTTTCCTTTTTCTAAAACAAAAGCATCCACCACTTAACCTGAGATGGCAATGTTTTCACTACACTGTCCAATTGAACAAAGGCATAGCTCTCACTGATCATCTCCCATGAAATATTCCAATGCTTACAGGATATGCTTAGCATTGTTACCATCTTATTCAACATGTTTCCAAAAATAGCTGAAGGTATGTGCTCCATAGGATCAACAAATGTTCAGTATGAACTATTACTAGTTTAAATGCAGCTAAGCATGGTAGTAACATGCAGGTTTCCTCAAGGATCCAGAAGCAGTATTTCAGCCTTTTGTGAAGCTATACAAGTTCTACGTGGAGCCTTTTATCCTTCCTTTTCTTGCATATTATACCCACTTTTGGACATACGTGGCTCAAGGATTGACTATGGTGCTCCATATCTTGTATAAGATATTTAAACGGCTCATGTAAAGAGATAAAATAACTAAAGAATCCTTATTCAAAAAACAAATTTGCAAACAATCATTTATCAGTATATTACCAGTAACGTCAGGAAGAGGGGGCACAGCAAAGGGCCCATGACAGCCAGCTCTATGGGGGAGTCTTGACGGCGCAGAAATTTTTACTTGATGCTATTCTGTTCCCCGATGCTTATCACAACCATGCTTCCGTGAAATAGAAATTGGTATTATTTCACTTAAGAAAACCGCAGCTAGCATAAAGATGTAGATAGTCACATGAAATGGTTGCAAGGAATACAGAGTATTTACTATTGTTACATCCTAATATTTTATTGACAGCATTAGATAAAGTAAGTGCCCTAAAAAGTGCTGCCTATGAATTTCCATATAATGGCTGTTCTACCATTTTATAGTATGCCAATTTGTGTACTGCAGGTGATAGAATCTGGCATCCGTAGGTTGTACCGATCAATCAACTTAGGCCGGGGCTTATACCCCTGACGACCAGGCGCTGTGGTGGTGGCCTGACCGAACCGGCAGAAGAGAAGAGAGAGTCAGCAAGGAAGAGAGAGAACCGAGAGAGAGAGAGAGAGAGAGAGAGAGAGATAAACGGAAATAGACTTCTTTATTGACTGCTTACAGGAAACAATGCCTACTGTCGATTACTTATAGCCAGCCAAACCTAACCCAATACGAATCCTAAACCTAACCGAATGCATATCCTAATCCAACTGAAACCAAATCTGAAACAAACTGAGTACGATACTTATCCTAACTGAATCCTAACTAGTTTGAAGTCTCTTGACTTATCTCTTCAATTCTCTCTAAACTTATCTCTACCGACCATAACATCACTCTCTCCCTCGGCAAATAGCTTGTCCACGAGATGAAATGTAAGGTAGGCAAGCTTGTACGACACTCAGCCAACGTCATCTGGCCCGTTGTCATCATTGTAGTCAGTCACCTCAATGTAGAAGAGGCTTTGACAGTGGTGGCCGTAACACAGCACGGGGACATGCGACGGAAGGGTCGCGGGGGGTGAAGGCGTCATGGTTGCGCAGGTGCTTGGTGCGTGCTCTCCAGATGGTTTTGGCGCCAATTGCATTGGCATCAACGGCCGGCCTGCTGTTTGTGCTGGTGAATGCCTTGTCGTAGCTGAGCCATCCGTAGCCTGGGTGCGGCGCTCATACGCGTGCGACAAGCTCATCACCGTCTGGATGCCCTTCAGATCCTGGAGTTCGATGTCAATGCAAATGCGATCTGGTAACCCTGCAGTGAACGGTTGTGCCTGTTGTGCCATAGAGAGGGGGCCTGCGTGACACATGAGCACCTGAAATTTCTCTTGGTAGGCCTCAACGGTCGAAGGGAAGGATAGGCATGCCAATTCGTCCAGCGGGTTGCTCCGTAGTGGTGGTCCAAAGCGAGGGTAGCACTGCTCCTTGAAATGTGCCCAAGAGGGTGTGCTATTGTTGTGTTCTAGCATGTAGTACCAATATTGGGCGATGCCAGTGAGGTGATAGGCTGCATCTGGCCACGAAAAAAGTGTTTGCAACGATTAAGCCACCCTCCTTGCCATCGAAGGTCAGAACTTCAAGTTTACGGAAACGGGGAACACCGGTCTGGCCACCTGTAGAAACTGGATCCATAGCACTACTAATATGTGGTGCATATGGGAATTGCATAGGCGGAAAAGTGGTGGGGATAGGGGATGGTGAATGTGGAAACTGAATCTAGTGGATGTTTGTGGTGGGCGGCAATGGGGGAGGTGAGAGTGGCAGAAAAGACAGGATGCCTGAAGTGTCAAAAGTGATTGTTGGGAGGGTTGTCACCGACGAAGGAGCCGCTGCACCGGATGACACGTCGCTTAGCAGCACAGCCAGCTAACTTGAGTGTCCAGCGAGCGCTTATCCACCACCGAGAGATGCGACGATATGGTGGCCACCTGTTGAACCACCTCATCAAGCTGCTTTTCTATGTCGGTCACCATCTTGGCCACGACCTCCACGACCTGCGAGCTAGAACTTTCCCTATCGTTGGAACCTGGCCTCCGTAGGTTGTACCAATGAATCACCTTAAGCTAGAGCTGATACCCTAAGGCAACCAGGCGTCATGGTGGCAGCCTGACCGAACCAACAGAAGAGAAGAGAGTTGGTGAGGAATAGAGAGAACCGAGAGAGAGAGAGAGAGAAAGAGCCAAGAGGGAGAGATAGAGAGAATCGGAAATAGACTTCTTTTTTGATTGCTTACCGAAAACAATGCCTACTGCCGATTACTTATAGGCAGCCAAACCTAACCCAATACGATTCCTAAACCTAACCAAATACAAATCATAATCCAACTTACGGCTGCTCTTGGTAACATTTAACAAGAAATCAAGGATATAGTTTTCAGAAATTGATTGGTAGCTCATATTTATTAGCCATTAGCTTGGATACCTGCATCCCTCTACATCCCGAGAACCTGTCCATCATGCTCTTGCCTCCCAAGAGCACCACAAATGCCTGAAAGCATATTCTATAACACAACTTCTGATGGATCTAACTCCAGCGCCTTCCTGGCAATATTTTTGCCAACAACCGGATCATTGTGGAGCTTGCAAAATGCCAGCAGGGTTTTGTACATTGACAAGTCTGGCTGGACAGACAAGTCTGTAAGACGACCTGCTCGCCCTAACATATCCAGAAAGCATGATAGTGGCTCTTTTGTGGGAAAACACCAAACAGATTCCTCATAGAGTTGAAATGTTTGATGCCAATGTCAATTAAGCCACCATGGCTGCAGGCAGAAATTACAACGAGAAAGTAATGCCATCAGGCTGAGCTCCAGCCAGAATCATGTCTTCAAAAGCCGAGAGCGCTTCAGTGTAACGCTCATTGAATACCAGGCCGGATATTAGAGCATTCCACGACACAACACAGGGCTCCCTGATCGACCGGAAAACACTTATAGCATCCTCCAGGGCTCCCTGATTGACCGGAAAACACTTATAGCATCCTCCAGACACTTGCATCTGCAGTACATGTCGATAAGGCTGGTGGAGACCGACACCTGACCACTCAACCCCAATTTCACCGAGCAGCAGTGCAACTGCTTTCCGTGCTCTATGGACCTCGCTCGGTGGTCGCGAAGGTAAGGCAGCACCTACCCAAACTCAAGGCTCGGAGCTACTACTATTTGAGATCCTGACCTGTGCAGTAACTCAATGGGAAATGTCATCAACAAAACCATATACTGTAGATGATTGGGCGGCGGCCGTGCTACACTACTCCCATATACCATTGAATTCAAACGATTTGTCCAATATATGTTTGAATTCAACAACACGTCCCATATATGTTTGAATTCAACAATGTGTCTGTCTTAAGGATGCAGTGCAGACATCATCTCATCTCTTACAGACCCAAGAAGAAGCCTGGACGACAAAACAGACTTGAGCTGAACATGAATCAACTGAATGTCATATAATATGTAGACCCCTTGTGATGTGATGTCATGCCCCCTCCTCCTCCGATTGATCATCGTCTTCCTCCACGAATTGCAACGGAGGGCCAAACAGCAACCTGCTCAGCAGTGCTTGGTTCCAACCAATTCCTCGACCAGTGCCTGACTGCCAGATTCTCGTTGCAAAGTTGTGCCATTTTGAGGGGCTGCCACCATCATCTCCCGACAAGTCACAGCGATACACACTGCTTATTCGAGGTTGCAGATGGTACTTGAGGACTGCACCATCCTCGCAAGGAGTTACCGCTAGCTCTTGCGACAGCGGATTACCCAATATTTGGACATGGGATACACTGTGAAAAATGAAAGATCAATCATCAATGTCGGTGCAAATGAAAGAGGTGGTAAAAAACAACCCGAAATGCAAAAGACCATGTCGCTCACCATATGTAGTATAGACCATCCGTCGCCTGTTTCTGTATCCTCCCAAGCAGCTCAACCTTCACCACCCCACCAATGCATAGAACCGTACGTGGAAGCCTAAATGATTGCAAAACATTTTCCTGGAACAGGATGGATCATTTTACTTCCAACAGGTCTACACAATGCAACTGCAAACACTAAACACAATGCAACTGCCCTGTGCAATAAGCACTTATAGTAAACCCAAATATAGTTTCTTCAATGCCACACTTTCAAAAGGTGCTCTTGCTCTATATCAACTCTATGGTTTATTATTAAAGAGAAAAGAATGGATATGAGGAGAGAGAGAAAAAGTGATAAATTAAGCTGACCTGTAACATTGGGAATTCTGGAGATGTGTAAGTCCAGATATAGTTGTCATCAGCGGCCAGCTGCTGGCCTTCATTCTCATCGGATACAAGATCTTGAGATCGTAGAGTCGACTTTGGATAGCCCATCCGGAAGCGAACTTGCTGTGCTGAATATATCGGGTCGCCGTACTGGAAAAATGCTGCATATATAGCAGGAAAGTATTAGCAGCAGGCAGCGAAGGTTTTGGCATGTATACATATGGCAGAGGTGGGACCGCATGAAGGATTATGAGTAGACCACCTTTGAATGGCTGTATCTTGATTTCCTGGATGAGGCACAGATCAGAGTGAAGCCTGTATATGAGACATTCTGGGATGGTAGGATCACTCTGGCCCCCACTGGACCAATAAGACGGCCTCATCTCAACACGATCGATTGGCTCAAGGGTGTTTTCTATGGTCTCTTCTGGGAAGTTGTCGGTGCTGGATGCAGCTATGCAGCGAATGATGCAATCCCTGGCATGGTAAGGGGAGAGAAGAACATGGCTAAGGTGCAAATAGACCCTGTGATCTGTCTTGTGGTTCTCCCACTCACTTGATCCAGCATATTCTTGATTTATGTTACTACTGGTAGTATCAGCAGCACAAGTCGTTACTAGTTGTTGGATACAAGTGAAGTTGGAGACCTCGGGACAAAGCCGCAGGCACTGTGCCTTGCTGAACTGGTTTGCGATGGCTGGGGTAACAAAATTGAATTAGTACCGGTGATTCCCTTGCATTAGCTAGCGTGGCGATGGTAAACTAATAATAATAAAATGAATCAATAAATGAAAGAATGAGAAGCAAGAAAGACAAGAGAGGTGCAGAATGAAAGAATCCATCCAGATCCAGGCAAAACAAGTTACCGAAGGTTCGCCACGAGCGGGAGACGGCGGAGGCGCTGGCGAGGTCGGCTGGGTGGGAGAGCAGCGTGAAGACGATGGCGGAGGTGTCCGGCCCCAGCCACTCGAGGAAGTCCACGCCCGCCTGCGAGGCGAACTCCACCACCCCCATATGGATTTGGATTGAATGGAATGGAATGGAAGATCTCCACAGGGACGAGAGGGCAACGATCTCTCTATCTATGGGAGTCTAGCGAAGGAAGAAGAAATAGCGGCGGCGGCGGCGGCGGCCATGGCGGTCCAGCTGAGCTCGAATCGACGTGCCGGATCCGACCTTGTGTAGGGTTTGGAATTCACAAATCTCTATTGCAGACGCCGACGCCGACGCCGACGCCGAGCGATAGTAGTAGAGGAAAGAGTAGCAACGAAATGGAGAGAATCCATCCGTCCATCTGTATTATCGCCCGTCCGTCGCTTCTGACCCGTCCGTTCGTCTCTCTCTATATAAAGTGCAATTTTACACCGGCCCAACACAGCCAGCCCAACACATCGGCCTACACCCACCCCGTGTGCGCAACGCGCGCCACATGGCACGATGCCAGCCACGCCGGCTCGCCTGCGCGTGTACGTCCAGTAGTTTTAGTAGTTTAGTAGCGTTAGTAGTTGAGTAGCAGTTCAATAATGTTAAGTAGTTTTAGTAGTCTAGCCGTACTCAGTAGTTAGTAGTCTAATAATGTTTAATAGTGAAATTTTAGTTTTAAGCCATTGAAAATTGTTGTCACGTCTAGTTTTTTTAAAAAAATAACTAGATGTATTCCACGTATATATAAGATCAGTTTCATCATACATGTGATGACATTATCAATAATATACAGTTCTATATCGAACAAAAATAATTTTAATAAAATAAATACCAGAGTTTTCAGCAGCGGAAGAATAAGAGGAAACTCCAACGAAAGCTTTAGGGCACACCACAAACAATCGTTTGAGGACAACACGACCTATAACGCTCTATCTTCATTGTAGAGCTTCCTTGATCTTCTCATAGTCTTCTGTAACCGAGTAGCATTTATTATTACAATAGTAAGGCTGAGTACATATCGTACTCTGCAAGTATGAAAAATCATGACATTAGGGCTTCAAATAAGAAAAATTTGACTCAGTTTTACTACATCTATGATATTCTAATCTAAGACTCAAAAGGACATAATAGTCCTATTTACTATGTGTAACAACACTGATTTCACAAGAACAGCTCATCGGATTCACTGACTACTAAACTCACCAGATATTCCATATCCGGCTGCCAACTCATCGGGTTATCACCACCCGACTACCAGAACCAACCATCCAAGATCCCCCACTAATCATGAAGAAGTCCAAGTCCGCTCTTGACTGTGAGCACGGGTTGTGTATCCCCCACTATCACCACACTCTACAGAGGTTGCACACTTTACCCACGGGTCGTGATTTCGTCACCCGCATTACCAGGTGACAGTCTCCATGTTACTGTGCCGGCCAAGCACTTGCACATTACCTATAGTGTGCCGCTAGGAGATCATCACAAGGCCGTTATAAAACTCCCATCGACTCGTAAGCACCATTAAGATTTTACCGCTAACAGTGATTCCATCACTGCAGAGGCCCCCTCTTGTGCCACTCAACTGTCCACTAGTGTCTACAGAATCCGAGGGGTGGCTAATTAATTAGCCAGGCCGTACCCGTATAAGCCTCGAGGTTGCGCTGTTGTGCCAGGTTACAGGCTTCACGAATTCATCCTTAGGATCCCAAACAAGTACTATCACCAACCCACAGTGCTTACCCGCACCTGTGCATACCCGCACCATCATCATACCACCTCCTGCTCAGAGTCCCTATATTCCATATTGCTACAAAGATTACCCAATCTAGTTCATATTGTATAGATAGTTAAATCATGTTATTAAGTAACCAGCCCATATCTAAGACAACGAAGCTAAGCAAATCTACCCTTGACATCCCGACTCCAACACAGGCAACAAAGATAACATAGGCGCGGGGGTGCGAATCGCGGGGCGCGGCTAGGTTGGGGGCCAGCAGGCTGTGCTGACGCGGGTTAGAGTGCCCTGGGTGTAGAATAGGACTGTATATATAAATATACTATATATATTATGTGCCTAGGCTCAACTTTAGTTACAGTTGTGCCACCCCAGTTACAATCCAAAAAATAGTAGAGTTACAATCCACAAGACAGGAAGTTACAACTAGATATAAATAAAAAAATTTGAGTTGCAATTTTCATTATGGATGAACGTCACTCCTAACGAATTTATTGCCTAATGATGTGCAACCTAAGGAGCGCGATTGTAATCGTAGTACACTTTAAAATGTAACTTGTTAGCTTCTCATGTTGCAATTATGTACTTCTAGATGCACGGTTGTAACTGATCTACCTAGCGGATTGTAACTGACAGTTTTTTGAGTTGTAACTGGAGATGGCACAATAGTAAACTACAGTGCACCTAGGCGCAGAATAGACTCGTCGTGCGACTCTAATTCATGTCGCGCCTAGCCACTTAGCGAGCCTGTTTTCTCCCCAGCGCACCAGCCAACTCGCTAACCGCTCGCTTTTTCATCTCCCGTAACCGCCTACTTTTTATCTTCCCCATTTCGTCCTCGCCCATTTTGCTCTCGTCGACTCGATCGCCCTCACCGTCGCTGGACTGCATTTCGCTTGTCGCCGTCGCAAGCCACCATCCAACTCATCGCGCTACCATCTCCTCGTCACCCTCTTTGTTTCCCATCGGATCTAGTGCTAGCGCACTGAGATTCGGCGGTGGGAATTCGCACGGGTTCGTGGGATTCCGCCGCTGGAGTTAGCGCCATGGGAGACATCATCTTCTCTACCCCCAACACCATCGTTGTCGGGCGCATGGGTGCTTCTCGTCGACCTCATCAACCGGTGAAGGCACATGCAACCCCCGATGTTTTCATTCGTTGCGATTTTGATTCAGGACTTAGGGTTTTTTGGGGTGGGGGTGTTTAGCGTCGGTATTCGATGTTTTTGTGTCCGATTAATGACAGGTTTTGTGCGGTATTTGATGGCTATTCTGTGAAATTGATGTGGGGTTGCGATGCAAAACTAGCGGTAGTTGCATTTTGATTTGTTAGGGTTAGGTATTATTGGCGAATTTGGGGGCAAATTTGTTTGTATAAGCAGGTATGAAGCATTTAGTTAGAAGGGAGGTCCCAATGCAATTGTTTTGTTGGTCGTAATTGCATATGGATTTTTTTTAATTGGGTTACTACTGCTAGCCGTTGTTGATATATGTGATCTTTGTGGGTCGTGATGGATTGTAACTCTAGTTGCGACATGCTGTGTGATGATTGTATTTTAATGTGTGATTCATTTTTTCTCTTGCTATAATTTTGTTATGTGTGCATGTATTAATTTGATATCTTATCTTATGCATTAGCCTAACTAGCTACTAGATTTGTTGTTGTTACTTGTATGGTGATTATGATATGGTAACTGATATGGGACACATATAGTAATCGGTGTGTTATCAATGTAGCTACTATGGTAGCTCTCAAAAATTTTGTGAAACTACTGGATGGTTATCATGACATGGTAACTAATATATCACTCGGGTGATAATTGATATGATGTATGTGTAGTAACTAAGGTGGATACTATTGTAATATGTATGTGTGGTAATTTTTTTTACTTGAATAGTAACTATTGCAATAACGTAACTAACGGATTATATATCAGTTTTACTTTGAGTCTAATTGATGTATTCTATTTTTATTATAGTATGGATCCATCTGCTGATGTAGGGACTGGAGGCGCATCAGCAACATCTGGTGATGCCGGTTCTGCGCAGGGACCTATGCTTCGTTCTTCCCTGCGCCTACAACATCATTAAACTATTATGGCGGGACCTCCCAGGGGAACCTCCAGGAAGAGGGTGGCATGTCATAAGCTGGTTGTAAGAGCTGATTCTGGTTCTGATTTTGTCAAGACACCGCTAGCAATGAAGAGGCAATGTCAGGCTCGACATCCTGCTCCTAGCACCCGCTGTTCCATGGCATCTGATATCGTCGCCGCTGATGGTCTTGTTGCTGCAGATTAGGATCATATTATTTCATTTATCTTTCTTTTACTGCTCTTTCATTATTGTTGTTAATGGTTGGTCTTTATGGCATTGCAACCAATCTGGGACACATTTAGTAATTGATATGACATCTGTGTAGTAACTATGGTAGCTCTCATTTTTTTTGTTTCTGGTAGTAGATCATGACATGTAACTGATATGTCAGTATGGTGTTAATTTCCATGACATATGTGTAGTAATTATGTTGTAGACATGATTACTGTGTAGTAACTATTGTAGCTATCTAATCTTTTTTTATTACTGTTATATATCATGACATGGCAACTGATTATGTCAGTCTGGTGGTAATTGACATGGCATATGTGTAGAAATTATGATGTGAACTCTTGTTATTTCTAGGTGTAGTAATCCTTGGTTAATGTAATTGTAACTGTTGCAGTAGCCTAGTAGTAACTGTTATGTAGACGACCTTATAGTTATTGATACACTAACTTTTTCGTAACTGCTATGCCATGTAAGTTGTAACCCTTATTTTGTTGTTCTGAACAGGGCAATGATTTGGTGAAGCCTAAACGTTCACTTATATGTAGATGTTCGCCCTCCATATTCTCAAGCTTTGTTAAAGATCTTTCTGACAGTCAGCGAGCAAGGATCGAGAACATGGGTCTTACTGGTTTGGTTCAAGTCTTGGCTACCAGCTTGGAGAGTAGAGATATTCTCGCTTGGCTGATGGACAAACTAAATCCGGATACGATGACTCTAGAACTTGGTGGAAGCAAAGAGCTTAGAGTCACCAAGTATGCTGTGAGGTGTGTTGTTGGCTTACCTTCTAAAGGTGGCGACCCTCCGTATTTCTGTGAGCATGAAGGTAAGGCTACTCACGAGCAGCTGAGGGAGGCCCTATTTTGGAACCGGAGTAGGAAGCTTCTACCATCTGAACTTGAAAAGATGATCAATAATTCCTGGAAAGCTGGAGATGGGAGAATTGATGATGATCTGATTGTCCGACTGTTCTTCGCAGTAGCGTTCAATAGCTTGTTGTTCCCGAACACTGATGCATATCTTAGGTCGAATGATGTGAAGTAGTCAAAGGATTTGGATGCCATCCCTAGAATTAATTGGTGCAAAGCAGTAATTGACAACCTGCGTGACTCTGCTTGGCAGTGGAAGATAGATAGGATCAAAAAGTCTTCTCAATCGCTTCTTGGTTGCAGCATATTGTTAATTGTGAGTCATTTTTACTTGTCATCTATTATTTGATTTCTGAGTATGTACTTTTTTCCTATTATAAATTGGGATTAGTAACCGGAAGGAATCAGCTGACATGAGTGGTAATTATGGTTACTATGTGTTGAATTATTATTCTTAATTTTTGTTGCAATCCTGGTTATTGTATTGGCTCTATATTATATTATTAGGTTGCAATCCCGATTACTGCATGCAATTGGTTGCTTATGTTGTAATTGGTTGCTATTGCATGTCTTTTTTTTTATCTGGTTGTAATTGGTTGCAATTGCTATTACTGTGTGTAACTGAGTTGCGATCCTAATTATTGTACCCTTTTTTAGACATTATACCTTTGATTATGTTGTAATTTGTTAAAATTGCGATTTATTTATTTTCATCTGGTTGTAATTGGTTGCAATTGCTATTATTGTGTCTAATTGATCGCAATCCCGATTATTGTACCCTTTTTCCAGATATTCTATCTTGACAACCTACAGACTGGAGTTGCCATTGATCCATTTACGACCCCCCGTTGTACACTATTTGATAGCAAGACGATTGATAATCTTGCTTAGAGTGACGTCCAGCCGGACGGAACAGCTGATAACCGATATGGGTGTTTTAAGGTTCGTAAATTATTTTGGATTTCTCTCTTTTTTTGCAACATGCTATTTTGAGCCTAGTAAAGTAGTAATTGGTATTGTGCAGGTTGTAATTGTACTTTTTGTTGAACGTTGTCTCATTTATTTTTCTTTCTTTTTTTGCAGCTGAAGAGTTTATGTGAGACATGCTACAGTGGGTTTGCCGCTACCGCTGGTGCTGTTGATGCCGCTGCACATGTTGAGCATCCTGCACTCACCCAGGAGCTTGTGCAAGGCCGACAGGGTATTCCATGCTATGCTTTTATGTACCTAAGATTGCAGGCGACGTTCGGGCCCTTGTTAGGAGGTTGTGAGCAAGGGGAAGCATAGATGGGCAGAGCAGATTCTGAAGGATTTTGATGCAGATGCCGAGATACACAAAGCTACATGATAAGGGCCAACGAAATAATGGATGATGCGTACAATGTTGCTTGCAATAGCATACGTATGCTGCTAGAGGAGGCCCGTGCAAAGAAGGTCAAAGGCATGGGCCCAGCCAACAAAAGGGCTTGGAATTGTGGTATGTCCAAGGGTGGTCAGCGGCATCCTCAGGAGGTGCCATCCCTAGTTGATGAAAGTGGTGGTGGGGAAACGAAAATGGATGTGCATGTGGATGAGGAGAGGTTTCCCTCGCCACCTCTATTGGTGGCTGGTCCTTCAAATGTTCCACATGATGACATGTCTCCTCAGTCGCCGCCTGAGGATGTTGAGTGATTACCACTAGCAAATGATACATGTGGTGATATCTCTAGTTCAAGTAGTAATATTGTATGCTCACCTATTTACCTTTTATTTTACTGCTTTATCTTCTGTTCTTTTTTTCTCTAGAGATGTGTACAATGATTTTTCCTGGACCTTATGCAGCTCCTTGTGATTTGACTCATAACATCACTAGAGTAGATGATATTTGCAATATGTTGGAAAGCCAGTGTTTGGGTCAGGTATAGTATAAATGTGTATTTGAGTATCCTTTTTTCTGTAGTAACTGTTGGATAGGACACATTGTAAACCTGTATACTGTTCTAGTAGTAATTGACAGGAGTTGTGATTTGTGTTGTAATTGAAGCATCTTTTGAATTGAAAGGAGTTGGATAATGTACGGGATGATGCTGGTGTTGAAACTGAGACTTGACCTGTGGATAAGGTAGAGTATGGATGTGTATTTATAGTTCTAGCAATTGGTCAATATGCTGTATTGCAACACTTCTTCGGTTCTGGTAGTAATTGAGATTCCATTGTGACCAGTGTTGTAATTGTACGTCTTTTATGAATTGGCAGGGTCTTGATGGTAACCCAACAGATGAAGGTGACAAAGAGCAATGTGCTGGAGGTGAATATAGTCGAGTTGACGCAGGAGGTGAAATAGAGAGTGGACCTATTGAGCAGGTACAATATAGATGTGCATTTTTAGCTGAATTTTAGTTGTGTCACAATTCTTGGTTATTTTGCATTGATATTGATTCGTTGTGGTAGTGGTAACTGATGCAGCCTAGAAGTAACTCTTGCAGTAGTAACCATGACAATGCATCTTTTTGTTTAGTGCATTGTAATTGAAGCATCTTTTTAATTGATAGGGATTGGATAGTAGCGCAAGAGAGGAAGCTCACAAAGATGGTGGCATCGAAAGCTAAAATGTACAAGATGATGCTGGTGTCGAAACTGAGACTGGGCCTATGGATAAGTAAGAGTATGGATGTGTATTTATAATTCTAGCAACTGGTCCATATGTTGTATTGCAACATGTCTTCTGTTCTTGTAGTAACTGAGGTTCCATTGTGAGCAGTGCTGTAATTGTACCATCTTTTCTAAATTGACAGGATCTTGATGGTAACCCAACAGAGGAAGGTGACAAAGAGCAAGGTGCTGGAGGTGAATGTAGTCGAGTTGACGCAGGAGTGGACCTATTGAGCAGGTACAATATATATGTGCATTTTTAGTTGAATATTAGTTGTGTCGCAACTCTTGGTTATTTTTCATCGCAATTGGTAGTAGTAACTGATGCAGCCTGGAAGTAACTCTTGTAGTATTTAACACAACAATGTATCTTTTGTTTTGTGAATTTTAATTGAAGCATCTTTTTAAATGATAGGAGTTGGATGGTAGCTCAAGAGAGGAAGCTCACAAAGCAGAGGGCATCGAAAGCCAAAATGTACGAGATGATGCTAGTGTTGAAACTGAGACTGCTGCTAGGAAGGAGGAGGCTGCTGCCAGGAAGGAGGAAGATGATAGGAAGAAGGAGGAGGCTGCTGCCAGGAGGAAAGATGAGGTTGCTGCCAGGAAGAAGGAGGAGGCTGGTGTACATGTCACTTATGTACGGAGGAAGCTTCGATCTAGGAAAGATGATACGGATGCAAATTCGAAGAAGGATGATGCTGCTAAGAAGGAGGAGGTTGGGAGGAAGAAAGTGGTTGCTGCCAAAAAGAAGGGTGTTGGGGGCAGATCGAAGAAGATGACAGTTACCGAAAAAGAAATTTCCATGTTTAATGAAGATATGAGGAAGGCGGTGGAACTTTCTTTGGCCAGTGCAGCCAGGCGAGCTGAAATTGATGCTGTAATTGCTCAAGTTGAAGCTTCAAAGGATGTTGCTAGAGGTAGTGAAGATGACGATGAGGTGAGATTTACAGATGATGAAGATTCTTTTTTGCTGTGTATGTCATTGTTCACTCAACCTGAAAAGCAGGCTATGCAACAGTCTGTAATAGATGACCCATGGGAATTTCGGAGGGCCATGTTCGAGATGCTTGGTGAGAGGCTATATTCAATCCCTAGCAAGTACACTTCCTCCTTCAATTCTGAAGGGCAACAACCACAAGACCAATGTCCAAGGTTGTGGCTCTTAGGAGGAAGTTAGAGCGCGACCCGGATCTGAAAAGGTAAGAAACCATTCACAACTTTTTGGTTTATTTCCTACATTTTGTTAGCCAAATTATCCATTTTGAATGACCTAACCTCTTTTTTTCTTTTTCTTTTGTGTTCGCAATGTGAATCTTATTAGTTTTGGCTTGTTTGTTCAGCTAAGCGATGAAGACATTATTGACTCATTCAATGATGGAAAACAAGTGGAGTAGCAGGTTATTGATTACATTGTTGCTTTTTTGCGTTATGACGACATAGTACATATGGTGGATGCTTCTGAATATAGGAACTTCACCTCTCCTGATTTTTTTTGAGTCATCTATTACGTCTGCTTAGTAGTTATCGATACACATATGTTTGTTATTTTTTTTAGACACGGTTACATGGTTCTCTTTAACAAGTTTACCATGTTGTAACTGAAGTTTTTAGCATGTTGTAACTGTATTGTTTACATGTTGTAACCTGATTTTTATAATGTTGTAACTTGTTTGTTTAGTATGTTGTAGCTGAGTTTTTAGCATGTTGTAATTGAGTTTTTATAGCATATAATGATTTCTTGCATTTTGTTTGTTTTGCAGATACATTTGAACACTGAAAATCTTTTTATCACCCTATAGAGTATGAATATGCAATTAAAGTATTGAGAGTCGAGCTACAAAAGTATGACATCTTCAAGACAAAACTGGTCAGTTTTTTTGATATTCACGTTGTAACTGTAGTGTTAGTAATGTTGTAAGTAATCTTAGTTGCATGATGCAATTGATTTTATTTTATTTTTTCTTGTTGCAGTCGTACTGCAATTAGTTACTAGATTTGTTGTTGTTACTATGTTGGTGATTATATAGTAACTGATATGGGACACATGTAGTAATCGGCATGTTATCAGTGTTTAGGTACTATGGTAGCTCTTAGATTTTTTGTGAAACTATTGGTTGGTTATCATAACATGGTAACTGTTATATCACTCAGGTGGTAATCGATATGATGTATGTGTAGTTACTAAGGTGGATACTATTGTAATATGTATGCGTTGTAATTTATTTATTACTTGAATAGTAACTATTTTTTATGCACATTGTAACTGCAGTGTTAGTCATATTGTACTGCCCTTAGTTACTAGATTTGTTGTTGTTACCGTGTTGATGATTAAGTAACTGATATGGGACAAATGTAGTAATCGGCGTGCTATCAGTGTAGGTACTATGGTAGTTTGCAGATTTTTTGTGAAACTACTGGCTGGTTATCATGATATGGTAACTGATATATCACTCAGGTGACAATTGATATGATATATGTTTAGGTACTAAGGTGGATACTATTGGAATATGTATGTGTAGTAATTTATTTGTTACTTGAGTAGTAACTGTTTTTTATGTACATTGTAACTATAGTGTTAATCATGTTGTTACTGCTCTTAGTTGTATGATACAATTGATTTAATTTTATGTTTCATGTTGCAACTGTACTTGTGAGGAACCGTCCAAACAGTATTCTAATTAATCATTAAGTCGATCATTACCATAATAACGATTGCAAAGATTAGAATACCATCCCGATAGTCTCGACATGTGTTTTGTGCCTAAGATCGGAACACACGCCTATCCAACATATGTCAGTTCTTTTTTAGTTTCTCCTGATGTTGGTTCTTTTGTTAATAATGCGCATTTGTTCTTTTGCTTTTTTTAGATGAAGGGAAGCGTGTATAGGGCCGAGCTGCTGCACTGCATGCTCTAGCACCCCATGAACCAAAACCATAATCTACCTCACTCACTTGATAGGTTCAGGATAGGAGGACGGTGGCCAGAGACGCGAAGATGATTTAACTCTTGATAGTAACTAATACACTGTGTTGGTATACTTTGTTGGTAGTGACTAATATATTTTGTTGGTATACTATGTTGATAGTAAGATGATTTTGAGTGTAACTAGTATAGTGTGTTAGTAGTAACTGATATACTGTGTTGGTAGTAACTGGTACACTGTTATGTTGCAACTGATATACTATGTTGGTAGTAATTGGTACACTATGTTGGTAGTAACTGATATACTGTGTTGGTAGTAAATACACTGCCTTGCATGTTATAATATCCATGCCTTTGATGCTGTAACTGCCCTGCCTAAATGTTTTCAAAATTCCAAATGTTTTGATCATAACTGGTGTACTATCCCGGTAGTAACTAGTCTCACTCTGCATAGCAACCGGGTAAGGCTTCAAAGTTGGCTATTTTGAACGTAACTAACTGGTATACTGTGTTGGTAGTAACTGATTTAACACTTGATAGCAACTTAGCAGCTAGAACACATGATCATAATGCGTATGCCCAAGGATGGTAATCAAAGTAGTCATGCAATGGTAACTCCCAGTACTACGTATACCGGTTATAATCCTACAAGTTATGTCGCAAATGAAACATGAAAGAATATATAGAACCAGTAATCCATAAATTATGATCGCAGTAACTAACACAATGCTTTTGTTGCAACACTGTATAACTTGCAATCTGAGTTTTTTTTTCACTAAGGTCTTAATCGTCTTGGCTTTTGGATTTCATCCTGTGACATTTCATCCTCTTTCTTTGTTCTCACTAGTATTTTCAAACTCATCTTCGAGCTCTTAGTTTACTCTTGACCTTCCTCGCTTCCTTGTGCCGCCACGAGCCTTGCCTCCCCTCCCAATGCGCCGATTTTCTGCAGCCTGGCTTTGATTTGGATGTTATTCACATGTTGTTTGGTAGTGCCCCTGTAGCCCACAATGGTGACATGTTACAACTCTAGTTGATTATGATTCATCTGCGGCTTTCCTTTTGTATGTGCTTGTACGACGCTGCAAAGGTTCTTGGGTTGCCTTGCCTTGCCTTGCTTGACAGGGTTTCTTCCTTTAGTTTTCGACACCGGTGGTGCAGTTGTAGATATGCATTGCTTATCCTCCGCGGTTGGTTGTGCTCTGTCATGTGGTATAGTCTCGACGATCCTCCTGAGAGTTTTAACTCCTTTCATTGTCTCTTCAAATGCATAATCAGAATTGCTCCCTGCCCTTGAGAGCCCAATAATCACCGGTATCAGCTTTGTCAACCGCATCTGGTCTGTATTACCTTTAGGAACAACCTGGACCACATCATGCCTATCCCATTCGACTTCTGACCTTGCATCCCTGGTGTACCTCTTCAGTATGTTTTTAACAGGTATCTCTTCTAGCTGGAGCTGTGTGAAGACCTTTAGTATGTGCATGCAGAATAGACCTGCATTACAAGTAGTAACCAGTACGACTAATCAATAGTAACTAAAACACTATCTGGTAAGTAACTATGGGTAGTAACGAGTTTGACTGCACAATAGTAACTGTAACACTATCTCGTAAGTAATTGTGGATAGTAACCAGTTTGACAGTAGAGTAGTAACTGAGATTGTACCTGGTAAGTAACTAACTTGCGTGCTAATGCTAACTAACTTGCGTACTAATGTGTGAGATTATATGATTAGTAAGCTCACCTGTGTGTTCCCACTATTTGCACTCACAGCCGAATTCACCTGCTCTCACATCTGTGTGCACATTGAGTGCGTGTTGTGACCAAGAGAAGTCGCATTTCCCTTTTGCATGCTTGACGAGGTACCCGTTCTCCTTTTCAGGATCAAATCCATATGGAATGCTATGTTTTTTATCCATGTTCTCATGTACTCTTGGTATACCTTCCTGGTGTACACCCGGTTTAATTGCTCATCATACAACACTAGGCAAGGCATGATATTTTTTGCCTTTTTTAAAAATAGATTGCGATCAGATGTTGCAGTAGTGGAAAATGTATTGTAGATGATATTGCAACTAACATTCGAATCTGAGAAGTAACTGCCCTACACGCTGAGAAGTAACCAGTATACAGAAAACACTAATGGAAACCCACTAGTGACCAGGGCACTAGTGGAGTAGTAATCCATATGCATTGTAAGCAGTAACTGGTGTTAAAAAAACTTATTTTTACCACCTGTGAGTAGTGGGTCTCCCCTGCTTCCATGTGGTTCACATGTTGAATGGCTTCAAGCATCTTCTTGGCAAACATGTGCAGCGATGTTGTTTTGTTCACAAAATCCATCCTTTAGTATTATGTTGGTGCTTTTGCTCCTTTGTGCGGGCGTCATTCTCCCGCAGTAAAGACCCTTGAAGTATGTTGCAATCCACATCTTCCTCTTCTCCCACAATGATTTGATTGCTGGGTGCTCAGTTATGGCATACTCCTATATTGTTTCTGTCCAGGCTTGTTCAAATTCAGTTGGCGATGGCAGGAAGTTAAATAGACCTTCAACCTTCTCCCTTAGACCTTTGTGCGCAATGTACACCTTGTTGAGGTCATTTTGCCAAGGCCTTAGCACATGAAACCTGTAATAGCTATGTTGTGTCTTGTCGAAAACCTTTGGTATTGCTAATTTTATCACAGGATCCTCATCTACAAAATAGCACTTTGTTGTAATCAGAGTTGCAACTCTGGCATCAGCAGTCTTAATCACATAGGAGGGAGGAGATGGAAATGCACCTATTAGCAACACATGGAGTTGATGTCCATGCATGTAGTTCCTGAATGTTGTGAAGAGCCAAATAAAAGAATCTGCTAACTCATCATGTATGAGCGCTTACTTGAAGATAATATTCTGCAGCTGATGGTTTGATCCGACAAACAATGCCAGCGGCATGTTTTCGTTGTTTGTTCTGCGCGTCGTGTCAAATGTGATGACATCCTTGAAGTCTTTGTATTCAACACTTTGGCTTGTGTGGCTCCAGAAAATGTTCTAAATGACTTTGGTCTTGGGGTGAACCATTACATCCCAATAGAAATACTCATTATTTGTTTTGCATTCATTTAAGAAGGCAATGAGCTTTGGGATATCGTCTTCTCTTTCTTGCCTGAGGAACTCTGCTTTGCTATTGGTTGTAAAAAGCAAGTGTTAGCACTGCAAATCCATCGTAGTAGTAACTGGTGTTCAGATGAAATTGCAACTACAATGATAACCATGGTTTTCCATGACAATAATCAGAACAATAATATGATAGTAACCTGTAATCAGTTGAAATGGTAACTATTAAACAAGGAATCTCAAATATGATGACAAGCATATGTCCAGGACAGTAACGACAGATATGATGCAGGAGTAATTTCTAGCAAACTACCTGTTCTTTAGATCCCTCTCAGTAAACAGCCAGTTTTGGCAACCTCCATGTAATTCCGACATCACATTCATTGCTACCTAGTGCTACACTCTGGTGCCCACCATGATATTCATTAGGTTCAATAGTGTAGGGCCTTTCCTCTTATGCGCATGCATATAGTGTGTCATCCGCGGCGAGGGGAATAGTGGATGGTTGTGTTCCAGAACAACATGATCTATATACCAGAATTTTTCTTGTTATTCAGCTTTACTTTTACCTCAACTTTGCAACCACATCGCATTTATGTCTTTTTAGTTTGACGGTCCTCATCTTCTTCATAATCTTCACTTTCTTGGGTACCATAATGTCCTTGCCTGCTACATACGTAAAAGCGTACTTGATTCCGTGTCCGATACTTATGGACGTTAAACCCAGTCAGGATTGCATAGTCACAATAGAAGTTGTATGCTTCTTTTGGATCATCAAATCTTAGTCCCTCTGTCGGCACAAACTGATGAGGACATCACTCATTTAGATATACGCGCTACAAGTGATCCTCCGGTGATTGATCCATTACAAGGACCGATTACACGGGCTCGTGTACGTCATTTAACTCATGAGGTGAATTCGTTACTCATTGTCCATACTACTAATTATAAGGATGGGATGATACTCAATTTTTGTGAATTTTTTATGTTTAGGAATATGGGAGAAGCACCTATGGAACAGCCAAGTCAGACGGGGCTCAAGCCAACTTCAAGTCGGAGTCGGAACTCGGTTCGGATTCAGCAGACACTGCCGCACTAAAACGGCCATAAGTTCTTCATATGGAGTCCAAATAAGGTGTTATTTGATGAGTTGGAAAGCTAAGGATGATAGCTTTGTTTTGGTACTAGTCCTAGCTCCAAATTCATGGTGGATTATTTTTTGTTGTCAAAACAATGTGTTGTGTCATAATTTTAGGCCATATCGGGCCTTGTAAACGTGTTTGGGTCTAAGCCCAAGTTGTGGACGCCCCCTGGTCGCCAAAAACCCTAGCACACCCCTCTTCATATATCTAGCAGCCATTGTCATAGACTTTTAAGAATGAAATTGGGAGATGAATCAAAAACTGCTTTTAAAACAAAGTTTAGTTTATATGTGTGGTTAGTGATGCCTTTTGGTTTAACTAATGCACCTAGCACGTTTATGAGATTGATGAATGAGATTATACGTGCTTTCATTAGTAAATTAGTGGTGGTTTATTTCAATGACATCTTGATCTATAGCAAGTCATATACGTAACATATTGATCATCTACGTGCTGTTTTTTATGCTTTACGAGAGGCACGTTTGTTTGCTAATCTTGAGAAGTGCACATTTTTGCACCAATCAAGTTGGTTTTCTTGGCTATGTTGTTACTCCATAGGGAATTGAAGTGGATGAATCGAAAATTGAAGCTATCAAGAGCTAGCCGACCCCAGAGACTATTGCACAGGTGAGAAGTTTTCATGGTCCTGCAGGGTTTTATCAGTGTTTTGTGAGAGATTTCAGCACCATTGCTGCGCCCCTTAATGAGTTGACAAAAATGGGTGTTCCATTCCATTGGGGTCCAGCACAAGAAGAAGCTTTTAACACGCTGAAAGAGAAGCTTACACATGCACCTCTACTCCAACTTCCTGATTTTGGTAAGACTTTTGAGTTAGAATGTGATGCTAGTGGAATTGGAATTGGAGGAGTGTTACTTCAAGAAGGTAAACCCATTGCTTACTTTAGTGAGAAATTAAATGGGCCATCTCTGAATTATTCGACTTATGATAAGGAGTTGTATATTTTAGTTCGAGTTTTAGAAACATGGCAACACTATCTTTGGCCTAAGGAGTTTATTATTCATTCTGATCATGAATCTTTGAAGCACATTAGAAGTCAAGCTAAACTGAAGAAACGACATGCTAAATGAGTTGAGTTCATAGAATCTTTTCCATACATAATTAAACAAAAGAAAGGTAAAGACAATGTCATTGCGGATGCATTATCTAGACGTTACACCATGTTATCCCAACTAGATCACAAAACCTTTGGTTTAGAAACAATAAAAGGGTTGTATGCAACTGATTCGGACTTTAAAGATGCTTTTCAAAATTGTAAAGAAGGGAGAACTTGGAATAAGTATGTGCTGAATGATGGACTTCTTTATCGCGCTAATAAGCTATGCGTTCCAGCTTGCTCCGTTCGTCTGTTGTTTTTACAGGAGGTGCATGGAGGAGGTTTGATGGGATATTTTGGAGTGAAGAAAACTGAAGATGTGCTGGTCACTCATTTCTTTTGGCCAAAGATGAGACGCGATGTCGAGTGCTACGTGTCACGCTGCACTACTTGCAATAAAGCTAAGTCTCGCTTGAAGCCACATGGTCTTTATATACCTCTTCTTGTACCTAGTGTACCTTGGGAGGATATTTCGATGGACTTTATTTTAGGATTGCCTAGGATAAAGAGGGGGAGGGATAGTATATTTGTAGTGGTGGATCGTTTTTCTAAAGTGGCATATTTTATACCTTGTCACAAGAGTGATGATGCTACACACATAGCTGATTTATTTTTCAGGGAGATTATACGCTTACATGGAGTGGCAAATACCATTGTCTCTAATCGCGATGCGAAGTTTTTGAGTCATTTTTGGAGGAAATTATGGAATAAATTGGGGACCAAGCTACTGTTCTCTACTATATGTCATCCCCAAACTAATGGACAAACAGAGGTTGTTAATCGTACATTATCTACTATGTTGCGGGCTATTTTAAAGAAGAATTTGAAGATATGGGAAGAGTGTTTGCCTCATATTGAGTTCGCTTACAACAGATCTGTCCACTCCACCACCAAAGTAAGTCCGTTTCAGATAGTGTATGGTTTCAATCCCTGTGCTCCTATTGATTTACTACCTTTACCTCCTTTTGAAACTCCGAATTTGGATGCTACACAACGTGCTGAATTTATTCTAAATATGCATGAAACAACTAAAGAAAATATTGAAAAATGAATGAGAAATATAGAGCTTATGATAGCCAAGGTAGAGAACATTTAACTTTTGAATCTGGTGATCTTGTTTGGTTACACTTGCGTAAAGATCAATTTCCTGAGTTGAGAAAATCTAAATTGATGCCTCGAGCTGATGGTCCTTTTAAAGTTCTTAAGAAGATTAATGATAATGCATATAAGCTTGAGTTACCTGCAGATTTTGGGGTTAGTCTCACATTTAATATTTCAGATTTAAAATCATATGTTAGATAGGAATATGAGGTTGTGTCGAGGACGACTCCAATTCAAGAGGGGGAGGATGATGAGGACATCACTCATTTAAATACACGCGCTACAAGTGATCCTCCGGTGATTGATCCATTACAAGGACCGAATACACGGGCTCGTGCACGTCGTTTAACTCATGAGGTGAATTCATTACTCGCTGTCCATACTACTAATTATAAGGATGAGATGCTACTCAATTTTTGTGAATTTTTGATACTTAGAAATATGGGAGAAGCACCTATGGAACAGCCAAGTCAGACGGGGCTCAAGCCAACTTCAAGTCGGAGTCGGAACTCGGTTCAGATTCAGCAGACAGCGCTGCACTAAAACAACCATAACTTCTTCATATGGAGTCCAAATAAGGTGTTCTTTGATGCGTTGGAAAGCTAAGGACGATAGATTTGTTTTGGCACTGGTCCCAGCTCCAGATTCATGGTGGATTATTTTGTGTCATCAAAACAATGTGTTATGTCATAATTTTGGGCCATATCGGGCCTTGTAAACATGTTCGGGTCTAAGCCCAAGTTGTGGATGCCCCCCTGGTCGCCCAAAACCCTAGCACGCCCTTCTTCATATATTTAGTTGCGGTCGTCATAGACTTTTGGGGTTTTGCTTAGATTAATCTGTCATTGAACAGTTTCACCGTCGTTCGGTTTGTGAAACCCCAACTCGTGAGCTTAATCATATTTGCAATTTTAGATTGTGTTCTTCCATGTTCTTGCTTGTGTTCTCGATTCGCTTGCAGGAATTAGCCTTCTTGGCGAGGTCAATCATGCCGCGCGCAGTTGATAACCAACAGAGCAGTGGTGTAGCGATTGCAAGGGTTGTGTTTTGTCCTGATCAGAAGCCTTGGATCGTCAACGTCGAGTCTCCACCAATCGTCTTACCATTACCTAACAGAAGATCGGGTCTAATCCTCTCATCACAAACTCATCCAACACCAATGAGTCCTAGATTCACACAAGGCATAGTAATCAAAAGTCATAACCAGATCACATGATTTAGCGTAATTCATATAGAAACACAATGGAAATTAATTCAACTTCTTTTTCATAGTCTAGATAGACGAAACCGACATACTCCCCTAATCATAACTAGGTGAAATAGTAGATCATAACTTGGGTGTAATCAACATGCACGGTTACATGTTATAGCAATCGCAACCAGGGTGTGTTTGAAACAGTAACCAGCAAGTATAGTAATCGCAATTGATCCTAGTTTTTTTTAGGCACCAAGTGTAATCAATCGAAACTACCATATGCAAGCAATCATAACACACCACGGGGGTACCTCGTAATGAATTGCAACCAATGAGTTTAACAATAGTAACTAGGATGTATTGAACATGCACAGTTACATGTTATAGCAATCGCAGCTAGGGTGTGTTCGAAACAGTAACCAGCAAGAACAGTAATCGCAATTGATCCAAGTTTTTAGGCAACAAGTGTAATCAGTGGAAACTACCATATGCACGTAATCGTAACACACCATGAGGAACCTCGTAATGAATTGCAACCAGTGAATATTAGCAATAGTAACTACAAAGCACAAGAGATTGCAACCGGAGACTTACATGGACGTATGTCTTATCCACCGCTGGTGTCACTATGGCACTTGGAGAAATTGCAACTGGGGGCATCATTAACGATTTGTGGAGCAAAGAGGTGAGGACATGGAGGCGGTACTGATGTGATCAACATAGAGGAAGTTGTCGCTAATCTTGCTGGATACGTGGTTATCGGTGTTGTAACAGTTGTGATCGGCGATGGATCTGGCGCAAAGCCCCCGAAATTGATCAAATCCAGGGGAATTGACTGTGTTGGCGCAGGCGGAGTCGTGAAACCCTCCACGGTTCAAGGTCGTGGTGCCATAGTTGCAACGAGGTGGTGTTGAATTAGGTGGATTCCGATGGTCGCTGGGGTGAAATCGCCGCTCCGCGGCAATCCTGTCTGGATGACCACGGGCATGTTTTTTGGGGGATTGCTGTGAGGAACCATCCAGATAATATTCTAATTAGTCATTAAGTCGATCATTTGTGTAATCATAACTCTCATTACTAACCGGAATATCACCCCAGTAGTCCCAGCATGTGTTTTTCTTTCAGGATCAGAACACATACTTTTACAACAAGCACATCATAACAAGATATAATAAAGAGCGAGTAATAAAAAATAAGTTACAAGTCTTTAAGCAAATTAAACTTTACAACAAAATACATGATCCAAACACCGATAGAGTATCTACACAGCGGAAAGTACATAACTAAAACAAAAGTGGGTAGCGTTGTTTGCTCTATGGCGCAAAATATCCACACACGAGTAGTAGGCACTACTCCTGCCTGTTGCCAACATCGGTGAGTGTAAAGTAGCCAAAAACTAATTATTCCTCACCTGAAAAAGTAAACAAAGCATGTGAGTATGAAGGTACTCGTAAGACTTAATCCATAGTGGGCACTTATAAATAGTCTGACTCCAAGTAGAATGCAATTTGAATAATTAACAAGAACTCGGCCTCAAGGTTAAGTAAGTCCTTAAGCAAATGCAATTTCGACTGTGTAAGCATCTACATCTAACCATGAGCAACCTTCTATCCGGAGGTCATCAACATAATTGTAGTTGTAATACAAACCAAACCACCCATCATCAACATCACTATCCATCTCCCATCATACCACCATGATCACAAATAGAAACTCTACAACTGCTGCAAATGGACAAAAGTATGCTCATAATCGAGAGGGTGGCAATTTGAACTGTTTAATATACCATATAGGGGACTGCCTCTTTACCCACATGACTTGAGGACCATTCAGCTCGCGTGACCACACAGGTCCACACAAGGGGGTACTCATGTCAACTTTTCCCAAATAAACCCCAACCGTTTGTACATGTGCCTCTGCATGCGGGGGTCATCTAGAACTACTTCCGGAGTAAACTAGATACCCCTTCCAAGTCTATTATACCGACAACACCCGAGACTAGTGTCACGTCCCAAATTCTTAATCACGCATTTAAGCAAAATTATGCTTCTTAACATTATGCTTAATTTTACGTAATGGTAATTCAGAGCACTAATGCACTTTATTAAAAATCATTTGGATGAGAGAAGAAAAATTGGGGGAGATAAGAATAGAAATTGCATTGAAAATACTCATTTGCTCTA
Organism: Phragmites australis; assembly: GCF_958298935.1. Lineage (NCBI taxonomy): Eukaryota > Viridiplantae > Streptophyta > Magnoliopsida > Poales > Poaceae > Phragmites > Phragmites australis. The sequence continues at coordinate 50,555,365 of NC_084923.1, read as the reverse complement.
ACACATGGGCCCCACACCTCACCCACTCCCTCTCTCAAGTGGGCAGCACCCCACCTGCCCTCTCTCTCTCCTATCCTCACTCCACACGCCCCACCATTCAGCACACAGCTACTGCCCCCTCCCTAATCTAAAGAAAAACAAAAAAGGAATTCCATTGAATTGTATTTTTATTGATCAATTAGAATTGCCTTCTAAACGTGGCTACGAACCACGGTGTCGGGGGTTCGAATCCCTCCTCGCCCACAGCCTTCCAAAGGGGGAAGGGCATCCCCCTCTCACTCTCCCACTCAAGCTCTCTCTCTCTCTCTCTCTCTCTCTCTCTCTCTCTCTCTCTCTCTTCTTCCAAAATTCGAGCTCAAGTGGAGGATTCAAGGTATGAATGTGGTACCATTGCATTCTCTAGCTCATGAGCTACTCATCTATCCAATCCATTTTCATTTTCGTGTAGGAATCGAGTAGTTCTTGAAGTTCTTGGCGTTATTGAGCTTTTTGGAGCAAAAATGGAGTTTTGGTCGAAAATGAGCTCTAGAGTCGTGTTGATAGTTGATGAGTAAGTTCCAGGACCCTTAGACTACCCTAACATGTTCCCTTTAGACTTGGAAAATATCGCAACTTGAATCAACCAAAAATCCACTCAGTACAGCTTTTCTGGGCTGGCCCGGATATTCCGGACTCACCCGGACACTCCGGGTTCAGCAGAATTTATTTGTTGAATTGTGTTCAAAATTGGTTAGGGTTTAGGGTGCGAGTTTAGTCTAGAATCTTTTGGATAGGGCATATGCATATTTGTGTAGCATAGATTTGTAAAGTGAGCCAAATCACCCGAGTGGAAAAATCATGAAGAGCCCAAGTCTATATCACTCGGATAATCCGGTCAAACCCAGAGACTCCGGGTAGTTATGTGATTGTGTAGACGAGAGCTTAGTTCGGAACCTCGCTCGGAGTGTCCGGTATATCCCGGATAGTCCAGACCAACTCGGAGGTTCCGGGTCAAGTTAGAATAGTGCTAACTGAGAGCCTTCATCGGAGCATGGCTTGGATACTCCAGAACTCGGACATTCCGGATTCACCCAGATACTCTAGGCCAGTCAAATAAAAAGCAGCAACCGAGCGCCTCTTCCGGAGGGTCACCTGGAGGGTCCGAGCCTGGATACTTCGAACCAATCCGGATACTCCGGATGGTTGTTATTTTTCGGTTTTCGTTTAGATCGTTTAGTATTGCGTTGATTCACATATCTTATACTTCTAGTATGTTATTAAGCTTTGTGGCATACTTTTTGCACTTCATTCATACTCATTTGCATGTCGATCCCAGAGGTTGAAGACGATCCCGAGGCGTCCCACCTATTTGAGCCAGTGCATCCAGGCAAGCAACTAAGCATATTGATCCCTCTTGTGTAATTGGATAAGTTTAAAATTGATGAAATATGCTTATGTATGTATGCATGTTAGTGAGTCAGTGTCGGGTACCAATGGGTAGAACCTATGTCGATTGCATTCTTCTACCTTGAATACTTGTGCATTTACATTCCTTGTAGCCTTGATATGTTATCAATGTCTAAGTATGAGTTCAACTTTTATGCTTAGCCATGCTTTGGTCATTCGGTAGAAGTCGAACGATGGCGTATTCCGTTGTTCGCGAGCATAGGACCTTCTTGTGATTACATACACTTGTTGAGGTTGAGATGGTTGTATGAATGGTGAGTATGAGACGAGGTGTGGGCGGTGCTAGAGGTGTTTTGTCCTGCCCGGATGTGGAGTTCCCCTGGGTGGGTCGGTAGAGGAAACCGGATACCGTAGACTGCTTTGCGCCAGTTAAGCACCGATCGTCGGTGTTGTTGGCTTTAGCACTTACCTTACTCACCACATGCCGATCTAATGTAAGGCGAGCCGAATACCTTCACAGCTGTGGCTTTTTGGGCTTGGAATGGTAAGGCGAGCCGAATACCTTCACAGTTGTGGCTTTTTGGGCTTGGACATCGACGGTGTGAGCGGGCGGGCTTGTAGCGGTACTAGTTTCCTCCTAGGGAGTAGTTTTAGTACCGCGACGTCGAGTGATGCATGATCCAAACGGTTGGAGCTAGTTGGGAAATGTTTTCACGAGTACCCCCTTGTGTGCACTTTGGCCGGTGGCACAAGCCGAATGGTCCTCGTGTCGTGTGGGTCCAAGAGTATCTCTCTACAAGGTGTATAAACAGTTCGAACTGCCGCGCTCTCGGTCATGAGCATGCTTCTGTCCATCTGCATCGGTCGTAGAGTTTTGAGTATGGTTTCTGGTTCAGTATGTGGGAGATGGTGATGTTGGTACTTGTTACTTATTGATATACATGTTGTTTACAGTTACATTTGTTCAGTTGTTAGTTGCACGGTAGTTTTCATATGTTTTGGTTAAATTTCAGTCGCTCACACATATGTTTAGGATGCTTAGTGCATATGTTTTACCTAACTTGTGGCTCATCCTTGCTAATGATCAATGTATAATCCTTGGAGTCGAGCTATGTATATGTGCTTTATATGGTTTAAGTCTTGCATGTACCTTCGTACTCATGCCTGCCCTTTTAGGTACTCCTGTTGCTGGGGAAGAGGCTGTCTTTGGCTACTTCGTGCCTGCCGACCAGGGTGGTGGGCAAGAGTAGTGCATCCTACTCTGAAGGTGGCGTTTTTGAGACGGTGCCTAAGGGCACGTGGCACCGTTCTCTTTTGTTGTCTCTAAGTTTAACTTTCCACTGCGTAGTTCTTTTGTGGTTAGGAGTTGGGGGGTTTTGTCTCCTCCTAGCTCGCTTTTGTTGTAGATTGTTAAAATCAGTTGCATGCTTAATACTTGTAATATAAATGTTTATTACTCGCTCTTTATTAAGCTATGCTGTGATGTACATGTTGGAAGGCATATGTTCCGATCCTTAGGTACAAAACACATGTTGGGACTATCGGGATGATATTATGGTTAATCATCGAGGTTGTGATTATGAATAATGATCCTCCTGGTGATTAATTAGAATATTATTTAAACGGTTCCCCACAACTGGCATGCTAAAAAATCATAGCTACATAAGGTATTCGGCTCATCCGTCTCATATTCAAATACGTGGTAAGTATAGACAAGTGCTAGAGCCAACTGCAATAGCGGACGGAGCTTAATCGGTTCAAGCGGGCCTATAGCCCCTGAGACTCCCATCTCGAGCCATCCCTATTGCCTCATCCTCGTGATCTCATACTTTCCATCATCCTCCATCATTATTATCTTTGTGAAATATAATAAGCCCTAAGCTCTCAAATGATGGTCGAACCACCGCTCGACTTCTACCGATGATCTAAGCCATGCTAAGCATAACGCATTCATTTTAAGTTAGATCATTACTTGACATGAACCACCTAGGTTACCAAGGATCAAACGATAATCAGTGTCAAGGAAGGGCATTGCAACAAATAGGATATACCCATATCGACCCGACACTTGACTCAATTACATGCAACATACATAAAGCATAACTTATCAATTGACGCGATAGATGATCCAAAGTAATGGGATGAAAATGCTTGGTGCTCAGCTCGATCGCAAGCAAGGGAAACAACTTCCAGATCACCCTCGATCACACCCGCGTCACCCTCCGGTCCTTCGTTCACTAAAGAAGAATGTGTGCAATGTGATTATCATGAATGAGGTGTTAAGATGTATGCTACAAGATTCACAATGAATGAGGATGCAGTACAACAAGTTAAGAATACAATGACACATGAACGAACAAAGAAATTTTACAATCTAGGTAACATTGGAACTTCTGACTTAATGTCAGAACTTTCGACTTAGTTCAGAACTTTCGGCCTGGAAGTTGGAACTTCCGGTCCATCAGACCTTCCGAACCTTTGAAATTATGGACACCCAGTTAGAAAAATGTTTAATCGAAAGTTCCGGTACTAGGGTCAAAACTTCCGATCAGGTCGGAACATCCGGCACTTTACGAAAATGGGGTTCTCGGCTAGAAAAAGGTTTAATCAGAAGTTTCGGTACTAAGGTCGAAACTTCCGGTGTTGGCCGGAACATCTGGCACTCTCAAAAAATGGGCTCTCAGGTTGCAACTCTATTCAATAAGAAGTTCCAGTCCTAAGGTCGGAACTTTCGGTGTTTGGCCAAAACATCCGACGCTCTCAAAGAAATGGGCTCTCGGGTTGCAACTCTCTTCAATTAGAAGTTCCGGTCCCAAGGTTGAAACTTCCGATCGAGTCAAAAACTCTGGCTCAAACGAGGCTTTTTGGTTGGGTTAACTCAAGTTAAAATCGGAACTTCCGATATGAAAATTGGAGCTTCCGATACCTTCCAGAATACAAAGTTTTACGAGCAACTTAGGTCGTTTCGATTTGCATGTTGAATCCTAACCCACATACACATGCATTGGTACTAACACATGGGTTCTAAACCTAATTTACTCACTCTACAAACTCGAATCATTAGCTCAAACTCATTCAAACATCTCCATTAGCTCCATAGCCTCAAGAACGTGCGTCGCTTTGCCAAACCTCGAGTTGCAGCTCACAAATCCATCCAAAATTGAGCTAAAATGTGCATTGCTGCCATGGACACCCTAGAGACTTACCCAAGGTCCTTTGTTGACGTTTCTGACCGTCGATTTGGGGAAGAATCGAAGGAAAGGCTTGAGAAGATGAAGAAGGCCTGCTGAAAATTTCAGAAACAAGGGGGTGACGAATTTGATTTGCAAAACCTTCAAAACTCCATGCAAGTGAGAAACTCATGGATGGATAGAAAGCTAGGGAGGTGGGGAATGTAATGGTAATACATGCATACCTCAAATCCAAATGCTTAAGGTGGGATTTTTGGGTGGAAAATGAGAGAGCTTGAGGAAGAGAGGAGAGCTGCTCCTGCTGGCTGTTTGGGTGTGGGAATGAGAGAGAGTGTGTGAGAGTGAGAGTGGAGAAAAGTTGTTGCTGCTGTCCAAGAAAAAGGAGAGAGGTGGGCCCCATTTGCAAGTGAAGCAAGTCTATTTCAGCCGCACTTCTTTTCCTTTCTCTCTCTAATTTTCATTCCCTCTTTATTAACCCAAATGGATGCGCTCTAGTGCTCTGGAGCTCCAAAAATTCTAGAAATTTTTGCGACGCAATTACAAAAGGAGATGAACCTTATTAATTGGATTCATCTACAATGCATAAGCGGAGGTTAAACTAAAGAAAACTCTAACGTCGAGTATTTTCATAACTCAAAGAAATTTGTTTAAACACCCATTAGAAATAACAAGTACTTCTCAATGCTTAACAGTTAAACATGATGCTCATGATGCATGATTATGCTTAATGACAGGTTTATGAAATTGGGATTTGTCAATCGGGATTGCGGCATCTGGTTCTTGCTTTTTGTAGGGAGCTGTGGGGAGGAAGCCGAATCGGAGTCGGTCGCTGGCTCCGAGCGCAGGAGGAAGGTGGGCTCGGGTGGTAGCCGTGCGGGATCGGTGTGGCACGGTCAGGAAGATGCACGGGTGGAAGCCGCGTCGGTCGGATGGAGGAGGCACAGACCGGGCCTTGATCGGGTGCCGCGTCGCAGCAGTAGTTCTATCTGCGCCTAGGTGCATATTAGACTTGTCGTATATATATAGGAAAACTAGTCTGTACTCCTGGGAGTACATACTCCTTATTATGATATACCACATAAATGAATTGGATATATACTTCTTTATCACTGTGAGTATACTTATATACTTATTCTAAGATACTCCAATGTGAACTACATGAAAAAATTGGAAAAAAAGTTCATCAATTTTAATATATTTTGATAATACCTTTATATTTGTACATAAAATGTAATATACTTGAAAAAATATGTGGAAAACACCTAAAATTTATACATACTATTTGGATGATCTTATATACTCACATGCTCCATACATAGTATTTATCACATGAGATACTCTCTATGTTATGAGATACGTATGTGGAAGTACATACTCCCAGGAGTATCATATATATATATAATCAGATAGAAAAGGAGAGAAGAGTCGTTCCAAGTCCAAATCCAATTACAAAACAACTCCATCGAATCGAATGGAATCGTCACTACGTAACAAACCAACATAGGAGACACCACATTAGTGATGGCCACTCAGAAACCGTCACTAATGTTCTATTAGTGACGGATCCAATGATGACCCGTCACTAATGTGACCACGGGCTGAGACTCGGCCAAGACCCATCACTAATGACATGTCATTAGTGACGAGAGAGGAAATAACCCATCACTAAAAACCACAGCGACGACTCCCATGAAAGCCCGTCGCTAATGACTATCGGGTAGAGACACTACATGTCACAAAAGATAGCTCACTCATCAGTGACGGGTGACGGGTGATAACTACACCCGTCACTAATGACTAGTCTATATATAGCTCAAACCCTAGCGCCCGACCTCTCCTCTCCCGATTTTCCCTAACTCTTGAGCGTCGTCCTCCTCCTGACGCCCGCTATCACCCGATGCTGCCGCCCCCTCCTCCCGCCACACGCTCGACGCCGCTGCCCCCTCCTCCTCTCGCCGCATGCTCGATGTCACTGCCCCCTCCTCCTCAACACCGACGCCTCCTCCTCCTCGACGGTGATGCCCCCTTCTCCTCCTCACCGGCCCCTCCCTCCCATCCAGTGCGCCCAGGTACCTTCCCTCCCTCGTGCCTTCCATTATAGAACCTTCCTGACGTCTCTACCTGCTTCTCTCCCTTTTGCCATATGTTTGTGTATAAGTTTTCATGTATTGTTCTCTTAGCAGTATTAGTGACAGTATTCACCCTCCAGGTACACTCTCACCTTTCTCATCCTTGAACATGCAAAAGATCAAACTGATTTAGAATAAAATGAAATTTCGGTTAGTGAAAATTCATGTTAAAGTCAACTAGCAGAAATTTATTTGTAAATGTGGTTGAGTCTTTTTCTTATTGTGTTGACCCTATGTGAACTAATTTAGTGAGTTTTTCGGACGGAACATCACATTATCTGAAGGGAATCCTTCTCCTGTGCTACATTATTATCGGCGCATGCTTTTTCGTGACAACCTGCAAGTATGTTGGGTTTCTATCACAAAATAACACAGAGATATGCACTTGATCTTCGGTTGTTTTGATTTTTCCTCTGTCACTGTCGTCAGTCTTTTCATGGTAAGTCATGCAAACAACAACGGTGCCCTGTTGGCTGTACCAACAAGTACTTGGAACCCACAAGTGGCACAACGGTATCTTTTTTTAAACACATATTAGTGATGGATTTAGATCTGATCCATCACTATGACCGTACATTAGTGACGGGTCTGAACCCGATCCATCACTGATGTACAATTATCAGTGACCGTATATCAGTGACGAGTTTGGACCCGATCCGTCACTGATGTACAATAATCAATGATGAATCGGATCCAGACCCGTCATTGATGAGTCCACATTAGTGACGTGTTCAGAGTTATCACCCATCGCTAATAAGCTTTTCTGAGGTAGTGCATGGTGGAGGATGATTGACTTCCAAATCCAATCCATCTGCATGAAACATTTATCTTGTAGGCTTTGCATTAACAACATGGTGCAACTATGAATTTTAATTCTATACAAGGAACATAGTGTGAATGCTAAGTTTTATTGTTAGCCGCATGGATGATTGTATCTGCTATATTCTAACATGCACCTCGATGACGGGCTTCCGACTAAATTCATGGTCATGGTATCATTTCATTGGATATAATATTCTTATTTGTATGAAAATCGATTTGGCGGTAGTCCAATGAAGATCATATGCTTCATGTGCAAGCTTTCTCTGCGGTTATTCATGTGCAAGCTTTCTACCTTCATCATTTCACATAACTCAGAGATTTCGTTGCACTAAACTTAGCAAAGCGGGTTTGATCTTAAAGTTATTAGCGGTGATCGTCGGATGAGCTATTGATGACCTTTGTGTGGCATTTGGTGGACTAGCGAAAGAGCTAAGCTTAGGATTAGCGTCCCCTATTTTAGCTAACTTGGATCTTTTCTTTTTAACAAACTTAGTGAAAGGTATATCTAAATCTAAACTACCAAAAGATATTTTGGGTTTTTTGTTATTGGGCATAAAAAATAAAAAAATTGTAGAAAATGTAATGCTAAAAATAAACAAAATAAAATATTAGGGCAAGAATGCAAACTCGGTATGATGACGCTTGCCTCTCTGACAATGACAGCTAGAAAATGTGCTTCTTGCTTTGTGACATGTCCTTGGTATACGCGATTGTTCTCCCAATGTCACTTAATAAAACGTGCAACACAAAATCACTAGAGTGACCCTAGGTTTAAATATCCCCCTCAGGAAGGCAGTTGGTCCAACAAGCTTGCCCTGCAATCGCTTAACACTTTGCTTGTAATATAGGGGGATTAAATACTTGTAAACAGAAAACCCTAAATAAAAAAATCTACTATTAAATGTGAGAAGTAAATGGTGTTGAAATTAACAAGGATGACAATACTTATTAAAAGTAGGGTAGAGGACACGCCGAAGCCATGTATTTAGTTGGTTGCATAGATCGGGAGATGATCTACATGTTAGTGAATAAATAAGATAAAGATCAACCATATGAATTAAGTATGCTTGTTATTTGGGTGGCACAGCCTAATCTCCTCATGTCCGCCAGTCTCTTATGTTGGGACATTAGACAAGAACGATCATCCTTCAGTGCACATGATATCACCATCATGCACATCTATTAACGTATGGATCCCGGAATAATGCCTTTGTGGTTGTACCATTGATCCCCTGTGGAACTTCTTTGCTGCAGCTAGGTATAGTCCCTGTCGTAGAGCCGCAATCTATAACTATTTGTGGCCAAACAAACTTGAGAAAGGAGAGAGACAAACAAAGGATTTGCATAGGAAAATACTACGTTAAGATTACTCCTCATCTATACTAATAGTGCAATAAATGATGCCTAAGCGCCCACTATCCTAAAGGAACTACTCACTCATCACAATGAAAATGAAATATATAATAAAAGCATGGAAGATTATCATCAAATAAATAAAGAATACAATTGAAGTCAAAGATGAATAAATTTCTTGATGCGATGAATGTTTACACCGAGAAATGATGGAGGGAACCTATTAAAATAGATCTAATGCAGGGGGAATGGATGATCTATGGCCAGAATGACAGTGGCTAGGTCTTTCTCCTTCTTCTCTTAGTTTTCTCTTGATGGTGCCTCATCTCTTCTTTTGGTGACCTCCCCTTTGATGTAGATTGATGCCATTTTTAAATAACCAGTGGAATAGGGTTTTACACCACCTCTAGAAGTCATTCGACATTGTCGGCTTCATGAAAGTAGTTAAGTTTGATGAGTTGGACCCAAGGGTGAGTGGCACGGTCAGGTGCTACGGTCACCACTGACCATACCACATTGCTCCAAACCTCTTGAAAACTTCAATCGAGACGAGTAATAATTGCAATTACTCTGCATGGATTTGCAAAATCTTCCCTTTTCATGCGGGTTTAACAAAAAGAAACATATATCATGCAAATTGCAATTAATCAATGATTAGCCAAGTAATAATTATCAAAGATATTCATGAAATCAATAATAAATATGATGCGTATTTTGGATGCATCATCCACCACTTGAGACCTTTCACCACTTTATCACACTTCATTTTTCCACCATTCACTACAGTGTAATGATAAGTTGGTATAGTCTGAGTTGGTAACCACAATGTATTAGCCAGGGACTTATTCACAAATATTAATATATCTCCATAATCAGCTAGGATAAGTATATCTTTCTTGTCCTATAATCCCCTCAGCCGCAGTGTGCGTCTTCTTCGTGGTGTTGGTATGTCACATCCCAAATTCCGTAATCATGTGATTAAGCTTAATCATGCATCATTAGCACCATAATTAGTTTTGAGGCAAATTATTTAGGCACACTAGAGCACTTTGTTCCGAGTCATTTGGATGCAAGAAAGAAATTCAGGAGAGAAAAGAATGTGATTCGCAGTTGAAACGGACTTTTTATCTAACCCGGCCCCACATCTCACTCACTCTAAGAGTCAGCAGCCCCACCTGCTCTCTCTCTCTCTCTCTCCTTCACTCTCCCACCTTCTCCCACCCGAGCAAGCAAGGGGAGTAGCCTCCTCTCCCTCTCTCTCAAGCACTCTCTGCTTCTCCCTCAAAATCCCACGTCAAGAGGTGGAATTGAGGTGCCCATGTGGTGTCTACGTGATCACTAGCTCGTAAGCTATCCATCCCTCCAATTCATTTTCATTTCCCCGAAGGATTCGAGCCGGTTTTGATATCTTTTGGTGTTCATGGTTGAAGCACAAGAAGCATTGGTGTTCTTCCTTCAACCGACTGTCCCCAAGCTCGGCAAAGCATTTTGGGTGAGTCCCCTAGGCATCCATGGCAAGAATCCATGTTTTGGTTGGCTAGATTTCGAATTTGGAGTTAGGGTTGTGAATTTCATGAGTTTTTGAGTTTTGGAGCAAATTAGAGGATTGTGGATGAAATTGAGTTAGGAATCAAGTTGATAGATTAGTGAGTGAGTTCTAGACCCCCATGAACCATTGCAAAATCTTGCTCTTCGATTTGGAATCAAATCAACCAAAGTTTCCCCTTGAAATTTCTTTCTGCGCAAGGTCCGGAGTGTCCGGAGAAATATCTGGAGACTCCGCAAATCTCCGGAGAGTCCGGAGAAATCTCTGGAGAGTCCGTAAATCTCCGGAGAATCCGGATAAATCTCCGGAGACTTCGCGAGTCCGGAGTCCGGAGAAATTTTTAGAGTCTCCGGCCTTCTGTATTTCTCTGGCATTGTTAGTTCACGAATTTCGTGTTCTTCCTTATGTCTTATCCATTTAGCTTGTTGTTATGCATATTGTAGCATACATTGTTGCACTTCATTCATCCTCATCATTGCATGTGTTCTTGTTTAGTGAACGAAGATCTAGCGCGTGACCCGGCCGTGGTTGAAGGCGACGCCAACCTTCTCGAGTTCTGTGAGTGTCGATTCAAGATCGGGTAAAAATGGGTAGATCCTATGTTGAATACACTACTTCTACCTTAATTTATTGTTCATTCTTTCCTTGTCGCCTTGAGTATGTTGCTGATGTCTAGGTTGCAAGTCAAATCGAAATGCTTAGCAATGCATAGGTCATTCGGTAGAACTCGAGCGGTGATTGTTTCATCGTTCGCGAGCATAGGCGATATTTACTTTCATAATGATCACAATGTTGGATATGGGTTGATGATGGTTGGATGAGTGGTGAGTATGAGGCGAGATGTGGGCGGTGCTAAGGGTATTCTCTGCTGTGGAGGAAAGTCCTGGGGGTAGGCCAGGAGAGGAACCCGAACACCATAGACCGCTTGCGTCGTTTAATCACGATCGTCGGTATAGTCGGCTTTAGCACTTACTTTACTCACCATATGTCGATCTAATGGTAAGACGAGCCGAATACCTCTGTAGTTGTGATCATTTGGGTGTGAACATCGACGGTGTGAGCAGACGGGCTTGTAAGAGGTGCTAGTTTGCTCCGGAAGTAGTTCTAGTACCTCCGCGCCGAGCGATGCATGATCCAAATGGTTGGGGCTTATTGAAAAAGGTTGACATGAGTACCCCCTTGTATGGACCTGTGTGGTCATGCAAGCCGTATGGTCCTCAAGTCGTGTGGATCTATGAGTATTCCCCTGCAGGGTGTAAAAATATTTCAAAATGCTGCGCTCTCGGTCATGAGTATGCTTATGTCCATTTGCATCGGTTGTAGAGTTTTCGCTTGTGGTTGATGGTTGGATATGTGGGACATGGTTGAGTTGATCTTTGTTTCATACATATTCACAATGGTTCCAGTTATTTATGTTCAGTTGGTTATGGTCGGGTAGAATTATGTTGTTGTTGGTTAAGTTAGTTGCTCACATCTATGTGTCTAGGTTGCTTACCGCTTATGTTTAACTTAACCATATGGTTTTTTCTTGCTAATAGCTCAATGCATAATCCTTGGAGTCGAGCTATGTATATGTGCTCTATATGATTTAAGTCTTGCGAGTACCTTCGTACTCATGCCTGTGTTTTCAGGTGCTACCGGTGAGGAAGAGTCGGTGTTTGGCTACTTTGTGCCTGCCGATCAGGCTGACAGGCAAGAGTAGTTCATCCTCCTCTCGGAGGTCGTGCTTTTGGGGTGGAGCCTAAGGGCATGTGGCTCCATTCTCTTTTGTTGTATAGGTTTATGTTTTCGCTGTGTAGATGTTGTTGTCTTTTGTTGTAAATTGGTGTAAATGGTTGCATGGCTAAAGACTTGCAATATAATGTTAATTATTCGCTTTTTAAAAAACTTTGTTGTGATGTATATGTTGGAAAGACATGTGTTCCGATCTTGGGCACAAAGCACGTTCCGAGACTACCAGGATGATATTCTGTGTAATCATCAAGATTGTGATTATGAATAATGATCCTCCTGGTGATTAGTTAGAATATTATCTAGACGGCTCCTCACATGGTACCATTGGACTGATTATCATCAATTTTGCGCCATCATCATACTTCTAATCTGATTCACTTCTTAGCCCTTCTTGAATTTGGAGTACTTCAAGCAATTCCTGAATAATGTGAATCAGCACTTGTGTCAGGTAGGAATGTGACTTGCTCCACTTGTCATCGCAAGTGAAACAGAGACCTTTGGATTGCCTATATTAGGGGTGCAAATGGGATGAATACTTCCCGACCGACCGTCCAAACAAATGGGTACAGATGCTTTTTGAACTGAAAACCTCAAATATCCGAGATTTTTTTAGATATCGAATACCTAGATCGGATATCAGATCAAAATACAGGAAGGCTAGTATCTGTCGGATACCAGATATCTAATAATATTATCAGATATATCCAATAACTATCTAAGTTGACTACCTCATTCCTCCAAATCCAATAGGCCACCCCCGGCTCTGAGGGTCCAGGCCTATTCCTAGCAAAAGTTTCCTACCCTAAAGATTGGGGAGCCTTGTCATCGTCCTCTGTGGCTTGGTTGGACCAGCCGGCGAAGGAGTTGGAGGATGAGGGCATGGCTTGGAGGCGGAGGCGCGCGTGCGATAGGAGGAGGTGGACATGGGTGGGGGCCGAGCAACGGAGGAAGCGAAGCTGGAGACAGAAGGCCGAGCTAGCGGAGGCGATGCTACTAGCAGTGACCATCCTCTTGCTCTCTTGCTATTTTCCTGGGAATGCGGGCACAACTACCTGCTTCGACTCAACTCGTCTCCTCTCTTCTTCTAGCCTCACCACGCTTGAGAGGAGGACAAGGAGGAGAGGGAGGAGGTGGAGTGGTGGTGGTGAGGTGAGGGATGACTCACTTACTACTACTGCCTTCCTGCTCACTCTATCTCGGGGGTTGTGCGGTTTGGTTGAGGGAGGACAGACTCAGCCTAGCCCAGCTTAAACTTCCAGGCCCAACCCATCCATCCTGGCATTTTTTTTGAGAATACAAATCGGACGCACAGGAGCTCATGCACGCACCTCAAATCCACCATAGTGCCCAACGACAGTAGTGTAAGATGTCTTGGAGGAGCTACCAACAAAGTGCTCAGTGTACGTCGGATGTACTGGCGGGTGAGGCCTAACGGTGAATGTCACTAAGGGGTGAGGACTCGAAGCAATGGTAGTCATCATCATGAAGGGGTGAGAGGGCCGAACAGGAGGCATATGAGCCGACCGAGCAGTGGAGGGTCGATGACAAATGTCTGCTCTGGGCCTAAAAGTGAACATATTTATGATTTTTTGTGAACAGTTACTCTATGTTGCTCTAGAAACATATATCTAATAACTATACAATTATCTCTAAAAACTTAGGTCTAACAATTACTCTATGTTACTCTAATAATCTATTTCTAATAACATTACAACTATTCCTAAAAAACCTAGGTCTAACAGTTACTCTACGTTGCTCTAAAAACCTATATCTAATAATAGTACAGCTATTCCTAAAAAAACCTAGGTCTAATAGTTACAAATATCCCTTAAAAATCTAGAACTAACAGATGCTCTCTATGTTGTTGTAAAAAGCTAGACCTAATATCGGTAGAACTATCTAAAAAACCTAGGTCTAATATCACTAAATCCTAGATCTGATGCTTAACCTATGTCTAAAACTAGATCTGATAGCTAACATAACTAGTTTTTACAAAAATACTAATATCAGAATATTTACCTTCAACACTGAATGATTCCAGTAGAGCTTTGCCGCTCTTCTCTCCCTCCCCTCTCCTCTCTCTCTCTCTCTGTGCTAGATACAAATGAAACAAATGGGAACAGTAGTCCATGGGGAGGCCCATCACATTGATTTATATGACAACCTGTCGTCCGTTGGAAGGATGGTAAGTTGGTGGCATCTAATGTGGATGTCACCATTGCCTTGTTGACCATTGAAAGGCCATTCACACCACCTATTGGCTGTTAGAAGGATGACAAATAGCATGTCGCCCTTTCAACAGGCGACAGGCTGCATTCCAACAGGCGATAGGAGTCTAGATTTGTAAATTTTCAAAACAAACACATATATTTGCATTTTTATTTAAAAATATATAAAAAAAACTCATATCGCCGAGTTGTCACAGGCATGAGCCTTCTAGGCGATGACAATAGATACCTTGAGTAGGAGGCGGTGTGGCAGGAAAGTTCTTGGTTAGGCGCCCATGGCCATGGCCTTGTCCTCGTCCCTGGTGGCCGGCGGCAATGCGGCCCATCATACTCCTTTCCTTCCTTCCTAGGGTTTAGGTTTGGCTTGCGGAGATCGATTTTTTATTTGTTTATATTTCTGGAATAATTTGTTCATCCACGGGGCTGAGGTGAGGATATTAGGATTTCTTTTCCCCAAAAGAAAATCACGTGACAATCTACGGTACTCGGGGGACTAAATTGCAATATTTCAACCAAGCGAAGGGGGCAAAACTTATGTTGGGATCTGTGATGTACAATAAACGAAGTTTAGGGTGCTGAACCTGCAATTTAACCTAGACTAGATACAATGCGGACTTTAGGGACTAGGGATGTTCTTGCATCGTCCACAAAGGTTCGCTAGTTAGATGGGCCATCCATCCGTTGGTTAGTGCTGGAGGATAGTGAAAAATGAAAGGTTAAATTCTTTTTATTAGGGAAAAAAAATCTTACAAGCCATAAATCCAAGGACTGCAGGGGGGAAAAGGAGAAAGAAACTAGGGAAGGGAATGGGGAACCCAATAATCTGCCGTCCAACTCCATGGTGGTGTGGTGGATACTACTATATCCGAAGAGGATAGATAGGAACGCATGGTAGTCCCAGTCAGTGTGAAGCCATGGCGGTCCACCACCACATCCTCCTCCGGCCTCTCTCCGCACCGCTTCGCCACACCCACCTCTCCTTCTCTCTGCCCCCACTTCTTCCTCCCCCTGCCCGCGTCCGTTCCTCCCTCCCCGCCCCCGCTTGCCGCCTCGCCACACATGCGGATGCAATTGAAGAGCCAGAGTTCGTCCCCCCAGAGGTGGAGGAGGCAGCGGAGGAGGACAAGGGCGACGCCCAGTTTGTCGTGGTGACCTTCTACAAGTTCGTGCCCCTCGACGACCCCCGCGCCGAGGTCGCCAGCCACCTCCAATTCCTCCAGGTTCTTCATCATGCCTGCCCCTGCCTCCATCTCATTCACATTACTCTTCTCCACCCAAGTTGACACATTGTTCTTCTAAGCAAAGAAAGAAAGAAAATAAAGGCTGCCACATTGCGAAATTTAAGCAAGGGCTAGTCAAAATTGTTTTGGATTTTAGGTGTACATGATTCCAATTGCCAAGTCTGCACCTTTCTTTCTTTGGACAGAAATCAAAGCTGGTGCCTTTTTGCGAATCGCATGCCTCAAGTTTAGTATTGTTTTCAATTCTATTATATGAGCTTCGATCCGTCTGAAACTATGGGCAAGGACTCGATTTACACAAAATCTTACACATTGCATTGTTCATATGTGTCAGGGACGCGACATACATGGACGTATTTACATGAATGAGCAGGGAATTAACGCTCAGGTAACACATGCTTCTCTCACGAAAATGCTGTTTAGCAACGAAATGTCTTTGCATCCTGTCTATTGGCTTTATGGAAACAACTGCAAGCATCAGAAATTAATTTAGATGAGGTCATATTAAATTAGCACATATATGATATGGAAATATAAAGTAGCATGTCAACAGTATTGGAGTGGTTAAATTGATGCATGTCAATGTGCTAGGTCCTATTTTTACATGATCTAAAAAAATTCAGTACCATGATCGATTTCATAAACTTTTATTCTATGTTTTGCTATTGTCGCAGTACAGTGGTCCACACAAAGATGCAATGGCATATGCAGACTGGCTTAGAAAAGACTATCGATTTCGTGGTATGCTTGTTCAAACTTCACCAGCTTTAAACGGGCATGCTTTTCCTCGCTTGAAACTGAGGTACAAACCATCACTTGTTCAGGTAAGCAATCCCTACTTTTTGTTGCACGGGAAATACAAGGTTCAGTACCTTACTTGAATGCTCTCTTCTAGCCTCACACATTTCAGCTCGTACTCTCAAAAGATAATCTGAAGATTCAGGGGGAAAAGAACCTAATCATCTCCTTACCTGCTAAGCATCGGATTGACTCCACTGCAGAATGAATTAGTGAAATGTTGTCATAGTCAAGGGTCTAGAGTGTGAAGTTTGAGCAAATGTATGTGGTTCAATAGGAGAAATTATTAACAAACTGTTGCAGCATTCAATCCAGAACACTCTTTACGGACTCACATGTTTTTACATGGTAGCAACCTTCTGCAGTTCTGCCCCCAGCTCCTTGTCGTGTACTCGTGTTTATCTTACTGATTTCTGTTGAAACTAACGAGTCATATCTTTGACTGGTGTATGCTTTTTGATGTTATGTGCGCGCGCGCTAATATGTAATAGTAGAAGGACCTGTTTGCTATTCTCTAACATAAGTAGAGAGGGGTTGCTCAGGGATGGGACTTACCTCATTCCCAAATTCTTCATGGTATACAGAGCCTAGTTCGATCCTTAGCGTCCCCGCCGTCCACCGCCACCCAAGCTTCCGCCGCCGCCGTCCCAAGCCACCACCGAAGTCCACCACCCGACCCGCCAGGCCATGTCCTACCGCCGTCCGCAGCCGCTGCGCCGCGCGTACGCTCCGCTTGGGCGAGCAGAGCGAGCGAGGAGGCGCTGCTCGCCCCGGGCGGGGATCCAGCGGGCCCGTCGCGTGAGGCGGCAAGGGGGAGCCGCTGAGGAGCTTCGCAGGGGCCTGGAGGGCAGTGGCTGCTGCTGCAAGGGAGAGAGGAGAGCTGCTGGCTGCTGCTGCAATTTGCAAGAGGGAGAGAGAAGGAGAGCTGCTGCTGCAAGGGAGAGGAGAGCTGCTGGCTGCTGCTGCGATTTGCAAGAGGGAGAGAGAAGGAGAGCTGCTGCTGCTTCTATACTGCTGGTGTGTGTGAACGGAGGAGAGTGAAAGTGCTGCTAAAGCTGGTGTCTGGACTGTAATGGCTGTGGTGGTGTTTGAGGCTTACTAAATATGTGATGTACTGAAGCTTGCCGTGATCGTGCCTGTCTCGCTCGGCAATTAGCTTATGGCATTAGCTTCAGTGACAATGATGACTCCAGAGGAGATGGAGGCGAAGAGGAAGGAGGAAGGGACTGTGACTAGGGGGGATGATCCATTGGTCACACAGAGTGTGATGAGGAGATGAGATGCATGATTCAGGAACTCATGGGGATGGGCATGATTGGTGCTAAAATAATGCTGGGACCATCTGAGCTAAAGCTGGAGCTTATGCCAAATGAAGTGAAGCTAGAAGGTAGCAAGAATTATCTGAGTTGGGCAAGAAGAGTGGAAGTAATTCTTGGTGGAAAAGGCGTGGAGCATTACCTAGAAGAGAGTTGTGTTGAGCCTGCTGACAAGTTCAACACAGAATGGAAGGTGTGGCACACCACAAATTATGTTGTGGTGGCATGGCTGATGGCATCGATGTCTCCTATTGGTAAGATGGTAGAATCAATGCGGAGTGCCGCAAAAATATGGAAAACGTTGAAGAACATGTATTCCAGGAAAGGAAACATGATGATGTTGATGGAAATTCAGAACAAGGTGTATGTAGTGAAACAGGAAGGGAGACCAGTTGAAGAGTATGCTAGTGAGCTGAAGTATTTGTGGGGGGAGCTGGATCATTATGCTCCACTCCAAATGGTAACTCCAAACGATACACAGGCTGTACAGAAATGGGTGGAGGATAGGAGAGTCATTCATTTTCTGAAGCATCTAGACCATGTGTTTGAGAGTAGGAGGGCTGCCTTTTGTCATCTAGATAGTCTTCCTACTCTAGAGGCTGTCATCTCAGCCATGGTACAGGAGGAGAGCAGGCTCCATGTGATGGGTGGTAATAACCCAGTGAGATCAACCTACACCACAATGAATGGCAGGAAGTGTTATAGTTGTGGAGAGAAATGGCACTTGAGCTACAACTGTCCAAACCCAAGGAACCATAACGGTGGTCGAACTAGGATTCGTGGTGGTCGTGGTGGTAGCCGTGGTGGCTATGGAGGGGGTCGCGGAGGCCACGGTGGAGGTAGAGGCAGAGGTCATGGTGGCCCTAGTGCCAATGTGGCATCATCAGGGGAAGCTCCATTTATCATCCTAATGGGAGAGCAAGTCATGCAGTGGGAACAGTGGCAGAAAGGCAAAGCCTCTGAGGACTCCACAAGAACCTCCTCACAGGGTCCTGTGACAGCAGCTGCCGCTCATTTTGGTAACTTTGCCAACTACGCCCGTGCGGGCGAAGGTACTCAGGCACATGCACTTGCATCATATCACTCTCATTTAGATTGGATTATAGATTCAGGTGCAGCCAAGCATGTGACAGGTTCACTTCATACTTTCTCTTCTTACATTCCTTATACTCATCTTAAACCATTTAAACAGTCGATGGTACTTCTCAACCTATTAGAGGTGTAGAGTCTGTAGGATGCACTTCACACATTACTTCACCATCGGTTCTTCATGCCCCATCGTTTCCAATTAATCTCCTTTCTGTAAGTTCAATCATATATCAATTCAAGTGCATAGTCGTATTTGATGAGGATTCTTGTATCTTTCAGGAGAAGAGGACTGGGAAGAGGATTGGGACTGGAGTCAAGCGTAACGGGGTGTGGTACATCGGTCGGGAAGACGTAGCTTTAGCAGTGGAGGAAGAAAAAGAGCAAGATATTTTGTTGTATCATCGGAGATTAGGACATCCATCTTTTGAGAGCTTAAGCAAGATGTATCCTGAGATATTCAACAAAGTAGACAAGAGAAAACTTGTGTGTGATGCTTGTGAGTTTGGCAAGCATACACGGTCTACATATATTGTTGTTGGTCTCCGGAGTTGTGAACCCTTCATATTAATACATAAAGATGTTTGGGGTCCATGCCCGATTACTTCTGTGAGTGGAGCAAAATAGTTTGTCATCTTCATTCATTGTTTCAGTCATATGACTTGGATCTACATGATGAAACATAAGGGTGAAGTGATCAGATGCTTCCAGGACTTTCACAAGATGTTGATTACCCAGTTTAATGCAAAAGTTCGTGTCTTGCGGTCTGATAATGGGACAGAGTATGTCAACAATGAGTTCGAAGCTTATCTCTCTGAGTAGGGGATGCTTCATCAGACGACTTGTCCAGGGACCCCCCCCCCCCCCACAGAATGGAGATGCTGAAAGGAAGAATCGTTACTTATTGGAGGCAGCGTGCTCTCTCATGTTTCAAATGAATGTACAAAAGCATTTGTGGAGTGAGGCGGTAATGACGGCTACGTATCTCATCAATCGTATGCCATGAAGGATTCTTGGCATGAAGTCTCCAGCTGAACTCCTCTTGGGCAAGAGAGAGTTCAAAGTTCCACCAAAAGTTTTTGGATGTGTATGCTTTGTGAGAGATCATCGGCCATCTGTTAGAAAACTAGATCCCCATGCGGTGAAGTGTGTATTTGTGGGATATGCATCTAGCCAGAAGGGTTACAAATGTTGGGACCCGATTAGGAAGAGGTTGTATGTGAGTATGGATATGACTTTTCGTGAATGGGAGCCATATTACAAGATCCAAGATGATCTTGCTCAGTTCTGGGAAACATTCTCTCCTACCACTAAGTGACAGTCGAGGGGAGGATGTAGAGGAGGTGATTATAGGAACTATTCCAGGTCATGGTGAGCAGGTACAAGTTGATCAGGTGGAGCAAGAAAGAGAGGAGGAACAACCACCAGTTGAGCAGGGAGGCATGTTGGAGGAAGTGGTTGTTGGGAGTTGGGGCTATTCCATGTCGTGTGGAGCAATTAGACATAATAATTCAGGAGGAGCAATCTCTTGAGGGGGAGAAAAATGGTGGCAAAGACAAGGAGATAAAGGTGTATCATAGGAGGAGGTTTGGTAAACAAGGGGAGAAACCAGCTGAGATGGTCACAGGAGGTGCGGAGAACTCAAGACAACCCAATGTATCAGATGCTCCAGACCCAATCCTCTCCTCGGAACTCTCTCCATCAAGCCCTTCTCCAATGCATGAAACAAGTGGTAATAATTCTTGCTCTATCCTTGAACATGTAGATTTACCACTTACTTTACAGCGTGAACGCAAAACTTGTAGGCCTCCAACTCATTATGGTTTTGAACATAATGATATAGCTAACTTCATGTCATACTCCCGTGTCTCGCCCGCATACAAAATGTTTGTCGCATCTTTACAAACAGTGCCTATTCCGAGGGATTGGCAGGTTGCTAAGCAGGACCCTAGGCAGAAGGAAGCAATGAAAGAGGAACTTCTTGCACTCCAGAAGAATTAGACAGGGGAACTTGTCTCACTTCCAGCAGGAAAACGAGCAGTTGGGTGTAAACGGGTGTTCACCATGAAATAGACCCCTGAAGGAAAGGTGGAGAGGTACAAGGCAAGATTGGTTGCAAAAGGCTATAGCTAGACATATGAAATTGATTATGATAAAACCTTTGCACAAGTGGCGAAGATAAGCACAGTTAGGATGTCATGTGCCGTTAACTTTGGATAGTCTCTCCATCAATTAGATGTCAAGAATGCATTTCTCCATGGTGACTTACAGGAAGTTTACATGGAGGTTCCTCCAGGATTTATGAATAAAGAGACAATTGGGAAGGTGTGTAGACTCAAAAAGTCCCTATATGGTTTGAAGCAGTCTCCCCGAGCGTGGTTCAACAGGTTAAGGCGCGCAATTAGTGAGATGGGTTACTTGCAATGCAATGGAGACCACACTGTCTTTTATAAGCACAAGGGATCACTAATCACTATATTAGCAGTGTATGTTGATGACATAGTGATCACTGGAGATGATGTTGAGGAGATCAAACACTTGAAGGAAAGGCTAGAAAAATCCTTTTAGGTGAAAGATCTTGGACACCTACGATACTTCCTTGGGATTGAAATTGCTCGTTCATCCAAAGGTATAGTTCTCTCTCAGAGGAAGTATGTCCTTGATCTACTAACTGAGACATGAATGCTTAGATGTCGCCCCATAACTTCAATTGATAAGAATCATAGACTCTGTGCTGAGTTAGGTGATCCGGTTAACAAAGAAGTCTATCAAAGGCACGTTGGGCGCCTCATCTACCTATGCCACACAAGACATGATATCTCTTATGCAGTGAGTGTGGTAAGTTGACACATGTATGATCCAAGGGTTGGACACTTGGAAGTTGTATACAGAATCTTGAGATACCTGAAGGGTAGCCCTGGGAAAAGTCTGTGGTTCAGGAAGAATTAACACTTGGACATAGAAGGTTATTGTGATGCTAATTGGGCTACTAGCATGGATGATAGGAGGTCTACCTCAGGGTATTGTGTATTTGTGGGAGGTAACCTTGTATCCTGGAGAAGCAAGAAGCAGGAGGTGGTGGCTCGATCAACAGCAGAAGCGGAATACAGAGCGATGGCATTGATCCTAAGTGAGATCATATGGATGAGAGGGCTCTTGAAAGAACTCAAAGTGTTGAGGAATGACACTGTAGTGTTGCATTGTGATAACAAATCTGCAATCAATATTGCCAACAATCCAGTGCAGCATGATCGTACCAAACATATTGAGATTGATAGGTTCTTCATCAAGGAGAAGCTTGATAGTGGAGAGTCGAGGTTGAAGTATGTAAAGTCTAGTGAACAATTAGCTGACTGTCTCACTAAAGGACTAGGTCCCAGTGAAGGTCTAACAATATGTAACAAGATGGGCATGATTGATACATTCAGCCCATCTTGAGGGGGAGTGATGTTGTGTGTGCGCGCGTGCTAATATGTAATAGTAGAAGGACCTGTTTGCTATTCTCTAATATAAGTAGAGAGGGGTTGCTCAGGGAGAGGGACTTACCTCATTCCCAAATTCTTCACTTTTTTATAGTGCTGGCCCAAGGCCTTTGGTCTAAATAATTGAAACTAATGGGTGAAAAATTTAGTTTAATTTAATCAAGACCTGCGCTGTGCAGTTTGTTCATTCAATGTCCAATGCAAGACAACAAACCTGGGAGCTTACACAATAACACAAGTTTACATGTTAGCATATGTCTAGGTAACAATTGGTCTTCCTCTTTTCATGTTTTGAAGTTGAACTTGTCTAAATCGAGTCATGAAGTCATTTCTTCACTAAAGTGATGTGGTTTGTTTGGCTCAGTTTAATTTGGAAGAGGTCTAAAAACCTGGAACTTTATATTTGTTTTCTAGAGCTTTTCACAAATAATCCAATCTACATTGAAGTCTCAAGACATCTCATTTCAAATAAAAATCTCCAGTTGGAAGGAGGTAGTTCACATCTTCCTCTGGTTGACCCTGGAATGCGTGCGACACCATTGACTCCATTAGAGTGGAGGGAAAGACTTGAAGCTTGGAAATGCATTGATTTGTCCTCAAATAAAGCATCTGGAGATACCTTTGGAAGGAAGCTTTTGCTCCTTGATGTTAGGAATGGTAAAGTATTTTCGTATTCAGTTCAAGTTCAATTCTTATTTCTTGTGCAGCATTAGGTTTTAGTTCTGTTTTTCTTGCCACCCTATGTACTTAAAGGCGGAAGTAGATACAAGCACATTATTCGGACTCAATACTGGTACTTGTGCTGTTTAGGTACAAAACCCATGCAGATAAGTTGATGTTCTGCCTTTGGGTTATCCTATCTGTATTATTCAGTTCACTAGGACTAAGAGTACAAGATGAACATAATCTTACGATATTGATAGCTAGAAATGACTCAAAGATGATCTATCAATTCTCCTATTTATTTTAGGATAGAGTCTGTATCACCCTCCCGACTTAGATGGTGCACCATAACCCCGTGACTATAGAACTAGGGTTAAGTAGATGAGCCGTCAAAGTTCAGGGTGGGGTATTATAGACATCTTTATATTATGTTGCCTCTTTGAAAGCCAAATCAATGTCAATATTTTCTGCACTACTGACACAGTAAAAGACAAGGAGAGCTGATAATCAAGCCCGTCATCATTTTTCAGACGTGAAATTGCTAGCCATTTCTTTCTTTCTTTTTTCATATAATAGTTTATTCGATTCCTTCTGTTGTATCTGATTTCTCAATTCAATTTCGAACTAGTAATCATCTATTGTGCTTTTTTTGTTAAATTTTGGATCAGACTATGAATGGGATATTGGGCATTTCCAAGGAGCTCAGCGGCCCAACGTGGACTGCTTCAGAAGCACTTCCTTTGGGCTCTCAGAGGAGGTACTACTGTGCTATTATCATTAGTTGTGGCAGCGATTTAAGGGCTCTAAAAAGCTTTCACTGATTACATAATGCGTTCTACTTGGTTGTTGTGCAGGTGGAGGATCCTTCCGATCCTCTGAATGGTGTAGACAAAGAGAAGACAGATATATTAATGTACTGCACTGGCGGAATAAGATGTGACGTATATTCAACAATTCTGAGGTAAAGATGTCCATCAACATTCTGGCTTAGATGGCTTCTGATTGTGACCTGGGTGGGCTCATACTACACATATGGAGTGGAGTAGTAATGTACATGTTCTTGGGATGCAGGAAGAAGGGTTTTTGCAATCTGTATACACTGGTGGGAGGAGTGTCTAACTATCTGAAGATGGAAGGGGCCGCAGGATGGGTGGGAAATCTGTTTGTGTTCGATGGACGGCTGTCGCTGCCACCGGCAACGTTCGGGTCTCCAGCAGAAGCAGATGCTGACGATAACAGGTGGGTGGGGAGGTGCTACTCGTGCGGATCGGAGGTGGTGGAGCTGAGGCACCGCAACTGCGCAAACATTGACTGCAACCGCCTGTACCTGTCAGTCAGTCTCTCTATCTCTGCTTCATTGCTTCAAGGTGATGGCTGGAATGGGGATGGGAATTGAGAACGTGTCTGCATTGCATGCAGGTCTTGCGGGTGGTGTGCGGAAGAGCTGGGAGGGTGCTGCTGCTCCGAGTGCAAAGCCGCCCCTCGGCTGCGACCGCTCCTGCCGGGCCACCAGAGATACAGAAAATGGCATGCCTACCGTGATGGGTTCGTCATCGATGCCGAGGAGGACGACGACACCGATCAGCAGCCACCCTTACTTGCCCGCTGATCATCCGTACGAGAGGTATATGTACTGCATTAATTCAGGGTAGTCACTCTAGCTACCTACCGAAAAATGAATATTTCATTTTGTTTCGTTTGGGCCATAGTAGTAGACTAGTAGGTACAAATAAGCTGTATAATGAATCGATTACAACTTTGATTTGTATGTTGAAGAGGCAGCTGGTTAATAAAAAAAAGGATAGCTTGCACTTTTGGAATCAGACAGCAGGTCGATCTGCACACTTCTGTGTATCGATCACGTTGCATTAATCTTCCATGTATATAGCTTAAATTAAGAACTTTAAACCAATTGAATGACATGAATCACACGTACGTACAACAATGTACAATCAACACAAATTGTATGCCCTACTGTAGTAAATTTGAACGAAAGGAAATTATATATGGATACAGGCATGTACGTACGTACTAGGAATTAATACACAGCTAACATGCAGCGGCTAAACTGATCAACGAGATAAAACACACGCAGCTCGGCTAAGGTTGTCAGAATCCTGATATGTATATTAGAATCCTACATCCTACCAAGCCGGAACGAGCTGTATCGGTGGATCTTAATTTCGTAGGATGTGATCCTATGGATGTTATCAAGTGAATTGCGTAGGAATGCATAGGATTGATAGGATCAAACATAGAATCCCGATCCTGACAATCTTGTTGTTAACATTTAAACTTAGGTAATACTTATGCTTAACCATGTTAAATGATTGAATTATAAATAAATAATATTTAAAACAAGTTAAACTGAATTTGTTGTGAAAAAATGCGTTGGACTCGAATTTACAAAACGTGACTAAACTTATCAAAATCAACATTATACATAAGGGTGAAAACGGGTTGGATATTTCCCGCTCGTCTCGCCGAAGGGGTTCCGATAGTATTTCAGAGCGAAAAAAAATCAGATATCCTAGAATTTTTTTGATATCGGATTCGGATGTATGGAACTAAGTATCCATTGGATATTAGATATCTGAGAATAAAATCAGATATATTCGAAGACTATCCGACAACTATCCGAATCTATCTTCCGAAGCTTGTAACTTTTTCATACATAGTCGGATAGAGACGATTTTTATATGAAAATTGTAGCTCTCAATGAGATCTACAACCATGTAGTTGATATTTTTTTCATTTGAATTTGTTAATGTATCCAAATAATTAATAGAAACTTCAGCCAACATATTAGGCGCTCGTAACTTCTCTGGTTTCGCTCTAACATAATTCTGTTCATGGTAGTATATTTCTTATTTACTTGTTAGACCTCTAATGTAGTGAGTTTTGGACATATGGAATGGTTGAATAATCATAACATATGTGATATATATGGTTGTTGCTTTTACTCAATATCCGGAGAAATATTCGTGAGCGACATTATCTGCATCTGACTCGTTAGACATTTGATCCATATTCGTGACCAAGGCTATTTGCATCCATATCTTCATCCATGTCCAGCTTCGACTCCGATGAAAAAAATATGAGATAAGATATAGGATCAGAAATATCCATCCATATCCGATCCGATTACACCCCTAATTATACATAATTTCTTAGAACATATTGCAAAAAAAATTTTGAAACGATGGCACGCGGCCAATTTTATAATAGAAGAGAGTTGGCCCAGTTTATGAGGAAAACTGAGTCCAAAAACCGTACAACTAAAGCACGGTTAGGAGCATAAAACCGACTGACGACCCTGAGATGACAATACGACCTCAACAAAAGACGCCCAACCAAAAGACGCAACCAAACAAACCAGTGAGTCCAACCTAACTCAACTCGCGCGCTAACCAACCAACCAACCAACTAGCCACTCAACTCAACTCGATCGGCGGAGCCCTGCTCCCACACCGCACCTCTTCTCACCAATAAGCCAACATCGCGTCGCTTCAGAGGAGCACGCATTGGACAATTGCAGCACTCGAGAAGCACTGATCAAGAAGGAAATTCGTCGCCAACTAGAAGGCGTAGGGGTCAACCTACAAAGAAACAAGCAAACATCGAAGAGCGCGGAGGGCATTCGAGGCAATGCCTTCAGGAAGGGAGCGACGATGACATTGCTGTCGCTCGACCGGAGAGCCAGTCAGGGTTTTCACCCGGAGGAGCCGCAAGGGAGGAGGAGTCGCCTCAATGACGCCTTAAGGAAGGAGATGACGCCCAAGAACGCCAACGTCATCGGCGCAGGCATGCAACCAGGTAAGGCTTTCGCCCGCGATTCCTCCACCCCTATGTCCACGCAAGATGGCAGAAGCCAAGCAAGACCACACCAGGGCTCGATAACCAGCAGACCTTGTAGCTGCACCATCCCAACACCTCCCCTGAGCCAGAGACCCTATAGCCCCACCATGTGCCCCCGCAAAGGAGGGGAGAAGCCGAAACAGCCCAGACCGAGGGGGTGGGTAGGAAGAGGGTGGAGCAGTGCAGCTGTGAGGACCCATCCAAATTAAATTCGAATTAATCATTAGAACGATCATTTAATAAGATGAGAATTAACCCACATCCGTCTCTCGATGTGCCACGTGCTAATCCACATCTCACCACAATGATTGTAGCTACTAATGATTAAAGCGAATCTAACTCTGGCAGTCCCGATATGTGTGCTTTGGTAATTCTTAGGAGATCTATTACCCACACATACCTTTACAACATGAATATCACAACATCAAGTTAAACAAGATTACAAGTTGATGAAATGACAAAGACAAGTGTTATCTAGCGTGAAAATATACATAAATCACAGTGGAAAGAAAACATCTAAAATAAGACGAAGGCCGGCGGCGCCATTTTCCCACAAGGCAACCGACCGGGGTTAGTAGTAGTATAGCGACTACTCGCCACCACATTGCTCTCGGTGGGATTCGAGTAGCCGGTACACATCTTCACCTGAAAAGAAAATAAGCAGCGTGAGTACGAAGGTACTCGCAAGACTTAAACCATATAGGGCACATATAAATAGCCCGACTCTAAGAATTATGCATTGAGTTATTAGTAAGAAAAATACCACAAGGTTAAGTAAATATTCATATGCGTAAGCAACCTAACATCTATGTGTGAACACCTATACTTAACCAAAAAACGTATCAATTCTACCCTGTAAACACCAACCTACACATAAATGTAAAAAGATCCATCTCATGTAACCAAGGATCATTACCAATCATACCCAACATACCCTCCATACCAAACATTCTACATTCGTAACTCTACGACTGATGCGGACGGATAAAAGCTTGCTCATAACTGAGAGCACGGTAATTCGAATTGATACCCTGCAAGGGTACCTCTTTACCCATACGACACGAGGACCATTCGGCTTGCGCCACCCACTGAAGTGCACACAAAGGCTACTCATGACAACTTTTTCCAATTGAGCCCCAACCGTTTGAACATGCACCTATAGGTGCGGAGATCCACTAGGGCTACTCCCGGAGCACCCCAGTTACGCCTAAAGGTGTGGAGGTAACTAGTACTACTCTTTGAGAAAACTAGATACCTCTATAAGCCTATTATACCCACATCACCTTTATGATGTTACCTCTACAAGCCTATTATGCCCACGACACCATAGGCCCACAAGCCAAAAGGCCACAACTGCAAAAAGGTATTAAGCTTATCTACCATTATATCGACATGTGGTTAGTACGGAAAGTGCTAAAGCTAACGGCAATAACAGACAGTGCTTAATCGACTCAAGCGGGCCTAAAGCATCCGAGACTCCCTTCTCGAGCCATTCCTATCGCCCGCTCAAATCTTGTCTCATCCTCACTGACTCACACATCCCATCATCATCTTTGTGCAATAGAAGTAAGCCCTAAGCTCGCGAATGATAGTCGAACTACTGCTCGACTTCTACTAGTGACCTAAGCCTTGCTAAGCATAACGTGTTCGTTTTAGGTTAGACCATTCAAAGCTATACCCAGGGTTACAAAGGATCAAAGGATAACAATACCAAGGAAAGGCAATGCAACAAAGAGGATCTACTCCCAAAACTGACGTACGACTTATTGACAATGCCACATACATAAAGCATAATTTATCACGTTGACGCAATATAGGATCCAAAATAATAGGGTGAAAAATTCTTAGATGCTTGCCTTGCTGCTCTCCTTCAAATCAAGATCAACCACAAAACATCTTCGCGATAACCCGATACTCTTTGGTTTGACGATCACTAAAGAAAAGAATGCATCACAATAAGCATATGATGAAATACCATAAAATATGCTTTATAATGCATGAAAATATTTTTCCTAATTAGAAAAAGTCATAAGAAGACTAGCAAAATTGGTTTCAATAATTGTGAACTTGCAAAGAATTAACGGTGAATTACTGAAGCCTTAACCTAATTAATTTATCTCAAAATTTAATTAATTATTTAATGAATAGGAAAAAATTTAATGTGTAGAGTAGGTTATTATAAAACCAACAAAATTTGTTTCATAATTTTTGGAGCTACAAAGAGTTTATTATGAATTTTATAAGTTTCAGCAAAGAAAAAAAAGGGAAAAACACCAGATGAACAGTGAAGTCCGGAGTATCTAGGTGAACTCGGATACTCCGTGTTCCGGACCCTCCGAGTCATATTCCAGGCCAAGCTCTCAGTTAGCCATTTTTTTTTTTGAGAAAACCCGAAACCTCCGGGTTGAGCTGGACACTTTGGGTTGGATCGGACTATCCGGGTGAGGCTCCGAGCGAGGCTCTCTGTTAAATTTATTTGAATCAACCTGGATATTCCAGATTGGGCCGGACTATCTAGGTTCTTACCGAGTTGAACCCAACCTGATTTTCCTCAGCCGATTCGACTCGCATGTCGAATCTATCCTACATAAACATGTATATACACTATACGAAGGGTTCTCGACTCAAATTTCACACTAATTTCACAAGAACTTTGAGTATAATTTGATGGGTTTTCCCCCGTGCCACCCGGACTATCCGGGTGAATTCAGATTATCCGGGTTGTCCAGAGAGGTTTCTTCGAGGGGGAAAACTCGGCCGATTTGATTTGAGAGCCTCTCCAAACCAAAGGAAAATATATTTGAGATAGTTCATAGAGTCTAGAACTTACTTACCAACCTAGCAATACGATTACTAACTCGAAACTCATCAAATTTCCTCGATTTGCTCCCAAGTTTCAAGAACACTAGAACTTCCTACCCGCCGCTCCAAATTCGAAACCGACCAACCAAATCATACATATGTGCCATGGGAGCGTAGGAGACTCACCCAATGTACATTGCCGAGCTTTGGAACCATCGGTTGAAGGGGGAAAAGCTCGGGAAGAGGAAGAACCCTGATGCTTCTTGTGCTTCAACTATGGATACCGAAAGACATCAAAACCGGCTTGAATCCTTCGGGAAAATAAAAATGAATTGGAGGGATGGATAGCTTATGAGCTAGAGAACGTGTAGACACTACATGCGCACCTCGGCCTTGCCTCAAGAGTGAGAAAATCTGAGGGAGAGTGAGAGAGCTTGAGAGGGGAGGGAGAGGGAGAGCACCTCTATGCTTTGGCCAGTTGAGGGAGCACGGTGGGGAGGAGTGGGAGTGAGAGAGGGAGAAGGTGGTGCTGCCCCATTTGAGTGGATGAGAGATGAGGCCACTGGTGGGTCTCACATGTTAGAGAAAGAAACCCGTTTTAACCAAAAAAATCTATTCTTTCTCTCCCGAATTTCTTTCTCTCTTTTTATTAATCCAAAACGATGTACTCTAGTGCTCCAAAAATTTTACGAATTTTTGTGTCACAAAATACAAAATGAGATGAACCATTTTAAAAGGATTCACTCACAATGCATAAGCAAAGGTTAAAGTAAAGTAAAAATCTAACATTGGGTATTTTTACAACTCGAAGAATTTGCTTAACAACCATTAGAAAAACAAACATCCATCAAATGCTTAGCAATAAAACATGATGCTCATGATGTGATTATGCTTAATGACATGATTAGGGCCTCATGACGTGACAACAGCCACCAGGACGTCAACGATGTTGGCCCAGAGTGAGGCCAACGGTGTCAGCCCCCTAGGGCTCAGAGCCTCAGCTACTCTAGTTTCAGGCCGAGCAAAGGGAGGAGGCGGGCGTTCGAGAAGAGACTCATGCCATGCCAGAGCGCAGCGGCATCACAAACTCCCACCACCCAACCGCCAAACACTGCACCGAGGAGACCCACGGGCTAGAAGGAGGAAGCCCGGGGGAGGAGCAGCGACCAACGGTCGGCGATGAGAGGCAGAGCCGGCCTCCCCACCAACAGACCAAGGGCAGCAGAGCTACCAACCGGCAGCGGCGCCTCAGAGCCCCCTCGGCCACATAGATCGCCATCCACCCCACCGAGGCTGCTAGCCGAGCCAGCCAACCCAGGGGCGGCCAACCAGGACCAGTGGAGCCCAAATCCGAACCCCAAAGGGTGGATCCACCACCGCCGTAAGCAGATCGAGCCCTAGGACGCCCGGATCTACCAGGACGGAGACAAGGAAGCCCAGATTTTGCCACGACGGAGTACAACCAGTGGGGGAAGGAGAGGAAAGGAGGGAGCTCGGGGGAGAGAAGAACTGGCGGCGGGGTTTGCGGCGCTCGTTAATGGCCTTAACGGATAGAATCGTTATTCTACGATCCGATCCTATCAAACAAAAAATGATTTTAATGGACTCAACGGATCGATGCAGCACACAATGACACAATGAAATCAGATCGACGGATCGCAGATAGATAGATCGATTCATCAGGCGTAGTAGCTGTTGTTGCGCAGGGACACCGGGGCCTTGGCTGCGCCGGCGCGGAGGACGAACTGGTGGTAGAGCATGGCGACGGCGGCTCCGACGAGAGGTCCCACCCAGAGCATCCACTGATCCTCCCACGCCTTCAGCTGGTTGTACACCACGGCCGTTCCCAGGCTCCTTGCCGGGTTGATGCCCGTCCCCGTCACCGGGATGGTGGCCAGGTGCACCATGAACACCGCGAAACCGATGGGCAGCGGCGCCAGCACCGGATCGTGCGAGTCCCTGGCCTTGCGCTTCGGATAGGTGGCCGAGAAGACGGTGTAGACGAGCACGAAGGTGCCGATGATCTCCGCGCCCAAGCCCGCGCCCTTGGAGTAGCCTGCGGCGAGCTCGTTGGCGCCGCCGCCGTAGCGCGCGTAGTGGTAGCCTTGGAAGGCCCCGACGAGGCCGGCACAGCAGATGGCGGGGAGGCACTGCGCGACCATGTAGAGCGCGGCGCGCACCAGCGACACCTTGCGCGCAAGCAGCAGGCCGAAGGTGACGGCCGGATTGACGTGGCCGCCGGAGATGCCGGCGGTGCAGTAGACGAGCACGAAGATCATGCCACCAAAGGACCAGGCGATGCCCAGGACTCCGACGCCGCCGCCACACGCTCCCGACTCTGCCTGTTGGTCCTTGTGGCCGATGACACGGTGGCGAGCGTAACGTAGACGAAGAGCAGCGTGGCGACGAACTCGGCGATGATGGCGCGGTAGAGAGACCACTTGCCCAGCTCGCCGGAGTTGACAAGCTGCGCCGGGGGAGGGTCGCGGTAGTCCTTGTTGGCAGCCGCGGTCCCATGGTGGATGGATCGACTTGGTATATACGTATGTATATGATATTTTGCCGTATATTTTTGCATCAGCGTATACTCATAAACATAAAAGAAAAAAGTTAAAAAAGGAGAAAAAAGAAAAAAAAAAAAAGGTGCAGCTCGACTGGCCTTCTGCCTTTTGGGCCCGGCCGGTCTTTCTCCATTCTCCTTTTTCCCGGCCTCCGGCCCAGCCCGGCTCCTCCCTCTCTTATGCACCTGCCTGGGCGTCCTGTGCTTCTTCCCGAGCCGCACACGCCGACCGCTTTCCTCACACAAGCCGCCTGCCACTCGCCAGCTCTCCTCACACGCACAGCCCGCTGCTCGACCCTCTCTTGGGCCCTAGCCACTCCACCGCACTGGCAACCCGAGTTACCACGCCGCTCGATCCCCTAGGCCCGAGGCCGTCTGACCGCGTTGCCTTGCTTAGGCCCGTGCCGCCCATCTCCCTCTCCCTATCCCCCTCTAATCTCCAACAAACTAGATCCGGTCGGACTCTATCTTTTCTTCCCGATACCAAATCAGTTTGGGAATCGATGGGGATAAGCTCGTCTGCTGTGAATCTTGGCCGGGCAGAACTCTATCTACTTGGCCGAATCAATCCATATCTCCTCCGGCTTGAGGGGCCCAGTAGCCTCTATAAAAGGCAGGGGAGGGTGCCTAGCCGAGGGGATCGACGAATTGGAGAACCAGCGAAGCTCTACTGCATCGAAGCTTTGTCGCTACACTGACTCGTTGCCGTCAACCTGCCACCGACGCGCCGTCACCACCGTTGATCATCATCGCCGGTCTGAGCTCCTCTGTTCCCGCCGCCGCTTCGCAAGGTGAGCCCTAGCCGTGACTTCCCCGTGCTACTTCTCTCTGTGATGCTGGCCATCGAGTTGTGCTTGTGTCGGTGTGCCATGCTGTTATGCTGCATATGGTCATCCCCGGCCTTCGCTTCAGCGTGCTCTCGCTCTATGTGCTCGTTGTTGTCCTTTTGAGGCCGGTCAGCACCGCACCATGCTCCGATCGACCCCTGGCCGAGGCCAAGTCGGTGAGCCTCTGACAGTGCTGGTGCAGTGTCGTGGATCTCATGCCGAGCGTGCTACTGTCATGTTGCCACTTATGATCTTGCGCTCGAGCTAGCCGTTGTGCCTCATTCAGGCCCGACTGCTCGTGGTGTTGCCTATGATGTCATCTTACCGTTGCGCCCTTGGCTCATGATGTTGTTGATGTCTGTTATAGCGATCCATATGTGTTGAGGCTGCGCATCTGTTGCCTTTTGCTGATGCTGTGATGGGGCTTGCTGTTGCTTGCCCAGTGCTTGCATTGTTGGATGTTTAGTGTTGTTGGAATCCCTTTGTTGGTGCTATATGATTGTGCTAGTTGCTATTGCTATCTTTATTACCGGACGAGTGTGGGCTATTCTCCTACAGCCCCATTAATTCCAATGTTCATTGATAGTTGATTGCAGAGTATACATTTTGATTCTCGGCTGTTGTATGATGGCTTGAGATGCTTGATAGACCTGTTGTTGTGATGGCTCGAGATGCTTGATTGACTTTCTGTTGGTGATGTCTGCTGATGGCTCGAAATGTTCTGATCTTGGTGCTAACCGCAAAAAAATACAGTGCTCTTGCTGCTGATGGCCTTTGTGGCTTTAGTGTTATCACCCCACCTGTGTGGATGTGCCTAAGTGGCTGTACGATCATACTGATCACCAAAAAAACAAATATGCCATTGCGCCAGGAGCCTACATGGCCCAAAAAGTGATCACCCCGCCTTTGTGGCTCGTTGCCTGTTGCCTTCGAAGACGACCGATGAGGATATGTCTGACGCCCTGAAGAGGGAGTTAGTGAGTCAAGCACGATGTCGGAGCTCCTGGTTGTGGCCAAGCTACCACTTCTAGTAGAAGCTACACGTCGTGCTAGGCCCCTAGCTCACTTCTTCATATAAACACAATTCTGAGGCCTACGTGGCCAATGATGACCCGGGATACATAAATAGTCCAAAAAGCTTATTCTAGGCTGTTATCCCGTCTTCTTTACTGCTTTTGTTTCTAATGCTTACTTTGCTTGGTCTGTGTTACATGTGACTACAGCCTTACAGACTCGGAGACAACCTCGATAGGACGACCGCCAGCACAACTTAATCGGAGATAGCCCGAAGATGGGCGTAATTAACCGGAGAGCTTCACGAAGCCCTAGGAACCAAGACAAAGTAATCACCAAAAAATATGAAAAAGTCAGATAGCGTGTGCGTTGTGGAGTAAAATGTATAATGAGAAACTGTACTTTATGATTTCGACATGAATGAATAAAGTTTACATGTTTCGATTATTACATCCTCCTCTCTCTTGTATACTTTGTATACTGGCACGTCCGCAAACATTACATACACAGTTTCCAATACAAACTCAACGCGAGTTTCCCTTGCGCGAAACAACGTACGTGTGATGCAGCTAGATATAGCACAACACTACTACTGATGCAGCAATGAAGCAAGCTAGGTAGCTAGCGTGTCGGCTATCCTATGATCTCTGTCTCGCATCATCTCATGTATGTATATATGTATAGGCAGGCCGGCCAGGGCGGAATTTTTATTTTTTAGCCCTTTTGGAAAACATATTTTACAGATAGATCTTCCTAAAAATTTAACAAAAAAATAGATTATTTTCACGGCACCATGACATCAGCGCCCTAGGTACATGTTACGGTGCCAAATCCCATGCCGCCAAGATGTGCCACATCGGATCTGTGCGCTTGAATATTTGGATGATGTGTCAATTCACGGCGCCATTTCCTTTGACGTCGTAGTTTAGTATCATAGTGGCACTATCCTTGGCTCCATGCTCTAGGACTTAGCATCGAGTAAGGTTGGACAAAAAACCTCGAGGCTCATGAGCTAGCTCGGGCTCGTGAAAGTATGGCTCGGCTCAGCTCAGCTCTTTGTCCAAATGAGTCGAGTCTGAGCCACCTTACTGGCTTGTTGTCCAAACCGAGCCGAGCCGAGCTAGCTCGCGAGCCAAAACGAGTAGCCGAGTAGGGATAGGGGAGGGAGAAGAGCATGAGAGCCGAAGGGGAAGGACACACGGGGCTTCTCTGACCGGATTCCACCGCTCTCCCTGTCGAATCAAGCCACACACCCATTGAGAATGGATCTTTCGTGTCTCTAGTGTCTCTGTTGAGTTGAGCATGGATCTTTCGTGTCTCCGGCGTCAAGATCCACCCATAGGCGGCCGATGGAGGCTGTGCGTACGCGACCGAGGCGGAGTTGGGAGCATAGGCGGCCGATTGGGTGACCTCACTGGAGAGGAGCTTAGAGAAGGGGATGTGGACCTTGCCGATGTTGCGATCACCCAAGGCACGCTTAACGCGGAGGAGGACGTGGAGGGAGCCAGTGCTGAAGGGAGCCCGCGCCATGCAGGACGTTATCGCTTGGCAAGCTCATGAGCCCTCGCGAGCTAGCTCGAGCCAACAAATGCACCGAGATAACATTTTAGCTCAGTTTGCAAACCAAGCCAAGCTGAGCCGAGCCAATATTCCACCGAGCTTTCATGAGCTGAGCCGAGCCAGGCTCGGCTCGGCTCGTTTCCAGCCCTAGCATCAGGTTTGCTTCTCTACCTGCCTTATCTCTTGTCACTCACCCAAATCCCCGATGCTACCCTCTCGAGATGTCGCCCCACAGACCGCTGCCACCCTCACCCGTTGCTGCCCCGTACCTCCGTCACTGCCCTCCCCTGTCCCTGGCCCGATGCGTAAGGAGGCAGCCTCCCTAACGCTACCCCGTTCCTCCACCACAGCCCTCTGATGTGTGTTTTCCCAATCTTCTGAAGGTAATATGATAAGTTGATTGGTGGAGTTTCAACGTTAATGATCCAAAGGCTCCGACCAGAACGGATCGAGAACCCTCGCAACCACTACACTACTATTCTGTGGTTATCAACCGCAACCGTGCCAAGACACGGTTGACCTCGCCAAGAAAGCTTTTCCTACAAGCAAATCGAGAACACAAGCAAAAACAGGTGGATGCAATATGAATATTCCTAATTACCGAAATGCTTGAGTTGGGGTTCCACAAACCGAACAAGCGGTAAAACTGTATAAAACAAAATAATCTAAGCAAAACTTGAGCCTAAACTATACATAGGGGGGACATGAGGAGGTTGATCTAGGGTTGTGCATCCATGGAAAGAGGTGTACACAATTTGGACTCCGACCCCAACACGATTACAAGACCTAACTAGGTCCAAAACAGTGGTGCAGCACCTTATTTCTTTGACTCTAACTAAACTATATGGAGTATTTGGTCGAGCTCATATCCATTGGAAAGGGATCGTTGTAATCTTTCCAGAATGTCCAAGATTGCCTAAAATGGACTTCATATGAGAGAGTTATGCCCGTTTTACTGATGTGTTGTCCTGTGACTCGACCACGACCACGACTAGAGCTCAGCCTCGAGTCCAAGTAGACTTGGCCTTTGAGGGGTGACGCCCGGGTAAGGTTGTGGTGCTTCTCCCACGTTACTAAGAAATAAAACATCACAATAATTTAGTAGGAATCCATCCAAGGAAGCATGAACAGCGTGTAACGAGTTCACCTGGTGGTCTAATTGTCATGCACATGCTCTTGTAATTGGATGTTGTATGATTTTAGGATTATTGGCGGTATTGATTGTATCCGAAGGAGTCATGGGCTCATCACTACACCACTATTCTGTGGTTATCAACCGTGCCAAGACACGGTTGACCTCGTCAAGAAGGCTTTTTCTGTAAGCAAATCAAGAACACAAGCAAGAACAGGTAGATGCAATCTAAATATTGCTAATTATCAATGAAGTGCTCGAGTTGGGGTTCTACAAACTAAACAAGCCATGAACCACCTTCTCTGCACAACGTCCTATACATGTTCACAAGGTTCTTGTTCTTGAATTAGCGGAAGAAATTTGCATCCAAATGCCTCATGCACCACCTACTCCACATATCTGGCCACACATGTCCCATCATTTCATCATCTGTTCCATTCTACATATCCTAAATTGCCTTGAGCGTCCCTACATGCCAGTCATGTACAAGGAAGATGTTCGGATGAGCACCAACAATTATCATCTTGACATGGTACAGGAACCAATACCAACTACTGGTGTTCTCACTCTCTACAAATGCAAAGGATAACGGTAGCACTTGGTTGTTCCCATCAACCCCAATAGCATTCAAGATCTGTTCCTTGTACATACTGGTAAGAAAAGTGTTGTCGATGTAGAGGATATGTCGACAATGATCAAAAGCTTTGATACATAGTCCTAATGCGAAGAAGCGTCGCTTCAGGACATTCTTGTCAAGTTTGGACATCAATAGGTACTTATCAATATTGTAAGATGTCCTTGGGTTCCTCCGCGTGATGGTTGGCAGCAAGTGTGGAATATTGTCATATGACGCTTTGTAGGTCTCGAACCTCATCTCAATTGCCTTTCTCTTCGCCCTTAATGCCTCGTTGTAGCTGATAGTGTACTTGTACCCCTCCTCAATTTGCCTGATTATGGACCCTGGTTCATAGTTTAGGTTGTTCACAATCTGGGTATACATCACAATGGCAACAAAGCCTAAGGTGATGTTCTATGACTGGACTCAAGTTCGTCCATCGTGCAAGTATGGCTGGGCGTAAATCACATTGGTGTACGTCATAGTCTTTCTTGCCTGACTTGACAACACAAAACTATCGTCTAAGCGATGTCGCCCATTGAGTCATTGCATCCTTCATGGCCTTATGATGCGCGTTTGCCCGATCTTCTAAAGATAATATGATAAGTCGATTGGTAGAGTTTCGACGTTAACGATTCAAAGGCTCTGAACAGAACAGATCGAGAACCCTCGCAACCACTACACCACTATTACGTGGTTATCAACCGTGCCAAGACGCGGTTGACCTTGTCAAGAAGGCTTTTCCTACAAGAGAATCGAGAACACAAGCAAGAACAGGTAGATGCAATCTGAATATTGCTAATTACCAATAAAGTACTCAAGTTGGGGTTCTACAAACCGAACAAGCAGTGAAACTATATAAAACAGAATAATCTAAGCAAAACCCAAGCCTAAACTATGACGGGTACTGTGTATATATAGGGGGACGTGAGAAGGTCGACCTAGGGTTGTGCAACCATGGAAAGAGGCGTGCACAACCTGGACTTCGACCCCGACACGATTACAAGACCCAACTAGGTCCAAAACGATGGTGCAACACCTTATTTCTTTGACTCTGACTAAAGTATAAGGAATATTTGATCGAGCTCATATCCATTCGAAAGGGCTCATCGTAAGATTTTCAGAATGTCCAAGATTGCCTAAAAAGACTTCATATGAGAGAGTTATGCCTATTTTACTGATGTGTTGTTCTGCGACTCGACCATGACCACGACTTCGACTACGACCGCGACTAGAGCTCAGCCTCGAGTTCGAGTAGACTTGGCCTTCAAGGGGTGATGTTGTGGTGCTTCTCCCATGTTCCTAAGCAATAAAACATCACAGGAATTAGTAAGAATCCATCCAAGAAAGTATGAACAGCGAGAAACGAGTTCACCTGGTGCTCTAATTGTCATGCACGTGCTCTTGTAATTGAACCTTATATGATTTGAGGATTATTGGAGATATTGATAGTATCCGAAGGAGCCATGGGCTCATCATGACCACTAGAAACACTAGAGTGGTGCGCCTTCTGGTTGCAGTAATGGATGCTAAGCATATTCCAGATGCTATAGATATTGTGGTTGATGATGGAATCTATAAGATATTTTTTAAGGTTGAATCGATTGTCAATGGTGGTGGTAGGGCTGTGTATCTGACATCATATCATGGAAATGATGACTTGGAAAATCCGAACAATGATGAAAGTTACAAGGATTCTGATAGAGATCCTAAACAACCCAAAACCATTGAAAAGGGAGACTCTTTAGCGACACAGGAGAATGCCCACAAGGAGGATGTTATGCAGGAGGATGATCAAAATTTGCAACCGGTGGAGGGTTTGGAAAAAATTGATTGTGCAAGTGCCGCAGCGATGACAATGCCTGGAGTTGCTTCCTCTGTTCCTGTTTCATAGGCGTATTTGGCTTCTCTTGTCGAGGAGGCTATCTCAACGGCAGTTGATTCACTCCTTATACAGGTGGCTGACTGGGTGATCGAAGAAGATAACTCATAGGGGGACTCTAACGAGGTGCTTGTGGACACTACATTCTATAATGACTTAGTTAAGAATGGTCTGGCTGATGCTGTGCAGGTAGCACCCATGAATACGGCTAGTGATGTTGTGGAACAGGCAGCAGCTTTCCCTCCTCCGAGCTCTGCTGATCTTGGCGATCAACTTGAGCTTCTGGGCTTCAGACAGGCTGGTAGCCTGGTGGACAGGGTGGTTGTTGGCCTGGATGTTCCTGCTGCAGACGAGCCTCCAATGCTTGTCACTTTGGCTGTAGCAGCATCCGTGACTACCTGTGATGGCTACAACTTGTCACCGGCCATGCCGTCGGTGCTGGATGCCGCGGCGACGGTCAAGGTGCGGGTGCTTTCTACGTTGGCTTCCGTCGAAACTTTCGTCACGTCCCAAATCCTTAATCACGCAATCAAGCATAATCATGCTTTTTAAGCATTATGTTTAATTTTGCGTAATTGTAATTCAGAATACTAATGTACTTCGTTAAAAGTCAACTGGATGAGAGAAAAGAAATTTGGGAGGGAAAAGAATGAAATTCGCAGTCAAGACGGACCATTTTCTCTAAAACGTGGGCCCCACACGTGGGCCAACCACCCCACCTCTCTATGAGCAGCAGCCCCACCTACCCTCTCTCTCCTCCCTCACCCTCCCGTGCTCTCTCTCCACCCGTGCAGCAGCTAGGAGCTCCCCCTCTCACCCCCTCTCTCTCAAACTCTCTCTTCCTCCCTCAAATCCGAGCTCAAGAGGAGGATTTAAGATATGCATATGGTACCATTGCATTCTCTAGCTCATGAGCTGCTCATCTATCCACTTCATTTTCATTTTCATGGAAGATTCGAGTAGTTCTTGAAGTTCTTGGCATTCTTGAGCTTTTTGGAGAAAAAATGGAGTTTTGGCCGAATATGAGCTCTAGAGTCGTGTTGTTAGTTGATGAGTAAGTTCCAGGACCATTGGACTATCCCTAACATATTCCCTTTAGGCTCGGAAAAGATCGCAACTCGAATCGACCCAAAATCCACTCGAGAGCAATTTTCTAGGCTGACCCGGATATTCCGGCCTCACCCAGATACTTCGGGTTCAGCAGAAATCGTCCGTAGAATTATGTTCAAAATTAGTTAGGTTTTAGAATGCAAGATGGGTTTAGAATCCTTTGGATAGGGAATATACACGTTTGTGTAGCACAGATTGTAAAGTGAGTTGAATCACCGAGGGGAAAAGTGGTGGTAGAACCCAAATCTGTATCACCCGGATAATCCGGGTAAGCCCGAAGACTCCAGGTAGCTGCGTTAACGAATAACCGAGAGCCTCTCCCGGAGCCTCACCCGGAGTGTCCGGCACATCCCGGATAGTCCGGACCAACCCGAAGGTTCTAGGTTAAGTTAGAATAGTGGCTAACCGAGAGCCTTCACCGGAGGGTGGCCTGGAGACTCCGGAACCCGGATATTCTGGATTCACCTGGATACTCCGGGTCAGACAAGCGAAAGGCGGTAACAGAGCGCCTCTTCCGAAGGTTCACCCGGAGGGTCTGAACCCGGATACGCCGGATGACTATTATTTTCCGGATTTCGTTTAGATCGTTTAGTATTGCATTGATTCGCATATCTTATACTTCTAGAATGTTGTTAAGCATTGTGGCATACCTTGTTGCATTCATTCATGCTCATCATTGCACGCATTCTTGTTTAGTGAACAAGGAGCCGGAGCGGGAGACGACCGTGGTTGAAGACTACTCCAATCTTCCGGATTTCTGCGAGTATTGCGTGGGTAACTTTAGGCAGCCACCTAAGCATCAAGGCAAGCATCTATCATATTGCACCTTTGTCGAATTGAATGAAATCTAAATATTGATAAACTATGCTTATGTATAGGTTTGCATGTATGGGGAGTCGATGTCGGGTTTTTATGGGTAGAACCTATGTTGATTGCATAATCCCTACCTTGAATTGTTCATCTATATCCTTGTAGCCTTGGTAACGTGGTAAATGTCTAAGAGTCGATCAAAATGCTTAGCAATGCATAGGTCCTCGGTAGAAGACGAGCAATGGTTCCATCGTTGTTCGCGAGCTTAGGGCTTACTACTTGTTCACATGTATGGTTATGTGGATGTTGGTTGGATGAGTGGTGAGTATGAGACGAGATGTGGGCGGTGTTAGGGGTGACGTCTGCCTCGAAGGAAAGTCCTAGGGGCAGTTCGGGAGAGGAACCCGGACATCGAAGACCGCTTGCATCGTTTAAGGCCAATCATCGAGGTAGTTGGTTTTAGCACTTACCTTACTCACCACATGCCGATCTAATGGTAAGGCGAGCCGAATAGCTTTGCAATTGTGGCTTTGTGGGTCTGAACATTGACGGTTTGAGCGGGCGGGCTTGTAAGTGGTATTAGTTTACTCCGGGAGTAGTTCTAGTACCATTGCGCCGAGCAATGCATGATCCACACGGTTGGGGTTGGTTGGGAAAGGTTATCACGAGTACCCCCTTGTGTGCACTTTAGCGGGTGGCACAAGCCATATGATCCTCGTGTCGTGTGGGTCCAGGAGTATCCTCCTGCAGAGTGTATAAACAGTTCAAACTACCGCGCTCTCGGTCATGAGCATGTTATTGTTTCATTTGCACCCGGTCGTAGAGTTCTCATTTGTGGGTGATGGTTCAGATATGTGGTTGATGGTTCGGTTATTATGGTGGTGAATGAGTTGGTTCAGTTTACTTATATGTTCAAGTACGTATGTTACATTTACATTACAATTTCATTCATGTTTAGTTGGTTATTGCAGGGTAGAATGGCATGTTTGGTTAAGTATAGATGCTCACACATATGTTTCTAGGTTGCCTACCGCATATGTTTTACTTAACCTTATGGTCTTTCCTTGCTAACAGCTCAATGCATAATCCTTAGAGTCGAAATATTATATACTCATATTGTGTAAGTCTTGCGAGTACCTTCGTACTCAGGGTGCTACCCTTAAATTGATGCAGGTATTGCTGCTGCCGAGGAAGAGGCTGTCTTTGGCTACTTCGTGCCTGCCGATCAGGGTGGTGGGCAAGAGTAGTTCATCCTACTCTAGGAGGTTGTGCTTTTGGGACGGTGCCTAAGAGCATGTTGCACCACTCTCTCTTTTGTTGTATAGGTTTCTTCCGCTGTGTAGTTGTTATTTCCGTTTTGCTGTAAATTGTTGGAAACCGTTCATGTTTAAAGAACTTGTAATATAATGTTAATTACTCACTCTTTATTAAGCTATGTTGTGATGTATCATGTTGGAAGGCATGTGTTCCGATCTTGAGCGCAAAACACGTGTCAGGACTACCGGAGTGGTATTCGGGTTAATCGTTGAAGTCGTGATTAAGTAAATAATCGACTTAATGATTAATTCAAATATTATTTGAACGGTTCCTCACACCTTTCCTGCTCGAGGGCTCTATGGGGTTGGCCAATGCGGAGATGTCTGCGCTTCTGGTGTCGAATCCTGTGTTGATTCCTTCCCATGTCAAAGATGTGACT
Source organism: Phragmites australis (assembly GCF_958298935.1). Lineage (NCBI taxonomy): Eukaryota > Viridiplantae > Streptophyta > Magnoliopsida > Poales > Poaceae > Phragmites > Phragmites australis. The sequence goes on along the minus strand of NC_084923.1, from coordinate 50,512,523 downwards.
CCGATCGAGGCGATGATGGCACTAGTTTTAGTCTCTGGTACCTTCTGCTCAGGTAATGCATTGCCGGTTGGGGCACTGACTGCGCGAGATTACCGACATGCAGGAGAGAGATGTGGTGCGGGCAATGAGGGCCTTGTTGGGTAGCTTCTAAGGGACGCTATGCTCGGGATGCCACTGCTTGCTACTGCTCATTATGTGAAGCTTTCATATGCTGAAGCTCTGCTCAAGGTGGTTCCTAAGAGGCCGACTGAATCTATGGTTGATGTGCCGGCAAAAATAAATCTATCCGGCATTATCTTCTATTCTCTACCTCGGAACAAGTTGTAGGCATTATGCAAAGCAAATGGCATTAGGGCGAATATGACCAATAATGCTATGGCCGAGGCACTCCAGGCCCTACATTCTAAGGGACTGGATGAGCGTATTGCCGAGTTATCGGGACACAACATGTTCACTGTCCCGGTAGGGAACACTGGTGGCATGTGATCCAGTAGGCGAGTTGCAGCTCAAGATGATGAAGACGCATTGTCAAAAGCAAAACAAATAGCAGCGAGGAGAAATCTTGACGAAGGTATGCCCAGTTTTTTAGTTAAGTCTTTTAATTATTTACCTTCACAGCTTATTACCTCCAACATCAAGAATTTAGGGGTTTCCATGGGTTTTGATGATATAACCATTACACAATCTATTATTTCTTTAAAAAAAATATTGAGGTGGATAGATTAATTGTCTCTACAAAAACTCCTAATTCTAGAGAGGGTAATAAACAGGGTAGTAGAACAGTAGATCCTTATTCTTCTGAGGATGATGATGTGTGAGGAACCGTCCAGATAATATTCTAATTAATCATTAAGTAGATCATTTGTGCAATCACGACTACAATGATTAACCAGAATATCACCATGGTAGTCCTAGCATGTGTTTTGTGCCTAAGATCGAAACATAAGCCTTTGAAACAAGCACATCATCACAAGACATAATAAAGAGTGAGTAATTAATTTAAGTTACAAGTCTTTAAGTAGATTAAGTTTACATTAAAAGCATAAGCCAAACATTTTTAGAGTAACTACGCAGCGGAATAAAATACATGACAACAAAAGATGAGTAGTGTCATTTGCCCTAAGGCGCTACTCCAAAATAACATCAACCCAGTCATAGACGCCATTTTCAATGCAGTCATAGATGCATTGGATCTGCGGGAGATTGAGCTTCAAGGATGCCATTATACATGGGCAAACGACCTAGATCCTCCAACGTATGAAAAACTGGATAGAGTCTTTATGAGCACAGAATGGGAAGCTAAATATCCAAAAGTCACAGTGAAAACTCTAGATAGGGGGAGGTCATATCATACCCCTTTGTTGCTCAATACGGGAGCAACGTTTCAATATGGAAAATAGCATTTGTTCAATTTTGAGCTTGGTTGGTTGATTCGTGATGGGTTCTATGAGATGGTCACTGACATATGGCATAAAGAACATAGGGGATTTAATGCTATCGAAAGATGGCAAAATAAAATTAGAACCTTACGTCAATACCTGAGGGGATGGACCAAACATACATCTGGTGCCCTTAAAAAGGAAAAGAAACAACTCAAAATGAAATTGAATAAGTTGGATAAAAAAAAAGCCGAATCAACCACTTTGACGCCCCATGAGGTGGCCCTTAAGCAATACCTCAATGAGAGGATTGCACACTTGTTGTGAGAAGAAGAGCTCAGATGGTACCAACGAGCTAAAGTTAAATATCTTCTCAAGGGAGATAGCAATACTAAATATTTTCAACTGGTGGCTAGTGGCAAACATCGAAAACAAAATATATACAAATTATATCAAGAGGAAGGAACCTTGATTGGGGAATCCTACCTAAAAATACATGTCACAAAATACTACAAAGGTTTATTTGGTAAACCTGAAAATAATAACTTTTCAATGGATGAACTATTCTGGCAGATATTCCGCAAGTAAGCAAAAGAGAAAATGAGATGTTAACTGCACCTTTTAATGAAAAAGAGGTGAGGTAGGCCATATTTCAGATGGAGCATAATAAAGCTACCGGTCCAGACAGCTTTCCAGCTAAATTTTCTGGGAAGTTATTAAAAGGGACCTCATGGAGCTCTTCGCTAGTTTTCACCAAGGGAGATTATTCATTTATAGTCTCAACTTTGGTGTCATTACACTCATTCCTAAAAAGTGCAACACTCTAAAAATTCAGGAGTACCACTCAATTTGCTTACTCAATGTAAGCTTTAAGTTATTTACTAAGGTTGCAACAAACAGAAGTAGGTCTATCACTGATAAGGTGGTACGCCCGACTCAAACGGCTTTCATGCCTAGTCGTAATATAATGGAAGGAGTTATTATTCTACACGAGACCTACATGAGCTACATAGGAAAAACCTAAATGATGTGATCTTGAAAATTGATTTCGAGAAAGTATACGACAAAGTTAACTAATCTTTCTTGCATCAAACTTTGAGAATGAAAGGATTCTCAACACAATGGTGTTAGTGGATACAAAGTTTTGTATATGGGAGCCATGTTGGCATAAAAGTCAATGATGAGATCGACCCTTTTTTCCAAACACAAAAAGGACTCAGACAAGGAGACCCTCTCTTAACCATATTGTTCAATATCGTTGCGGATATGTTAGCGGTATTGATATCAAGGGCTAAGAACGATGGACAAATTGCGGGAGTTGTTCCACATCTGATGGAGGATGGACTGTCAATTCTGCAATATGCAGATGACACCATGATCTTCTTAGACCATAATTTGGAGCAAGCAATGAATATGAAGCTCCTTTTATGTGTCTTCGAACAACTATTCGCACTGAAAATTAACTTCCATAAAAGTGAACTCTTCTGTTATGGCAATGCTAAACAATATGAAGACCAATATGCACGATTATTTGGGTGTGATATTGGTACTTCGCCATTCAATTATCTAGGCATACCTATGATCCATCGTAAACTTCAAAATAGAGATTGGAGAAGGGTGGAAGAGTGCTTTGAGAAAAAAAACTGAGTAGCTAGAAGGGTAAGCTTATGTCTACAGGGGGCAGATTAGTGCTTATCAATTCTGTGTTAAGCAACCTTTAAGTTTTCATGATGTCTTTCTTCGTAATATCCAGAGGTGTCCTAAAAAGACTTGATTATATACGGTCGAGGTTCTTCTGGCAAGGAGAAAATCATAAAAAGAAATACAAACTTGTTAGATGGATATCCTCTACCGGCCCCGTGATCAAGGTGGATTAGGCATTACTAATCTCAAGATCAAAAACATTTGCCTCCTTAGTAAGTGGTTGTTTAAATTACTAAACGAGGATGGGGTTTGGCAACGTCTACTAAGAAATAAATACTTTGGTTGCAAAGCTCTAACTCGAGTAGAAGGAAAGTCAGGAGACTCTCATTTCTGGTCTGGATTGATGAAAGTTAAGGGGGGATTTCTTACATTGGGTTCTTTCCAAATACAAGATGGAACACAAATAAGATTCTGGAATGACATGTGGTTGGGCACAAAACCACTTAGAGAGCAAATTCCCTCTCTGTATAATATAGCAAGGAGAAAGCAAGACACTGTAGTGAAAGTAATGAGAGCAATACCTCTAAATATTTCATTTCGTAGACCTATTGTTGGCGACAGATTAATCGGCTGGCATAAGTTAGTGTCTAAAATACATGTTCACTTAACAAACAGAGCATATACGTTTCGATGGGGCATGCGTGCCAATGGCCAATTTTCAGTACAGTCCATGTATAGTAGATTGATTCATTGACCCTTTTCCTCTCCGTCACGTTGGCTTTGGAAGCTTAAACTCTCACTCAAAATTAAGATTTTCTTGTGGTATCTATCAAGATGAGTAATTTTGACCAAAGATAATCTAGCCAAAAGAAACTAGAAAGGGAACCTCAAATGCTGCTTTTGCGACCACAATGAGAGCATCCAACATTTGTTTTTAAGTGTCACTTTGCTAAGTCAATTTGGAGAATTATTCAAATTGTCTTAGGCATTACCATGCCAAGGAACAAGAACCACATTATGGGTGGTTGGCTACGTAACATGGATGCTAATAAAAAGAAACTTATCTTGGTTGGGGTAGCCACTCTATTTTGGGCAATTTGGCTATGTCGCAATGATATGATTTTCAATAAAACAACTCTTTTTTGCAGGCACTCTTCAGGGAACATATTGGTTCAAATTTTGAAGATTGCTACAAAAGGAGGATCAACGAGAAGAGGTTAGAATGGCTTGCCAGAATTTGGAGGTGACGGCTATATAGCTTTTTGCCAAGAATGGCTAGCGGTTTAGGCATAGGTTATGTGCTGAATAATGTCATGTAACCACTCCAAAATTAACTATCTCATTTTGTTTCCCTATCAGCAATAGGCTGTGATGATGTAATAATGCAACAAGGGCTATATGCATCTCCGGATGAAAAAGGCCAGAACGTTATCTTTTTTCTAAAAATATAAAAAAGTTCAAGCTAGGCTGTATATATACATATGCAACAGTTTGCTTCTAGGTTAAGCACACAAGTATGTATGCCAATTAATGAATTAATATAATCAGTCAGATTGTGGAACCAATCACACTACACATGTGACGAACACACAATCAGTATATATGTATATATACATATCGTATGGAGTAAGGAATTCTTCCGTCTTAATTTGAATAGCACACAAGTATGTATGTATATTTAGCTTTCTTTATTCTGAAGAGAATTATAAAGCTTTAACATCGATCGATCGATCGATCCATCAATACTAAACTCTTTCTAGCTTTAACATGGATTCGATCCCTTAGCTAAGTAATATACAAGTCTCTTTTCCATAATGCATGGGATATGATGGACACAACTAATACTATAAGATTTATATAGTAGTATCTTTTACGTACAACTTTCAATCAGTTAAAGCAGTTACATGTTTAAGCCGACCCTAAAATTGTATACACACTACTAGTATACTCCACTAGCTCATTGCAGGAACCGTCCAAGGAGAGGCACATGTGTTTTCCATCAACTGTTGTTGGTAGGAATATGTAGAATCAGCATGCATGCAGCTTTTCTTTTAGTTTCTCCCATGCACATGGATGGGCAATTTCGATGGATCTAGAAATATAAATTAAGTGGAGGGAGTAGCTAATGAATCTTGAAATATAAATTTTGATGGATGGGCAAGCAGGGCAATATACAATGGATGAATGGATGCCTTGCCATGCCCGCCGACACCACAGTATGGAGTATCAACAATTCATTATCGTCATAGCAAAAAATATTAAGGGATTCGATTCCACCAATAAAATTAAACACATGTGTACAGTACTTGCTTATGTCAACATAATAATCTATGTATTTCTCCTCCTCTCCTCAATCTGCAGATCACTCTGGTGAGCCAATGAGCCATTCCATAACACAACGAAACAGGTTTTGCTCTGCCATCATAAAAGTCACACAAATAGTTTTGGTACAAAACAAGAGTGCATGTACAAATACAATGCAAACCAACCATCCATCACACACAAGCTTCACATAGGCCGATTACAAACCGCTGTGTAGTGGAGTGTATATATTATGTACTAGAAAGGAACAAAAAAGCTGTTCCAAACTCATCACCAAAACCAAAAGTATGTACTTTACTGTACTGTACTATTCCTCCAATTACCACCATCACGACTGATCCTCACAGTACAATGACCTTGTGCTTGCTGCGGAACGATGACAGTAGGGAGAATGACCGAGAAGCTGTAGCAATGTAAAACATAGTGAGCAATCCACGAACGAAGTTCCAAAAATAAATATTCAAGTGATGCCTGATCAAGAACCAATTATGTAAGAAATAACCTTTAGAGGAAGCGCCAGGGTCATCTTGTGAAATGAGGTTCTTCAGCATTGAACCTGAAATATTAAGCACAGCAAAGGTGAAAAGAACACTCGACAACAGCTTGGACAGATTTAAGCCTTCAAAGGTACAGGCCGGGAGATCCCCCCCCCCCCCCCCACACACACAGAGAGAGAGAAGTGCAAGCGGTAAAGACCAACACAAAAGGTATAGAGGAAACCCCAAAAAGAAACAGCCATGAGAAACCAATATTATTACCAACAGTCACTTATCAAAGTTCTAATACCTCCAAAGTTTCTATCTTTTGGGAGTTCATGTTCCTTTCTTAAGCCATACTAGCAGAATTCCTTTAGAATGGCCTTCCGTAAAAACCTTATTCAAACAGTTAACAAATTATTTGGGACAGACTACCATACCATCTCCTGCAGTGGCTTCATCCATTGATGATGCATCAGCATGCATTGCGCCCTCGGTCAAGGCTGAAGTGTAGCTTTTCCTGCCAAATTTCAAAAGTTTCCTGAAGCCTTTTGGTTCTTTGTTTTGAGGTTTTTCATTTACCTCATGACTCTCCTCAACTGAAACTGTGTACACCGGCTCAGGTACTGGAGCCTTAATGGTCTCTTCATGCACAAGTGATTCAGATTCTTGCACAGGTAACTGTTGGGGGTAAGCTGGACTGTTGGCCGAGGCATTCTCCAATGATGTCACCCTAGCAAAAGGGGCCTGGTAGGGCTTATCTACAGTAGCCAAGGTTGGTCTCTCAAGCCCATCCTTTCGACACTCGGTCACCGCCTAGTGAAAATAAGCATTTTTTTATCACTTTGAGCTGAAGGAAATCATAATCAAATAACTAGGTACATTCAATTTAATAGTACGGAAGCAACTTTATGCAGCCCAAGGCTGCATTGCATACCAAATCAGAAATAACATGCAGAGAAACAATAAAACATAGATAGTAAAGAAGACCATACCTCATATGAGTTCACCTGGTCATCAGGTCCTTTGATGGCGAGATTCTCAGCCTCGGGAAGAATAACTGGAGAAGGTGCCCTGATGGCAGTATACTCCAACTCCAGATTGGGCTTCTCCATTCTGTCATCACGAGAAGTTTCCTTCTCTGCAATTATTCCAGAATGTAGAATGATCGGAGGTGTTAAAACCACCTCATTTTCAAGCATCACAACAGTTTTCTCAACCACCACACTGTCATCGCTGTCGTTTATCCTTGAGATGTTACTGTTGGTTTTTTTTCCACCAGCAATTTCTGGAGTAGGAGGTGATTTAGCTGTAATTGCACCCATTTTTGCTTCTTTTGCAGCTATTGCATTTTTCATAACAAGAGCTGGAGCTTGTGGGGATTTGACTTTCAGTGCTGGTAGAGTTACCGATTTGCTCTGGTCGAGCTGCATTATAGCTGAAATTTTCTTTGTCTGGGTATCTTGTGGCATGCTTCTTCTCCGTGAGTGGTCCGCGCTTGATGACTTGGAACTCGAAAAATGGTCGGTCGAAGCATTGGCTTTAGGTTCAGCAAGTTTTTTCAATCGCTCACTGGATGATTTGGTTCTCCCACTTTTCTCTTTCTTCATCTCAGTCAACGATGAGGTTGAGTTACTAACTGCATTTGTATTATCAGATAGTTTGCTAGCTTTTGCTGTTTTTCGGGAATCAGTCCCTGTGGTAGTTTTGGCAGGAATTTTTCGTAGAGGTGAAGAGGATGTCGGCTCTGTGTCGCTGAACTTTGAACTCTTGTAGGTACTGGGGGAAATCTTATGAAAAGGTTTCACTTTAGCCTGCTGAGGCGCTGATATTGTATTAGAAGTGCTACTTCTTGCAGCAATCCTCTTTTCTCTCTCTAGCTTAAGCCTTTCTAGCCGTTTGATCTGTTCCTCTTCCTGGAAATGCGAAAAGTTGCCAGTTAAATATTGCAGATCTTAGTAATAAGCAAAGTTTTAGAAATTTAGCTGCAACAACCAAGGTTGTCAGGGTCGAGACTGTCAGATCATGATACATCAAAAATAAAATTTTAAATATTATACGATCTAGACCAATATATTACATGGTAATACCATAATGCTCCTCTGTATGCAAATGTATGGCGTTTCAGAGGATGCAGTCAAAACTTTCAAACTTCTAGTACAAATATAAGCAAAAATATCTAGTTGATTTGAATCAATTCAATTTATCAAAATACTTCCATTGTAATACAACAACACATTGTAATAGTAATAAAAGTTCTATCTTGCAGACCGTGCCAATATCCAAAAATATCATTTGTATACATGGGGAGTAAACGATAGGATTCTATGTAAGACTGGAATCGGAATGGCCCAGTTTACGGCAACAACATTTCTACCTTCGAAACCAAATGTAGGTTAGACTAATTTTATCAATAAATAAACCTTCGTTAAAAGGACAGATGAGGACAATAAGAATTATTTGTCACTTTAGGAGCAAACTCTATTTAATGGAGGAATTGCATGAAAAGATAAGCATCTGATAAATGATGGTGGGCTAACCATGTACTGCTGCATAAATCATCATCACCTTGGTCTGTGTTCCAAGAGCTTGGACCGGAGGCAGTATTTATAATAATATTAAACCACATATTCATATTTTACATCAAAATTACAAGGTTCTTCAAAAACTAACAAGAGAACATTAGACCTGCAAATTCAAACTTTTGGACAACATTACTCATTACTTTAAGCAGACCAAAAGAACAAATGCTGAGTGGCAAGGAGCAGAGGATATTATCACACAGAAGCATGTAAAACAAAAGAATAAAAGAGTTGATAGGTCTAAGAAAGTAATGCACCGATACCTGCTCTTTCTTTGCCTTTTGAAGGTCCGCTTTGTACGCTCGCAAGTTTTGTGCACGTTTCTGTGCATCAGTCAGTGGCCCTTTCGATGATGACAGTCTCCTCGCTGAAGCATCTTTTCTTCTTTTATCCAAACTCTCCTGTGAACTTCTTAGCCTCTTATCTTTCTCTGGCTTCTTTACTTCATCCTCAATGCTCAAAGATGCATCCTCTACATGCGCATCTTCAACCATGGTGACAGGTTGAATTTGCATCTGACCATCATAATCCATTGCCGGATCATATCCACATGAAACATCTTCATATCTACGCTCTGGCATCAACTCATCTGGCTCATAGAAAAGCTGACCTCCAGCCTTAGCATCTGATTTTTTCTGATTGGTTGGAGGAAGTTCAACATCTATGTCAATCGCAGTACGACTTTCCGGACCAAGATTATCCTCTGAGGTGGACCTAAGAGGTATCATAAAGGACTCATCCACCACACTGTGCGCATTTTTTTCCACCAGTGTGTTGCTTTTGTACTGTACTTCTGCAAGAGGGTCCAAAGACATCCCTCTGTCCATTGGCTTTTCCTGTCCATAAACCATGAAATCATCATTTGTTCCTCTCCTGTATCCCCCAGTTCCAGCTTCGATCTCCTTTATGTCATCATCCGCAAAGCTCCTACCTTCCCCAGACATCATAAGTTCATCACCGGACAGCATCTGCCGGGGCCTAATTCTTCCATTCGCTGAATTGAAACCTATTGTATTCCGTTCAATGGCATCAGCAGAATCTCGCTCTGCCAAAATAATAGGATCGTCAATGCTTCTGCTCTCCTTCCTCCTTGCTGGGGGTGGTTCTTTTTCACTGGCAAATAGATCAGCGTCATTATCTCTCATCTTCTCATCAGATCTTAGTAGGAAAGTTTGGAAGGCATTCCAATTCCCTTGGTCTCCATCTTGCACATAAGACATTTCATCCGCGTTATATTTATCTGCAGACTCAAGAATGATTTGGCTTGCCTCTCTTTTCTTTGAACTTGAGCTCCTGTTCTTTTTTGTTCTGGATTTAGTGTATGAATCATCGCTGTCCTCAGATGCTACATCAGAGCCTGTTTGTGACTCGCTCTCTGATAATACATGCTTTTTTGATGTTACATTTACATTCTGTATGACAAAAACACTGGGCTTCTTCTTGCCCGCCTTTTTACCCTTTTTACAGGACCTGCCACCATGAGAAGTCTCCTTCTCTGAACTGCTCTGGTCACTTTCGTCATACAAAGTTTCCGAGTCCTTACTATCTGAGGAGTGTTTCCTTGAAATTCTCGTTTCTGAGTGGTGGTACCTGGGATCATCCATTGGGGGATAGGGAGGAGGGTAATATGGGTTCATCCCAGGATAGTAAGAGTAAGGTGGATGCATTGCCCATGGTGGGTATGCTGACTGATATGGACCGTGGAAGTACTCATGGGGAGCTCCTGAGTGCTGAGATGTCCTCTGATCTGTCAAGAACCACTAGTTATTATTGGGATCCAAGGAACTACTTACAGTAAAATGGGAATACACGTATCAATTATGACGTACAGATTGACAAACAAAAAGGTAGGAGACCGTGTTTGCTCAGGGGTTTGTGGTGTTCAAATTGGAAGTAAGTTACCAAAGTGAAATGCAGCATTAGAATAACTATTTCGACCATCACTTAAGATAACCAAAAACTTACAATCAAACATGGGCTACTAATGAAGTACAGTCAACAATCTCGTGCACAATGAATGCATAGCAAATCCACAGAAAGGAAGGCTCATGGATAGCAATTATCCAATCTCAGGGACAAACAAGTTGCCTTGTGGAATGCAAGTTCAGGCATCACACCAAACAGAAATTAGCTTACTGATTTGGATAGTGTTTGGACATCAAAATATACCAGCTTTAGAAGCATCTTCGCCGTTTGCATCTCCATTGGAAACAGACATTGTTTCCATTTGCTTCATGTTGTCTCCCATAAACATAATGCCAGCAGCATTAAAGGGAGGAAATTCAGAGCGCGCAGATATTGCTTCAGGTTCAACTTCAATCCATTGTCCAGTTTCATGCTTCTGCTTCCACAACTCAATGAATTGTGTGCATGCCTTCCTATTTATTGAAAACACACTGAAGCAGTTAGCATAAATGATTGATGCTAATGCAGTGAAAGTATTTGCTTTCAGGCAGCTCTGTAACTTGAGCAAGGAGGTCATTCGGCAGTAAGTTTTCCAGTTATTATGAATTTATCATCATAATAAGCGCAAGTGTGGCACTAAAAGTCTAAGAAGAGAATGTCCATAGCATGGTTCATGCAGCCTGGTGTGTAAGCTACTGACAGGACCATATGGCTGAAGCTACTTGTATACAGCAACAGCTTTCAGTATTTGGAAAAGGAATAAGTCTACTCTTCACCCCCCACCTATTCCCCCCCCCCCCCCCCACATATGAAACCGTCTAAATAACCCCCCGAACTATCCAAAACCATCTAAATAACCCCCTAGAGCGGTTTTAGAGGTGGTTTTGCCTACTTGAACAGTGACTGACACCCCTAAAAGATCTCCCTCCTTTCTCTGATCCAATGGGAGACCTTCCCAAGCTCCAAAAATTCTAGGATGATTTTTGTGGGATACTATAATTCATATGCAACACATTTTGATTGGTTTGACCCAAAAAGCCTGAGTCAAATTCAAATTCTTCAAAGTTGCAACCTTTTTTAACTTGCTCTAATTTTTAAGGCTTCAAAATAATTCCCTAAAATCTGAGAAAAATCACTAATATCCTTCATAAGACATGGACTAATTTCTAAAATTATTTTAAGCTTTGAATTTGGCTCAGGCTTTTTGGGCCAAACTAATCAAAATGGGTTGCATATGAATTATAGTATCCCACAAAAATCATGTTAGAATTTTTAGAGCTTGGGAAGATCTCCTATTGGATCAGAGAAAGGAAGGAGATCTCTTAGGGGTGTCGGTCACTGTTCATGTAGGCAAAACCACCTCTACAACCGCCCTAGGGGGTTATTTAGACGGTTTTGGATAGTTCGGGGGGGTTATTTAGACTGTTTCATAGGTGGGGGGGTGAAGTAGACAAACCTCAATAGGTGGGGGGTGAAGTAGATTTATTCCATTTGGAAAATGGCCTATGGTTACCCTGGCTCCCACAACATTGTATTGGCACCAGAGTAATACAAGAAAGTCAGGGGCAGATAAATTAGCAGAAATCCAATGTAGCAAGCTAGCCATAAGAGTGTTATACTTACATCAAGCGTGAAGCACCAAAATGCTCCGCAAATGTGATCAAGTACACCAAGTTGTCAATATCAAACCCCGCTGCTACAGCACGTGCAAAGGCCATAGCCTGCTCTTTGCGTAAGACTGTCTTTCGAGTCTCCAGAACTCTGAGCAGTTGAACTCTACAAAATAAGAAGTGTGTATTAAGATGATACCAACAACATCATTCTATAATGCAGCTAAATACCTCTTGCAAACACCACAGTACAGATCAACACTTCTCCAAAAAAGCACACATAAAGACCTCATCCAAAAATAAAGGGATGCAGATAAAGTTGTAAAAAAAATGAAGCATATGTTACTCTGTAAATTGATGCAGATAAAGTAGGAAATGAATTGCATTGCTTCATTAAATGAAGCATATGTTACTCTGTAAAAAAGATTAATTTTAGTTAAGACACTAAATGTTTCCCATGTAGACTAGTATCATTGCCAAACATGAAATACTCTAAGTACCACGCTACAGAAATAAACGGGAGAGGGGGCATTAGACATATGAATACTTTGAATTCTCCTCCTGTGTTGCATTGTGATTCTGCACTGGTGGAGTTGGCTGCGTGCTAGGCTGCCAACAATAAGGAATTATTAAAATTAGTAACGACATTTCACCATAATTTTTTTTGCAGAAAGAAAAATGCAGGTTTATGCGTACAACTTTACCTTATACGGAACAAGTGTCTTATCTGCATCAGGATCATAACTCATCTTGCTACCTGTAAACAGATAGATAAGGTACATTCAGCGACAAGGCAATAGGGCAAAAAATTACAACAGATGGCTCCAAATCAAATTGCAGCTCAGATCCATCCTTAATGAAAAACATGATTTTTATCCAGTTTTTCATGTTGATATCAGTCAGATTGAATGCAGCACCCTGCCAGTAGCTCCTGACCTCTGTTCCTATGGATCAGAAGCAAGCAAGAGGTGGAATACCACAAAGAGAAAGTGTGGTCCGTATTAAAGTAGTTGAATGAGAGTAAACTCTTCCTAAATTCATCATTAAGCGATAATTACCTCGACCTTAAAATGAACAGCTTCTAGTAAGCTAGCAAAAGTAAAACTAGCCAAGATTGCTCTTGCACGAAGCAGTATACACATTTCCCTTGTACAGACTAGTATTTTCAAATAGAGTTATCTGTACCTAACTCGGCATTGTGCCTGATGTTACATTGCACTAAACTCTATGATGAATAAATTCTAAAACAACAACACATCCTGAACTGCAATTTGATAAGTTTTGTGGTCCAAGGAAGTGCATAAGCTTTTTTAAAGTTACCAATAAGTATTGTCGAATAGTTAGGTAATGAAACAAAAAGCTCCACTGATATGCTGTCTGTTCTGAATCATGATGAAAGAAACAAGAAAAGCAGGTCAGTGTTTTACCTTCCAAACAGTCCACTGATTTCCCATTATGGTCTTCCACCTAAGAAAGTGAAAAGAAGAACATCTCATCTTTCTGATATTATTGACACGCTAATCAGCTACAGTTATCTACTTACAGATCTCAAGCTATGATTATCATTGCCCTGGACAGCAATGGCATCGTCAATCTGCAGTATCTCAGACTCTGTTGTCTTCACCCTCTCCAGGACCTCTGGAGTACTCACAAAACGAACAAACCTGCCAAGACCAACCATGCAAATCAGCACCACCTGACAGTGCGACGAGCAATTGCCTGATACGATGAACGGAACCCCAGCACCAACCTCTCCACCGTGCCCCTTGTAAACCATGGTGCATCAATCTCTGGATGTGGCTCAAGCGTGATCGAATAGCCTCCCTTGGCAATCTGTTCTTGTGCAACCTTCAGATGTGCGATGAATGGGTTCAGCAAACCGGAGGCTATCTTCTCCTTCCGTCCATCTGTTACCACAACTAAATCACACCTAGAAAATGGGGGAACAGAGAATCACTATGTGTGATGGACTGGTGCGCTTACTGCAAGTTGGGCATTGCATACAACAGCAAGCAATTAAGAGCACGAATACATCAGATCTAACGCTGCAGTTAGAACCACCCACACTATTGAGATGCTGAAGCCTACGTATAAGACAAATGCGAAAGCTTTTGCCATTTCACGGGGACAATGAGATATCATCATCCGTGTTCTCAGCTCGAAGAAAGATGGCGACTTTGCCATGTCCGGTATTCCAATTTGGATTTGGCAGCATACCCCATGTTCCTCTATTGGGTCGCATCACCAAAGGCAAAGGAAACCCCTCCAAAAAAAAATTGTCAAAGAAGTGCGAGTTTCTTTCTTGAGCAGATCCGGCAGCCCACTCACCTGGTGCGGGTGGGGGTGAGCTGGAACACCGCCGATTCAAGCCGCGTGTCCGGCCTCATTGCACAACAATTCTTGTGGATTTCCCTTCCGTGTCAGATCTTCTTGCAGGAAGAAGGATTGAACCAAACCAAATGGGTCTTGGATCAGAAGGCAGAAGGAGAGTGGTGTGCTTGGGAAGGAATTGAAGAGTATAAATGTTGGAGGAGGAGGAAATGCAGGTAAGGAAGAATTTAGATAAAAACGCTGTAAAGGAATTCAAGAGCATGAACAACAGGAGGGGAAATTCTTGTGCAAATTAACTAACAAAAGAGGCGATAATTAAGTAGCAAGGGTACTGTGGGTGAGTGCAAACTGCAGACAGGGAGGGGGCGGGGAGTTTGCTTTTACTGAAGAAAACGGTGGGAGGAAGAGTCTGGCCGAATTGCAGTTGGTGGAGGAAAATTAACATATTTTAGCGTCTTCAACAATCCATTCTAACTAGCTATAAGTGAGATCAGTAGCGAAACTAGAGAAAAAAGAACTAAGTGCATCACTTCATCGCGTATATAGCAACTATTTAATTTTCAAGTAATACACCATAAAATAGCATTGTAATTTTCTTGGACTTGGAATGGTCCATGAACCTGGCCACCGAGTGAGATAACATCAGATTTTTGCTCATGTGTAGGAGAAAATGATGAAGAGAGAGAAACAATAGTTATTGATCAGTATATAGTCTCAATCATTAAATACAATGATATTATAGTTTATTGCATGTGGTATCTACATTAATTTTATGAATAATGCTATAATTATACTATTGAAGAAGTTAACTATTGTACTATCTATTGGTGATATGTAAAACTCTTATAGATAGTAGCTATTTGTATTGTTGGAGATGCTCAAGAGGGGAGCATTTACTTAGAGAAATTTTCATATCATTTATTTTCCTATGGGTTAAAAGCAGATAAAAACAGGACACTCATATATACCATGAACATATATAAGTTCAAGATGAGATGTACGGATACTTCCTTTCTTCTGCATGAATTTTTTTTCCTTGTTCCAAAAAAAACTTTTTTTCTTTCTGTTTCTGACGGTAATTATATTGTTTCCCATGGAATTCTTAGATCACTCACTCGAAAAAAAAAATTCTTAGATTACATTCCAGTTAGGTACTACTTAGCAAGAATGATAAGATTGTAAGGGCTTTGGATTGTGACGAACAAGCAAAAAGGAACCCCCTCAGAAGAGAGATATATATATAGTTGGTGAGCTTATCTCAGATAGATTAAAAGAGAGATTTCGCTTTGTTTTCAGTTTGGTTTCCGTGGGAAGGTTCTAATGCAAGACTAGATTTGTTTCTAAGGGACCACGACGTCTCAATCTCATCTACAAAGTGAATTGAAAGCAGCTATCTGGTAGTTAAGCTCTTGTTTTGTTTTCCCCCTTTCTTATCTTACACTAAAAGTAAAAGTAGTGGAGGGTGAATTCGGTGATCTCCACTGACAGATGACAGAAACAAATTAAAGTAATCAAGACATGAACTTTGAGGAATGAAATATATATAAGTGTTATTTTCCTCCTATGGTCTAACGTATTAAATAATACCTACTGAATAAAATTTTAGTAGTAACTACTGAATCATGTTTTACTACTGAAATTTTGTTCAGTAGGTGTAGAATAATATGATGCATCTGGAATGTAAAATAGCATATATATATATATATATATATATATATATATATATATGGTGAGGCTATTCTACGATATGCGCAGTTGCTATTCGCACTGCGTATATTCCTCGGTTACAATCCAAAACACTGTGAGTTATAACTTGTTTGGTAGACTAGTTACAATTTTACGTCCAGAAATGCATAAATGCAACACGAGAAGCTAACACTGTGAGTTACAACTTGTTATTCGCACTACGCACATCCCTAATTACAACTCGAAACACTGTAAGTTATAACTTGTTAAGTAGACCAGTTACAACTTCATGTCTAGAAATACATAATTGCAACACGAGAAGCTAACACTGTGAGTTACAACTTGTTATTCGTACTACGCACATCGCCCAATTACAACTCGAAACACTGTGAATTACAACTTGTTAGGTAGACCAGTTACAACTTCACGTCCATAAATGCATAATTGCAACACGAGAAGCTAACACTGTGAGTTACAACTTGTTATTCGCACTGCACACATCCCTCAGTTACAACTCGAAGCACTGTGAGTTACAACCTGAAACAATACAACTTATGGAGTGTGCACAGACATGAACTATAGTGAGCATACCTGCAGAATATACATACAGTGTGTGTGTGTGTATAATACACACACGGCGAGGCTATTCTGCGTCTGTGGGCAGTTGCTATTCGCACTTGTCGATGACATAGGAACCAGGGGTCTCCGAGTCCCGAGGCCAGATAAGCAGAGTGTCACGTGGCGCCTTCCCCTGAGGATCCGAGAAGAACCAATTCTGGGAGGGGTGCTCGGGGTCATGAACAGTGATCTCCGAGTACCCGTAGTTCCCAGAGAACCCGAGAAGAACCAGTTCCGGGAGGGATGCTCGGGGCCATGAACAGTGGTCTTCGAGTACCCGTAGCTCTCCGAGGACCCGAAAAGAGCCAGTTCCGGGAGAGGTGCTCGGGGCCATAAACAGTGGTCCCCGAGTACCCATAGTTCCCCGAGGACCTGAGAAGAACCAGTTTCGGGAGGGGTGCTCGGGGCCATGAACAGTGGTCCCCGAGTACCCGTAGTTGCCCGAGGACCCGAGAAGAGGCAGTTCCGGGAGGGGGCGCTCGGGGCTATGAACAGTAGTCCTCGATCACCTAGAGTTCCCCGAGGACCTAAGAAGCCCCTTGCCGGTGGACCCCATAAGGGCTCAGCGGTGAGGTGTCAATTGGTGATAAGCCCGATGCTGCATTTAAGAGGGAGCATGGTCTGTCACTTCCAACCACTCCCCCCACGCCTGTCGTACTGAGTACGTCAGGCCCTGCCACCGCCTGGTAGGAAGGCGTGGGGACATTTAATGCGACGAGTCCCATCACACGTCACCCTGCAGGGCCCATAAAAGAAACAGCTTGGAGATGTCGTCGCTGGGCTCGAGGCATATCGCCTGCCCCGTTGCTGTGTCAGACCCGCTCTGACCGAGAGGGCGTGCGGAGCAGTTCGGCGGCTGCCGGGTGGGCCCCCCTGTACCTGCTAAAGTTGAGCGTAATGGGTGACAAGACCGGCCGGAGACACATTTTTCAATCCCCTGTAACGTCAAACTGCAGCCCCATGATGGTTGCTTTTCATTTATGGCGTATGGGAACTCGTGCCCCCGTTTCTAGGCACGTCAAGCCTCCCCCGACAGGATAAAAGGGGGTGCTCTCCGGAGAAAGACAAGCTAGAGGCAGACGGCAACAGGTCTTAGAAGTCTGAGAAGCTGAGCAAAGGTTCACCAAGCTCGAAGCAAGACCGAAGCTCTAGACTTAGACAAAAAATCTTATAACACAAGAGATCCAGAGAAAGGTATTCCCAGAGCATTAATAGCATACACACAGGAGTAAGGTATTACGCTCCGTGCAGCCCAAACCTATCTAAAATCCCTTGAGCATTTACTCTCACTAGCCGACGATCATCCATCCCGCCTAGATCTCACGTATTCGCATTAAATCCACGTACGAGGTAGATCCAAAATCAGCCCCCCGGCCGAATCTCCAAAGGGGGTTCCTCAGGATCCCCGCTTGCGGTGTTCACCCACCGACAGCACTGCGCACATCCCCTAGTTACAACCCGAAACACTGTGAGTTACAACTTATTAGGTAGACTAATTACAACTTCACGTCCAAAAATGTATAATTGCAACACGAGAAGCTAACACTATGAGTTATAACTTGTTATTCACACTGCGCACATGCCTCAGTTACAACCCGAAACACTATCAGTTACAATTTGTTAGGTAGACCAGTTACAACTTTACGTCCAGAAATGTATAATTGCAACACGAGAAGCTAACACTGGTGAGTTACAACACACTGCGCACATCCCCCAGTTACAACTCGAAATACTGCGAGTTACAACTTGTTAGGTAAACCAGTTACAATTTTACATCCATAAATGCATAATTGCAACACAAGAAGATAACACTGTAAGTTAGAACTTGTTATTCGCACTGCGCACATCCCCCAATTACAACCCGAAACACTGTGAGTTACAATTTGTAGGGTGTGTACAGATATGAACTATAGTGAGTATACCTGCAGAATATACATATAGTGTATATATATATATATGCATGTATACAGAGAGATAAAGTCTTTTCATAGATAAATCAAACAAACCAACCATCAGTTAGTTGAGTGCCCCTCTTGTCCCGTTAGTTGCGGCACAACATCACCTATCGTCTGAATATATGAAACTAATCAAAACACATATATGCTAGAGAGAAGCTTAATTTCCCTAATCAACACTAGCTAGGCCAAATTTAAATGCATGTACGTATAAAAGTAATTACGCTATTTGGCGATGTATAATTCTCACTGGATCGAGATACAATTAACATGTTCCCCCATGCTGAGAGTAGCCAGCCCCCACAGAAGGGAATAACAGAAATAGCTAGCTAGCATTGTTTTCTTGGGCTCACTAATTGGTCAACAAGAGAAAGAAAAAGAAAAAGGCTATTCTTCACATGATGTATATGAAGCTTCTTCGATCGATCGGGGCCGGGTATAAATTAAACATGCATGCATGTGGTAGCTTGCATGTACGTTAATTTGTAAAGCATATCTATCTATATGCATGTATATATAGGCTTTCTATCTATTTATATATGTATATATGTAGTGGAATGCTATTCTGTATCTATGCGCAATTTGCATGCAGCATGCGCATAGGCACAGAGCACACCTGACCGAGCAACGAACCAAATTTCTAACGCGCACAGCTAGCCTCACTGACCCAGCTCACTCCCATCCACCCACCTGCAGGCCCACTGGATGACCAGACACATCCCCACCCATGAGCAACGATTTTGCAACTAGTTACTACTACGTGCATAGAGGAATTACAACATGGTGAACATTGCACTTACAACTATTAGTGCAGCATGCGCACAGGCATAGAGCACGCCCGACCGAGCGGCAACCCCTATGTGATTGCATGTTGTAACTGCATAGAGGAGTTACAATATGCAATATAAAGTGATTGCAACTATTAGTAGCAACTACAAACATAAAGCATCGGTAATGTTATAACTGTACTGTTCAACATATTTGTAACTAGATTATCTACGATGTTGTAACTGTAGTGTTCACTATGTTATAACTAAAGTGTCTATCATGATGCAATATTAGTTGCATGATGCAATTGATTTGTTTTTTTTCATGTTGCAACTGTATTGCTTGACTATGTAGTTTTGATATGCATGTTGTAATTGCAGTGTTTAGACATGTTGTAATTGCTCTTAGTTGCATGCTGCTATTGATTTGATTTGATTTTTTTATGTTGCAACTGTATTACTTGACCATATCGCTACTGTACTATTAGATATGTTGTAACTGCAATGTTTAGTATGTTGTAACTAGATTATCTACTATGTTATAGCTGTAGTGTTACAACATATTATGCAGTGTTAGTAGCATGATGCAATTGATTTTACTTTATTTTTTCATGTTGCAACTGTATTGCTTGATCATGTTGTAAATACAATCATGTTGTAATTGCAATGTTAGTTGCATGATGCAATTGATTTGATATGCACATTATAACTGCAGTGTTAGACATGTTGTAATTGCTCTTAGTTGCATGATGTAATTTATTTGATTTTATTTTTTTCATGTTGCAACTGTACTGCTTGACCATGTTGCAATTGCACTGTTAGACATGTTGTAACTGTAGTGTTCACTATGTTGTAAATAGAGTATCTATCTTTCCCGATCAAACAATACAGTTGACACTCAACAATGCAGTTTACTATGTTGTAACTGTAGTGTTCTATATGTTGTAACTGGAGTATCTACAATGCTGTAACTATGTTACGTAACTTCGTTACGAGCCTAAAATTTCATTAAAATATAGTCTTCATAGATCTCATTTTGTTAAGCACATTTTTTCCAACAATATACTTCAAACGGATCAGAAATCGGATTTGTGGTTCTAGAGATATTGCATTTTTAAGATTCGGATATGCTGGTGGATAGAAATATTTGGTGACGTGACGCAAGCTGGTCCAGTTATTGTCGCTGGTAGGCTGGTTCGGCCGGCCAGTGCGCAACGCGAGGCTATTTTGCGGATAGGCGTAAAATAGCCTTGCTATATATATATATATATATATATATATATATATATATATATATATATATATATATATATATATAGGACACCTATTCTATACTCCTAGGAGTATGTACTTCCACATGCAATATACCACCTAAACAAACACTTTATACTCTTTTATCATTTTTAGTATACTCTAATACTAATTCTAAGATACTCCAATATGAGTTGTATGAAAAAAAATTCAATGTTAGCCTTTCATTTTTGCTATATACTCTTTTTTATACATAAAAGAAGTATATACGCAAATTATGATAAAAATCATGGAATTTCATAAAAAATTTCGTGGGATTTGTATTGTAGTATCTTATAATTACTAATGAAGTATATTTAAAGTGATAAAGAAGTATAACACACATGTAAAAGTGGTATATGAGAGGTGGGAGTACATATACCCAGGAGTACATACTAGTTTTCCTATATATATATATATACTCCTGGGTATATGTACTCCCACCTCTCATATACCACTTTTACACGTGTGTTATACTTCTTTATCACTTTAAATATACTTCATTAGTAATTATAAGATACTACAATACAAATCCCACGAAATTTTTTATGAAATTCCATGATTTTTATCATAATTTGCGTATATACTTCTTTTATGTATAAAAAAGAGTATATAGCAAAAATGAAAGGCTAACATTGAATTTTTTTTCATACAACTCATATTGGAGTATCTTAGAATTAGTATTAGAGTATACTAAAAATGATAAAAGAGTATAAAGTGTTTGTTTAGGTGGTATATTGCATGTGGGAGTACATACTCCTAAGAGTATAGAATAGGTGTCCTATATATATATATATATATATATATATATATATATATATATATATATATATATGAAGCATATTTGGTACTCCTGGGAGTATGTACTCTCACATACGTATCTCATAATATATGAAGTATCTCATGTGATAAATGGTATGTACATAGAGCATGTGAGAATATAAGATCATCTAAGTGGTATGTATACTTTTTTAGGTGGTTTGTACATATTTTTTTTGAGTATATTACATTTTATGTACAAATATGAAGGTATTATCAAAATCTATTAAAATTGATGGACTTCTTTTCAATTTTTTCATGTATTTCACATTGGAGTATCTTAGAATGAGTATATAAGTATACTCATAGTGATAAAAGAGTATATCCAATTCATTTATGTGGTATATCATAGTAAGGAGTATGTACTCCCAGGAGTATAGACTAGTTTTCCTATATATATATATATATATATATATATATATATATATATGTGTGTGTGTGTGTGTGTGTGTGTGTGTGTGTATGTGTGTATGTATGTATATGTATATGTATATATATGTATATATGTGTATATATATATTGATTGTGTGATTCCCATCTTAATTACTACTCCCTCCGTCTAGGATTCTTAGGCGTGTTTTTTCCTCTGATTTTTATCTTGGAATCTAAGATAGTTTGCTTTCCCATGTATGTTTTGCTGATTTTGGTCAGGAGTACCGGTCATTAACTACGTTTGTTGGCCAATGCTGGTTGTTTCGTACTTGATGCAAAGAAGTCATAACGGTTGCATGCATGCGTATATAGTGAACACACCAGCTGCTCTCCATGAAAGCACCATGAAAATGAACAGAGAAAACAATAAGAACTCCATGAGCATGAAAGATCATCGAGGAGGATGAAGAAGATGGAGAACCCATTGGTGAAACATAAAGTACATGAAAAATATAAGCAGCTCTATTGAACCCAAAAAAGAGGGACTAGTAGTACCTTACCAGAGTGTTCATCAAGGCCATCAGTTTCATTAGGCCCGTTGAAATTGAGTTAGAAAAAAGACAATCTGATTACTGAAACGCAAAAAAAAAAAAAGAACAAGACAAATGTGCAGAGGTTGTACTCCTAGCTTACCTCGGTGGCCATCATGGAATGGTTCATTCATGTCAGGCAATGGTGACTCCACTGCTTACACTAATGTACTACCAGAAATATCCAGTATTTATATCCATGCATGCACAAGCTTGGCGTTAATCTAATTTTCATTTAAAACTGCATTAGGCGGCCTCTAATTTTTCGTTCAAACTCTCATTAACGTCAGTACTAATCGATTATGCAAAGTGGAAATTTTCATTTGGCGGGGCATAGTATAGCTTGGGTTGATGGTTCAGTTGGAAAAGCTTGAGACGTATGGTCTACTCTGCATTAAATATGCATGCACTAGTCATTGAGCGTCTGTATTTTAGCTAAAGATTGTGAAAAGTAATTTGTAGATTTTATATTATAAAAAATTAGATTATAAGAAGTTAGATTGTATAATCTGCGTAAGTTGGTGGAACCCGAATTATTAAATTATTACAATCTGGAAACTGAATTGTTACAAGTTAAATTATGACGAGTATTTATTTATTTCAGCTAGCAGATTATGAATCATAATCTATGGTCTCTAGCTGAAACAAATAGAGCTGAGCTGCTGCAGTGGCCACCAAAGAATGTATTAATGGGTACCCAAGGAATAGACTAGGGACAAATGAGTCATTTTAAGTAGATCCTTGGTATATATAGCTGCTGTAGAGAAACACGCCTAAGATTCCTGGACTGATGGAGTATTAATTAAATAAATCATGGATGCATGAAGAGAGCAGTGCATGCAACGTAATGATGATGAGGTGGTTGCGCGCGGTAGGAGGGCGAAATCGAGGATGCATCAATCCTTATATAATCGTCTGATTAGTTAGTTGCTAAGTCTTTGTTCAGTGGGCCAGGGTGGCAGCATTGATTAACTCACTACAAGACTAACAACTTTTCTTCACAATTTCTTTGCAAGTGGCCAATAGTTTATATACTAGTATATTTGGTTAAGTATCTATCGTAACTGTGGATAATGAGTTTGTAGTGAATTATGTTGTTGGTAATTTGTTAAAACGGTAAGGAAAGATGCATGCAGGTAAGCTAGCGAGACAAATTAATATATCTTTTTTGGAACAGAGACAAACTAATATATAAGTATATCGATGGAAGATATATATAGCTTTTTGCTCTGGTCTTCTGCAACCCATCCATCATTGTATTGCTATTAATATCTCTGTTCTTTTCTACTCGTCGTTTACAGCTCCAGGTATAGATCACTAATTCATGCATGGGTACGATGGATGGCTACGGAACGACCACCGCATCTATATGCATGCAGAGAACGCATAAATAGAGATACAATCGACCCCTCCCTTTCGTCATCTCTCTCTCTACCCATACTAGGTAACACACATACACACAGGAGAGGAGAGAGAGATCATCTGATCAGGAGAGGAGAGGAGATGGAGTCGGCGACGGGAACGACGAGGTTGTTGGCAGCGTTGCTATGCTGCGTGCTGCTGGCGACGGCTCCGCTGCCGGCGCAGGGCAACTGCCGCGACGAGTGCGTCGCCGCAGGCTGCAACGGCAGCTGGGGCTTCATCTGCCAACTCTCCTGCACCAGCGCATGCATGGGACAAATCGGTACGTACGTTGTTGGGGCTTCCTAATCGATTCGATCACCATGCATGCATGCATGATTAATTTCTTCTCGCCGGTCCTTCACGTACTTGCTCATGATCTGTATTGGTTGATTCTGAGCAGGAATTTCAACCCTGAGTGTGGCATCACCAGAAAATAACTCAGCGGCAGCACAAGAGGGAGGAGCAGTGTCTGTACTCCGGGGGCTCAAACCTGCTGACGATGGACCCAAAAACTAACCAATCCACCTCCCTCCACCAACACCACAGGCATTCAACTGCTGCTGCAATATATATTCGGGATCGGCATCGATGTACTCGCTCCAATTCGTGTGACCGGCTAATTGATATATGAAAAAAAAATTGAAATTATATATTACATCTACCTCCTTTTGATCGTCAACATTTGTTCTCCACTAGTATACAACAAGAATTATATTGATGTCACAAATGTCCTAACTACAATACATAGCCTATCAAAGGCTCCATCAGCTTCACCAAAGCATGCATCCAGCAAAATCGTGAACAAAACATTCTGCCTTAATTTACAACATAAATCGCATCGCTTACACGCAAAGTCAGCCCAAACAATCTTTTAGGTCGATCATCAAAAGTATATCTGCCTTCTATAACAAAGGAAACAGCCCCAAACAATCTTGTGAACCCCTAAGGTCGATCATCAAAAGTATATCTGCCTTCTATAACAAAGGAAAGAGCCAAGGTACACCTCTGGCTGAGTTGAGGCTACTCAAGTTAGAATTATCACCTTGGGGACGTCCAGCCGCACTGTATCATCACGAGTTACTCTTATATATTGATTTCGTCATGGAAGCCATGATCGATTTCCAAATGAAACCATTCCCACCTTTCTATTTCCAGAGCTTTACGTATCTGTCATGACTACCAGACGCAATCATTCCGGTGAATGGGGAGTGTGCCAAAGCAGCTACCAGGCCTTCATGTGCCTGGATGGGGTTGCTCTGATTATCTGATAGGCTCCATAGCTCCAGAGTCTGCACATAAACAATTGTTTCCGATGAATAACTGAGTCCCAAAAACAAAGGCAGGTAAAATATAATGTCCCGCCCCCAGATAGAGTATAAACCAGTAACCACAATTAGTGAATCTTTTTCCATTCAATAGTTCACAGATTTACTGGACAAAGAAGAATATGATCAACAAAGATGGAACTTTATATGACATTTATATGTGCACTGGTATATATAAGTAAGAAAAGTATAAATAATTCTACATGAACCTGTATATACTGATTGTGCCCCAACCCTCACACCTCAGTCCCTCCCAAAACAAGGAAAACGGAAGAAGTGATTGTTGTCATTTATGCAAATTTTAATGTTGAATTTTTGCATTTGGGCCAACCAAATGAGCCCACCTCCTTTTGGCTCATGCAGTTTTCGGCCGAGGCCCTTGTGCGGCTCTCTCCTTGAACTGGTGCTGCCCTAGGGTTGCTCGTGGGGCTCATTGGGACCGGTCCTGGTCCCAGGTGGCTATAGAGAGCGGCGGCACTTGGCTGGGCAACGGAGCCCCGGGTCCTTCGCGTCGTGCGCACGTCCTGGGGTTGGCTGGCCTCCGGCTTGTCCCCTGGATGAGGCTTGAGCAGTGGGGATGGATTTGAGTGGCGCAAGAGATAGGGATGGAAAACCGATTTTGGTTGACGTGCCCAACCGAGGCGCGCGGGCTGCTGATGAACTCCTCAAAACCTGGGAGTCTCTTTCTTTTGGGTTGGAAGAAAAATAGAGTGACATCTCTCCTTGCTTTGGTTGACCATCTTCTTGTCGGGTAATTGTATTCTGAGTTCATCGGCTTGCTCGGCTTGGAGAATCGCTAGAGGGAGTTGGTGGTGGTGGAGCCGGTGCTGTGTCGCCTAGGCCCGCCTGCACGTGGCGACGCAGTGCAGTTGGTTTTGTATCTCCGATCTCCTTCACGCCGCCGGCAACGGTGGGTGCTAGGTTTTTCAGGGACAGCGGCTTTTGAGCCGTGCTTAGCCTCTCTTTGTCACGCCTTTGAGCAGTTTTCTCTGTGAGTTTTTTCTCTCCCTTTGCTTTGGACAGTACGGTTACATTCTTTTTCATGCTCTGTGATGATATATTGTATTGAGATTGGACATAATAACTAAGTGCAATAGTAAATGCCTGAGTTTGTAGCCCCTAGAGGTATGTGATGTGCTGTTCGGTCTGTTAATATGTTCAGATGTTGTAATGACAGTATGGTAATGCCGAAGAAACTCTGTTGACATATTCTCCAGTGTCCTCTGTTTTAGTGCTGTTGTGACTCAGAGGAAGCTAGTCTTTGTTTCTGAATATCATTACTGATTTAATCTTCTTGCTACTGTCAGTACTTGGATTTGATTCGATTATTCAGATTTGTGCACTCTGTTGTCATAACAGTGCTGTCAGAAGGGACTTTGCTAGTTCTGTCCAGGTTATTTACTAGTTGGAACTTAGTTTATTGCCTAATATGTGATGTGTACAATTGAACAATTAGGGGGCAGAACATACACAGTTCTGGGGCCAATTGTTGTTTATCTGAGAGCAATGTTTTTCTTCCTTAGAACCTGATGTCGAGTTTCTAAAGTACACATGTTGCTAGTCTCAGTTCTTTATGTTGTGCAGTACATTTACTTCAAGATCATGTGTAATGAAACCTTTATGTATTGCTCTTGCATTTATACTTATGGAATGATATTCATGCTCATATTATCGCAATTATTACAACAATCCAGAAAACCTAGTGGTGCTTCAGTAATGGTTAGTTCTGGCTCTTCTGCTCTACCACTGTCGTCCTCGAACACAATTAAGCCTGAGAATTTTGATGGAACCGGCTTTAAGCGCTGGCAGGCCCGGACGAGGCTGTGGTTGATGGAGCTCGGATTATTCTGGGTCCTCACCGAAGAGCCGCCCGCCCCTCAGGGGAAGCCGTGCTAGACGATGTCGAAAGAACGTGCCTCGACGCGTTAAGGGTCCGTTGGGAGACAGCTAATGCCTCAGCCCTAGCACGCCTATTGGCCGTCCTATCGAACAGGCTCTTCGATGTCTAAGTGGGGTTTGGGAAGCACGGAAGGTGTGGACGAAGCTGAATGACAAGTATGCTGAAAACGACAACGGCAACGAGTCCTTCATGGTGGCAAGCAACCTGAACTTTCGAATGGGAGATGACAGATCAGTCATGGAACAAATTCATGAGTTGCAGTTAATCGTGCGAGACTTAGACCAGTACGACTGTGTCCTCCCTGAGAATTTTCAAGTTAATGCCATTCTAGCCAAGTTGCCTACTTCTTGGCGTGACTTTGTCACTGCACGTCGGCACTTAAAACAACGATTGACTCTTAATGAGCTCATTGCTGCTATTAATGTCGAGGAGAAGTCTAAGGCAGGCTATGGTGGGGTGAAGGCGCCCGCTCAACCTAACCTTGTTGAGCACAAGAACCATCCTGGGAAGAATGTGAAGAAAGAAAAGCCCAAGCCTGATTTTTCTGGACCGAAGGCTAATGCTATGAAGAAGAAGAAGCCTGAGATTGTCTGCTACGTTTGCGGCAGGTTAGATCACAAAGCCAACAGATGTTGTGATCGTAAGGGCAAGGGGTCAATGCCTGAGCAGCAGAAGGCAGCCAAAGCCTAAGTGCATGTGGTAGTTGCAACAGCCGATGATACCGGCAAAGGTGACTCCACGAGTGGAGGGCAGATGATGGATCCGTACTGATGGGGAACAGGGTCTCGGCAGCTGTGCGCGAAGTAGGACAAGTGAGCCTGAAGCTGATTTCCGGCAAGACTCTTGTCCTAAAGGACGTGCTGTTTGTCCCTGCCATGACTCGTACTCTACTCAGCGGATCGATGCTGTGTCGGCAAGGAATAAAATTAGTCTTCAAGTCAAATAAAGTAGTGTTGACCAAGTGTGGGTCGTTTGTAGGAAAAGACTATGATTGCGGAGGCATGTTCACATTTCGATTCTTGATAGCTCTACAAACATTTTCTACTCTTCATATTTTAATAAGAACATTGATATATGGCATTCTCGCTTGTATCATGTTAATAATGAAGCAATTGTGTGTTTGAGCAAGATGGATCTTATTCCTTCGTATAATTATGACAAGAGCCATAAGTGTGAGGTGTGTGTGCAAGCAAAGCAGCCTCGCAAACTGTTTCACTCGGTCGAGGGGAGAAGCACTTCGCCACTTGAGCTGATCTATTCTGATCTGTGTGAGATTAATGAAATTTTAACTAAGGGTGGCAAAAGATACTTCTTTACTCTTATAGATGATGCTACTAGATTCTGCTATATCTATTTGCTTAGAACAAAGGATGAAGCATTAGAATACTTCAAGATCTATAAGGCCGAGGTGGAAAACCAGCTGGGAAACACAATAAAGAGACTGAGGTCTGACAAAGGTGGGGAATATATTCGCAGGGATTTCTTTTGAGTTCTGTGAAGAAAGTGGCATAATCCATGAGTTTACACCACCATACTCACCACAGGCCAACGGAGTAGCCGAGAGAAAGAACTGAACAATTTGTGACTTGGTTAACGCCTTGTTACAAAGTTCTGATATGGCTAACTCATGTTAGGGTGAGGCTGTTCTCACAGTTAACTATGCCCTGAACAAGGTCGCTCCTCGAAATCACGAGGCAACCCCCTTTGAAGGATGGAAGGGGAGAAAACCGAATCTGTCCTTTCTTCGCACCTAGGACTGTTTAGCAAAAGTACATGTTCCACTGCCGAAGAAAAGAAAATTAGGACCAAAGACTGTCAATTGTGTCTTTCTATGGTATGCACACCAGAGTACCGCCTATAGATTTCTAGTGGTCCGTTATGAGGTCTCAGACATTTCCGTCAACTCGATAATAGTCTCGGGATGCTATATTCTTTGAGCACATCTTTCCTATGCGAGAAAAGGAAGTAGTACCCATGATCTTTTAATTGATAACCTTGCTCCTCAGAGTGTCATTGACACGATTCCTGAATTGGAACTTAAGAGAAGCAAGAGGCAAAGAACTAAAAAATCATTGGGAAATGATTGTCGCCTATGTCGTGGATGATGAACCACGAAACCTTTCAGAGGCATTCGCTTCTCAAGAAGCGGAGTACTAGAATGAAGCAATCCGTAGTGAGATGGATTCGATCATCACTAACGGAACCTGGGAGCTAGCAAACCTCCCAGTTGGCTGCAAGCCAGTCGGCTGCAAATGGATCTTCAAGAGAAAGCACAAACCTGATGGTATTATAGAAAAGTACAAGGCCAAACTAATGGCTAAGGGTTTTACGCAAAAGGAAGGAGAAGACTATTTTGATACGTATTCCCCTGTTGCCAGATTAACTACTATCCGTGTGCTTTTAGCACTGGTAGCTTCGCATAATCTCCTTGTGTATTAGATGGATGTCAAGACCGCTTTCCTTAATGGAGAGCTGGATGAGGAGATTTATATGCAGTGGCCAGATGGATTCGTGGTAACAAGATAGGAACGTAAAGTATGCAGACTAATCAAATCAATGTATGGTCTCAAACAGGCCCCTAAACAATGGCATGAAAAGTTCGATACTACACTGTGTTAATGAAGCCGATAAGTGCGTGTATCACTATGGTGGGGGACGCGGTGTCATTCTATTTTTATTCGTGGATGACATATTGCTGTTTGGGACAAACCTGGAAATGATTAACCAGACTAAGTCTTTCCTATCTCAAAACTTCGATATGAAGGACCTGGGAGAAGCTACTGTAATTTTAAACATCAAGCTCCTAAAGGGCGAGAATGGGATAACTCTAAGTCAATCTCATTATGTGGACAAGATGCTTACATGTTTTGGTATGATAGACTGTAAGTCTGTAGTCACGCCCTATGATCCAAATGTTAAGCTGAAGAAGAATGTAGGCCATAGAAAAGACCAGTTAAAGTATTCGCAGGTGATAGGTTACTTGGTCAGTGCAACTAGACCTGACATCTCATATGCAATATGCAGGTTGAGTCGTTATACGTCTAACCCAGGAGATGATCATTGGATAACACTGGAGAGAATTCTTAGTACCTGAAGGGGACAAAGAACCTAGAAATTCATTATTCTGGCCATTCTACAGTCATAGAGGGATTCAGTGATTCTAACTAGATCAATGACTTGGATGATATGAATGCTACGAGTGATTATGTTTTCACCCTAGCAAATGGAGCGGTGTCTTGGAGGTCATCTAAATAGACCATCCTTATTCGCTTCACGATGGAGACTGAGCTAGTGGCGCTAGACTCAGCAGCCATAGAGCCAGAATGGATTAGAGAACTCCTTTCTGACTTGCCGATTTTGAATAAATCAATTCCGGGTGTTCTCATCTACTGCGATAACCAAACCGTTCTGGTTAAGGTGAAGAGTAAGAAGGACAATATGAAGTCTTCGAAGCATATAAAACGGCGACTGAAGTCGCTAAGTCATGCAGTAGAGACGGGTATAATTGTTGTGGATTATATTCAGTCTGAAAGGAACCTTGCAGATCCTTTCATAAAAGGAATGGCTAGAACAATCATTCAGTCAACATCAAAAGGAATGGGGTTACTACCCACTGATAAGGTTCACATCAGCAGTAACCTATCCTAGAAGATCGGAGATCCCGTGAACTAGGCTCGAGGAAAACAAGTTGTGTGGACATAAGAGCAGATCAATCCCATTCGCTGTTTTGCTCTTCTGTAGGAAAAGGTGAGCTGTTAGCTCTTAATGAACTCAATGTTGTATGGCAATAGATGTCGTCCTACATGACATCTAGAAGAATTCACCTATGTGAGTGCAATTGTGTGGTCGCAATCTTAGAGAAGCCGGGTACTTCTCTAGGTAGCACTCATGAATCAAGATACATGGACATAACCATAACGTCCAACACGAGGGTTGAGAGCAAAACAGACTCGTACAGGGTACTATATGAATGAAGGTCCGCACACCAAGGTGGAGGATCAAGGTTTTGTCCTCTACCTGTGTGAGCTGGAGCTTGTGTAGCTCGATAATATGTTCAAACCCGAAAGGTACATGTTGCTTAAAACCTGATATAAAACCAGTACTTCCAACATCAAAATTTTGGTGGGGATTGTTGTCATTTATGCAAATTTTAATGTTAAATTTTTGCAACTCCTTTTGGCTCATGCTGTTTTCGGCCCAGGCCCTTGTGCGGCTCTCTCCTTAAGCTGGTGCCGCCCTAGGGTTGCTCTTGGGGCTCATTGGGACCGGTCGTGGTCCCAAGTAGCTGTAGAGAGCGGCGACACTTGGCTGGGCAACAGAGCCCCGGATCCTCCACGTCGTGCGCACGTCCTGGGGCTGGCTGGCCTTGGCTTGTCCCCTGGATGAGGCTTGAGCGGTGGGGATGGATTTGAGCGGCGCAAGAGATCGGGATGGAAAACCGATTTCGGTTGAGGTGCCCAACCAAGGCGCGCGGGCTGCTGGTGAGCTCCTCTGTATATGGGGTCTCTTTCTTCTCGGTTGGAAGAAAAATAGTGTGACATCTCTCCTTGCTTTGGTTGGCCATCTTCTAGTCTGGTGATTGTATGCTGAGGTCATCGGCTTGGAGAATCGCCCGAGGGAGTTGGTGGTGGTGGAGCTGATGTTGTGTCGCCTAGGCCCGCCCGCACGTGCCGATGCAGTGCGGTTGGCTTTGTATCTCCGATCTCCTTCACGCCGCCGGCAACAGTGGGTGCTAGGTTTTTCTGGGACAGCGGCTTTTGAGCCGTGTTTAGCCTCTCTTCATCACGCCTTTGAGCAATTTTCTCTGAGTTTTTCCTCTCCCTTTGCTTTGGGCAGTACAGTTACATTCTTTTCCATGCTCTATGATGATATATTGTACTGAGATTGGGCATAATAACTAAGTGCAATAGTAAATGCCTGAGTTTGTAGCCCCTAGAGGTATGTGATGTGCTGTTCGGTCTGTTCATATGTTGTAATGACAGTACGGTAATGCCGGAGAAACTCTGTTGACATATTCTCCAGTGGGCTACTTCATGATTTGTCCTCTGTTTTAGTTCTGTTGTGACTCAGAGGAAGCTAGTCTTTATTTCTGAATATTATTACTGATTTAATCTTCTTGCTACAGTCAGTACTTGGATTTGACTCGGTTATTCAAATTTGTGCACTCTGCTGTCATAACAGTACTGTCAGAAGGGACTTTGCTAGTTCTGTCCAGGTTATTTACTAGTTAAAACTTAGTTTATTGCCCAATCTGTGATGCGTACAATTGAACAATTGAGGGGCAGAACATACACAGTTCTAGGGCCAATTGTTGTTTATCTGAGAGCCCCCTTAGAACCTGCTGTCGAGTTTCTGAAGTACACATGTTGCTAGTCTCAGTTCTTTATGTTGTGCAGTACATTTACTTCAAGATCATGTGTAATGAAACCTTTATGTATTGCTCTTGCATTTATACTTATGGAATGATATTCATGCTCATATTATCGCAATTATTACAACAGAGATGAGTAGCATGTCTTGCCCCTGGTCTAAAAGAGGGGAGTTGCAGATCCAAGCTATAATTTTGAAATGGCCACTTTGTGCATCTATATTTCAATTTCCAGTTCATTTCCAAGGTCTTCCGTATCTATTTCATAGAAACTCGACTTTTATGGGGAAAATTTTGAATTCAAAATTGGCAAGATTTTCCCAGAACACGATCTGAATCCCTGTGCTAGAGCCCCCTTGACCATGGTACAATTTTATCTCATCGAGCATGGTAGCATTGGCAAATCGCCTAAATGTGATCAGACATTGAACAGCATTTACCTGATAACCACCAACAATCAAGACTTTTGGGTATCTTGGGTGGAATATGCATGACTGGTATTGGTTTCCATGAGATCTTAACTCATGAATGCACGCGCCTGATGCTACTGACCAGACTTTCACAGTGTCCTGACTTACAGATGCCAGATATTCACCACTTTCATCCCAGCAGACGCAGTTTACCTCACTATTATGACCCTAAATCAAACAAATAAAACGGCAGTTAACTACATTACATTGCCAATTCTGCGTACAGTTAAGAATCTCATGCATAATTTATTACCTTAGGTGGAGAATGTAGATTGGCTTGCTTTTCAACATCAAAAATGTTCACCATGCTTCCAGCTGCCACAGCAAGGAACTTCCCACTTCGAGGTTGAAACCTGACTCTTCCGGTACCACCCTGCTTCGCCTATGATGATGTAAAGGAGTACATATAATTGAACTAATGATAGAATGAACAGTTCATGAAGTTGAGAGGCTGAGGCACAAAGGACCAACCCTAAACACATGAGAAGCTGTACTTTGACCAACTTTCCAGAAGCGGATTTCTCCATTGTCGTCACAAGAGCATAGAACCTCTGTCAATCTAGGGTGAAAATCTACTGAAGTCACATGAGAGCTATGCCCATGAAAAGTTTGTAAAGCACCACTTTCCTGGAAAAGGAGGAATAGCCATTGACTTAGGATATTAGCCAACTATTATTCGGGCAATCTGATGTTGAGCCACTAATGTTGTGAAGTTGAACATAAATCAATAAGCATTAAACAAGGAATCACAAGGTGTTTGTTAGTGGTACACAATTCAGCACAAAATTCCAATGGTGTAATGTGAACCAGCAGTTATCTGTAAGTAATTAAGCCAATCAAGTGTGTGATGTTTGGTTTCCTCGATTTGCTATACAACTGGAAACTATCAGCACACCATCCAAATGAATGCACTGAATGAATCATATGTACTAGTTCAATGTGTACTTGTGCTGCTGCATTCAACATTAAAGTGTGTAGAAATAAAGCACAGTGTCCTTTACTCCTTTTAATCCATATATGCGGTAGTACACATAATCTGGTGAAACAGACAGGGAAATGGTACAACACTGTGAACTTAAATACTCAACAGTGCAGGCCACTATTTTCATACCACTTGGTTCTTCAACCTAAACAACTGAGGAAACTACAGACAGAGCAATTCAAATTAAAATCTACCGAATCTACCCTAATAGAACTCTTGTATCCTGCTTTGGATATGAAGATAATTTTAGAAAGAGACTGCTTATGGAGATGGAGTGAGATGGATTTGAAGAAATGAGGTGACTCCCAGTTGTCAAATGGAGCTGCCAGTATTCAGACTTGTCACAAAGAGATGAAAACACTATGTTGTAGTGTGGGTAGGTCCAGTTTGACGTATTTATCTGTTATCTTGGTTTCCAACAAGCATGCAACTAATGACTAAAGAAAATAGTCATAACTTACCTAGCTGGTACATGGCAGTAAGAATTGCTACAAAAAAGGGATAAACAAATAAAAGAGAGAAGTAGAGAAAATTACGTCAGCAGCATTCCAAAGTCGAACAGTTCCATCAGAAGATGATGTAGCCAATTGAGTTGAATTTGTTTTGAATCTTATGTCCGTGATAAAGTTTGTATGGTCTTCTATTTTGGTATCCATCTTAAAATTGTCCATATTCCACAGGAAGACCTACAAAATCATAGAAACTTTCCGCTTAAAAAAAAAACATCATAGGAACTTTAACTTCTACACATAAAAGGCTGAGTAAAATACTTTTGCAAGTTCCAAACTTCCCCGAGTAAGACAGAGAGAAAAGACAGCCTTCTGAATAGTAAGGTAGAAAAAAATGCTTGTTGACTAAGGTGTACAACAAATATGGCATCCAAAAAATTTTGTCGCGAATAGAGTTTGTGGTGATAACCATGATGAAACCAAATGTTAAGTTGCAATGTATCTTATTCATTTAAAAAAGGGGCATTCACATTTTTGTCATCAGTTTGTTTCAGTATTGCACATTTGCCATTAAAAAAGAGCAAACTGTAGATTTGCCACTAGAACGGGTCGTGACCCATCAATCCAACCATCCAAATAATAGATTCGTGAAACGGCGTTCACATGATACAAATACCCCTCTCTTTCTCCCTCCTCAATAGCCCACGGACCTGCCGCCAGCACCAATGATCGATGTGGCCGTGTACTGGATGACGAGACACCATCAACAGCGAGAGCAACAGGCGTGCCCACAAATCGATCCAAGCAGCAAAGAGACCTGCAGCAAATCGATGGAAAGGAAGAAATATTTGGATTTGGGCTTCCGAAGCATTCAAACAACAAATCGCAACAAATCCTCCAAGCAAGCTGCGGTTTAGTAAGTCCAGATGGATCTGCACGGGCTCAGCTCCCGGCCTAGCTCCTGGCCTCAGATAGCCCGGCCGCCTACAGGTCCTCCTGCCGCCGCTAGCGGCTCGCTTCCTGGCCTCCCGCGGCACCTCTAGCCCTTCCCTTTCACGCTCAAAACGCCGCCAGTGTATGGGAGAGGAGATGGAGAGCATCGTCGGAGGTGAGAAGGAGAGTTGCAGGAGGGGAGCCGAGGGAGGGTCAGACAGGCAACTGTGGCCGGGAGACGAGTGGTCCTGCCCCAAATCCACCCACGTGCCATCGGCCCCTGCGGCTCCCGTGGCCAAGCTGGCCACCCCGCTACTGAGTTCGCTCTCTTCGCCAAGCTCGTCCACAGGCCAATCTCGTCGCCGGCCTCGCCCAACCTCTTAGAGTTGGGGAGATACGAACTGGGATGAGGAATAGAGGATAAGGATGAAGAGAATGGGCGATTTTGCCATTTCCTTGTTCTATTCTATGCTGTTTTTTTATTTTCATTTGTTTTTGTGAAGAAAAATAGCAGGACATAACAGCTGAGACATTGTAGTGGCACATGGAATGGATTTGTGCACCTTTTAGTGACAAATTTGCAGATGGACTTTTTATAATGGCGAATGTGCAGTTGGGGATCTTTATGAGTGGAAAATATGCAATTTCCCCTTTAAAAAATGATGGGTTCATAAGACAAAGACAGCATTAATCTTTTAAACCATCTGGTACAAGCCAACAACTTGCAGCAATAGAAATTATTTGATATATTCCTAAGTTTAAAACATTTTACCTTTTTCTCGTGACCAGCACTAGCCAGTAACTTCCCATCTGTAGAGAAGTGACAGCAAACAACCTTGTTGTTGCTTGTACGGTTATTACCAACCTCATTCAAAGAGAGACCTACACAAGAATGAACAGCTTCTAACCATTTTCTTCAGAGCACAACAAAATTCGGGAGGTTAGACTATTTACTCTTAAAAGAGTCTGAATTGTGCTCCGAAGACCCTTTCTTCAATGCAGCGAACATGTCTCTTCCATCTCCATCATCATTTGACAAAAATGAATCAACATTTTCATCGAAATCGACAAAACTATCCAAATTATCCTGTCAGTAAAAGAATTGGCTTGAGCACAAACCGACTCCCAAAAATTGAAAACATCAATACAAGAGCAGAGCAACGAATTATACCATCTGGTTTGAGGATGATGCAAGGCCACTGGTTCCATCTGCGCCGCAAATCATTGAACTCCTCAGTACAATGTTAACGTTGCTAGCTGCTGGTACTCCACCACCAGCAGTTTGAGTGGATGGAGTTGATGGTGGAGAAGGCCCAACAGTATTTCCTGTGCCAGTACTATTAGCTGCTCCAGAAGAAGTTGGCTTCCGCTTTCTAGTATTCTGGATGTCAAGAAATATGGAAAATTCCATAACTATCTGCCAGGAGCGACAAAACTTAAGATTCTTCTTTGCCATATCAAGCTAATTATTCCATGCTACCTGTTGCAATTGCTGGTGCTGCTGTTGCAATTCCATAAGCCGGTGGCCTGAGGACTGCTGCATCTGGGGCCCTTTCAACTAAATATTGCAGACAATGCGTGATAGTCAATGACAGCAAGCATAAAATACCGGTGAAAGGACATATAAGGTAAATGCGAGCCTTATCAATACCATTTCCATAACGAGAAACAGGAGAAAGAAGGTGACCCAGTAAAATATGGAAAGTTTAATTGAAAAGGGCAAACATCTTAGGTAAAAAAAAAAGGAACAAAAGAATAAGTTTATTTGCATTGACAGACATTATGTTTCGGCACATGCTTTACAAGGTTTATCGAAACTTGTTACAACTGACCTTCATCAGAAAATCTGGATCATCTGATCGAACATTCGGCGAACCAGATGGTGCTGGAGAACCCATTCTAGCAAGGTCATTCTGCGTTTGTGCTTGAGCAATCAACTGTTGATGTGGCGATAAAAGTTGGAATTGGTTTGAAGATGGCATGAGCTGTTTCTGCACACCTAAATTTGACCGGAGTTGGTCAATACCTGGGACCTTTAGCAAACAACAGAAAAGATGTAAGCATCCAAAGCAGAAGAGTCTGCAAACATGGAAAGGAATATGAACTCACAGTTAGAGGCCAGCCTTTCAGTGGTACACTCCCAACACCTTGGTTTAGTCCTGAGTGGAGGGAAATGAATTGTAAGAAAATTATTATTAAGCCGGTTAATAGTATTAGCTGGAAACAGTGATCTTTTACAAACAAAATAAATGGCTACAACATAGTATTAAAAGTGCACACTGGAAAACACATCCACCCCTGAGGGCACTAATGCTCTGGCCCATAACTTTACTGGCGGGCCTTTTGTTATGAAAGCCTGGTGGGCCCATTTTCACCAGTACAGATCACTGTTTTATTCAGTGAGAAATACAGAGAGCAGAAGAAATCTATAATGTCAAGAAATTAGTAATATACTAACCAGCCGCAACTAGTCCAGGTTTTGACTGCATCATCCCTGATCCATATAACGAAGAAGGGTCCGTAGGCATTGTTCTTTGTGACATAGCAACTTCACCTTTGATGTCCTTTAAGATTGATCGTTTAACAGAATATAAGAAGTGCAGAAGCAGTAAAAGGCTACAATAATAAATAAGGTTGTAAAGAGAAATGAGTTACAAGAAGAAGATATAGTATCTTACAAGTTGCTGGTTTCTTGATGACTGAATCTGGTGCATAGGTGGCATATTGACAGAGGTAGCACCATGAACCAGTAGCCTATAAGGACAATAAGTAATTATAAGGATAGAAATATCAGAGTTGTCCGGATGGCTTTGGTACCAAAAAACGATTACCCTGTTTGGTTGGTTGCGGACTTGAGAAGAGCAATCCTATTAGCGTCTAGGAGCTGTTGGGATGCCTCGGAGTCGACAGGGTTGGGGTTCCTCATTCGATCCTCCATCATCTTGGAAGCGAGGACCGCGGAGACATCAGAAGAGTTGAGGGCATTCATGGCGGCATTAAGGGACGGATCTCTTCTGTGGAGATGGGCGTGCTGCTGTTGCAGTAGGTGGAGCTTCATCTGTTGTTCCCTCGACTTAATCTGGAATAAGTAGGACAAAGTTAAGTTATTTGTGATGCATGGATGGGTGAAAAGGGAGGGGTTGTTATTTCTGATACTACTACATCAGGGGAAGGAGGAGGAGGAGGCGTGGTGCCGCTGCCGATGCCGGTGCCTGCTTGTAGTTGTGGAAGAGGAGCTTGTGGAGTCGTGGTGGATGATTTGGTGGAATGGAAGATATCCCAGAAGATTGACCACCACTCGAAGAGAAATCCCCCCGGAGCATCGATGGCGACGGGATCGGTGGCGACCTCGCCCTCGGTGATGAAGGCCTTGGCGGTGGCCTGCAGGTTGCGCTTCACAAGGTAGTCGTAGATGTACACATCCAGCCTGCGAATCGAATCGAATCGAATCGAATCGAATTGCAGCAGCACAAGACAAGGATCCCATCGAATCCAATCAGGTACAAGGATCATAGCAAAGCAGTAAGTAGAGTGCATCGAG
Organism: Phragmites australis; assembly: GCF_958298935.1. Classification (NCBI taxonomy): domain Eukaryota; kingdom Viridiplantae; phylum Streptophyta; class Magnoliopsida; order Poales; family Poaceae; genus Phragmites; species Phragmites australis. The sequence continues at coordinate 50,473,805 of NC_084923.1, read as the reverse complement.
ATCGAGAGAGGGAAGGACGCACATCTTATCGGCCTCCCAGTTGGTCCGCGCCGCCATCCTCCCTCCTTTATCCAAATCCACGGCAGCTCTACTCACCCCGACGAAAAGATATCGAAGAGGAAACCTCCCCTCCAATCCAATCCCCTTGGCCTTGGGTCGTCTTGTCTTGTCTTGCTAGTGTTGAACAGCGAACTAAACACATGATAAAGGAAGGAAGGCAACCTGAGCTGAGCTGACCTAACAAGGAAGGAAGGAAGGAAGGAAGGTTACAAGGTTTATGAGCAGAGGAGGAACAGCCCAAACAAAAACAAATACTACTGACTGAGTAGGAGTAGTATATTAAAAGCAAGGGACTGTTCCTCTGCTGCTGTATCTATCAATCAATCAATCAATCGAATTGTAATTTCTTTTTCTTTTTCTTTTTCCCACCGCAATAGCTACAAAATCTGGAAAACCATTCAAATCAACCGCAGCAGCTTTAACATGCGAAAATCCATTACCGAGATGTGATCATGCGATGTGGTCATCCCACCGGAAAACCAAAAGGAAACTTCACCAAATGCCATGCAGAAGCTCGCCAACTGTCACACAAGTACAGCCTAGGCCTCACAATTACAGCTTTATCGCTCAACTCAAAATCGGTACCACATGCCTTTTTCTCGGACCAAACAGCACAGGCTCGTATTCTTTTTCCATGACCACCGTGTATTCAAATTCAAAACAGGAGCCGACATTTATGTTTGGCGTGTAATTAGGTAACATCTCGTTAGCACGGGTCCGTTCAGGATATTCGTCGTTTTTTCAGCGACGTGTGGCTTATTTACAAGCAAGCTTGGATCGACATCTATAGGAATCGCTACTCGGACGATTTAGGAGTAAGTCGATAAAGAACTACCATCCAAACTAGTCCGGTGATTCGGTGATCATCAAAGATCTCACCGAATAATTTTTACCAAAGAACATTTTTTGGCTAAAAACCTTCTTTTTCTCACCGGACGGTGATACCTCGAAATCTCTATCGGACTATTTCTTTTAGAGAGCAAGTTTTCGCCACAAATTGACCTTCTACACACCGAATAGTCCGGTGATACTTCGAAATCTTCACCAGACTATTTCTTCCAGAGAGCAAGTTTTCGACGCAAATTAACTTTCTACACACCGGATAGTCTGGCGTTTTCACTGGATCATTCGTCAGATTATTTTATACAGAGAGCATGATTTGCTGTACCAAATTCTCATCCCATTCTCTGAATAATCCGGTGTTCAATGAGCCCCTCACCGGACTATTTTTTCCAAAAAGTATGTCTTCTGGCCAAAATCGAACTATAAGCACCGGATAGTCCGGCGATGACACGGCATTGATCACTGGACTATCCACTGTATAAAAAATCTGGCCGTGCCATTTTTTGCTATCAACACATGCCCTCCTATTTTTTGGTAAAGCTTGCGCACCAAAAAATATTTTTACACAGGAAAATCACGAATATCTCATCTTCTATTCCAAGTTAAGACTTAGAGCGATACAAACAACATATCGGCCATATATGTATGTTCTAAGGGCGATGATATTCACACCGGCCACGTACAATGATATATCTTAGGATGATAGTAAATTACATCGGACATGTATAGTTACCTTCTCAAACATCTTGTAAAATGCTCGGATAATATTTCTTCAAGTATTTCCCATTGATAGCGTGAGGCATTTTGTCTCCTTGTACAAATTGCTGCATGTATGAATTTTCAGGCACAATTCCTACAACTTTAAAAGAATCTTTCCAACTATGAGACCACTTCCCGATTCTACTACTCAAAATCGGCTTTTGCAATATGTACTTAATAGCATCGGTTGGCATGCAACCATATAAGTACTAGAAAGCAAATAATGTCTCAATTTGGTGCATACATAGTATAAAAATAAACATAATTTTTCAATAAATGCATACCTTGTTTCTGGATCCAAGAGACGCCGACTCAAATAAGTGATCGCATATTCTTTCCCTTCGCTTTCTTGTGTAAGAACAACACCTGTTATAGTCTCTTGTGCAGCAACATATAGCCGAAACGGAATCCCAACCTTAGGCGCCATTAACACAGGAGGCGATGACAAATATTTTTTATGTCATCAAAATCTCGTTGATGTTCTGCCCCCCAAGTAAAATCGGCTTCTTTCTTTAACCAAAATATGGGAGTAAAAGTACTAATCTTGCCCAATAAATTAGATATGAAACACCTCAACTAATTTACTTTTCTTAGCATTTTTTGGGCATCTCTCTTTGATTATGGCGCTCCTAACTTATCTATGGCTGCTATTTTGTTAGAATCTATCTCTATCCCTCTTTTATGTATTATGAAACCTAAGAATTTGCCCGCCGATACACCAAAAGCACGCTTAAGTGGATTCATCTTTAAACCATACCGACACATTCTTTCAAAAGCTAAACGTAAATCGGCTAAATGACTATCCATAGCATCCAATTTGATAACAATGCATACTCTCAATTTATGACTATATTTCTTCTCAACCGGGACAATATTAGATATCCATTCAGCATATCTACAAGGAAGAATAAACTCCACTGCGAGCAACCGGCTTATTTTTTCTTTGATTCGCCCATACATGTTAGGATTAAACTTTCTAGCCGGTTGTTTGTGAGGTCTAAAACCCGACTTTATGGGAAGCCGATGCTCTACAAGCTCACAACTAAGTCCCGACATCTCATGATACTCCCAAGCGAAACAATCGATATATTATTTGAGTAATGCAATCATTTCAACTTTCTGAACATCATGCATATTTTGATTCACAAATGTCGGCCTAGGAACAATACCATATCCTATATCTACCTCTTCTAATGGATCAACCGACGAAAAACCTTGTACTAGCTTTTCTATCTCATCAAAATCATCAATAGTCTCATAAATATCGTTCTTTTCAAACCGATATTGCTCCACACGCTGTTGCAACCATTCTAAATTACCTAAGCCGAGATGAAGAAATTGGTTGTACAGACACGGGTACAAAACCATCTCTAGTAACACTAAGAAAATCATACCCCGAAAAATCTTGACCGGAGAGATAATGTGCATTCCCATGTTGCCAATCTACTGAAACATTGGCTGAAGCAACAAAAGTTGATGTATCCACATATACAACCTCTATTTCATAGTCTAGCTATTGTATCAAAAATTGGTGCAAACTAGAAGGTACATAACGATTTGCACGAATCCAATCACGGCCTAATAAAACGTTGTAGTTACCTTGCACGTCGGTGACAAAGAAGGTCGTAGGGACCATCTTGCTCCCAACAGTGAGCTCCATGAAAATTACGCCTTTTGCCTCCGTAGGCTCGCCGGTGCAGCCATTAAGCATCAATCTTTGTCTTCTTTTCCTAGCTTCTTGAAAACTGAATATGGCATTAGATTCACGGTGCCTCCAACATCCACTAGCATTCTTGAAATCGGCCTTCCATCAATATGCCCCTTGACATATAATGGTCTCAAATATTGGCTTGATTCTTTGGGCTTTTCAAATATAGCTTCCTTCGGACCAAGATTTAGTTGAGCAACCTCTTCATCAACAACCCGAAAATCTGAAGGTAAAACAAAAAACATATTGATATCTATATTATCATGTGGTGGAGTGTCATCTCTAAGAATTGGAGAGTCTCCTAGCATATCATCTTCATCATCACTAGATGTCACAATAGGCTACTCTCCATTCTTGCCGAATAGGCATCATCGGCTTGATTTCATTGAATATTTGATCTCTCACCTCTTCAGCTTGTGCTTTTCTCAACTCTTGTTTTCATAACTTTTGTAGCCTCCTCTTTTGGGAATGTGAGAGACTCCTAGGTTAGAAACACTCGTGTTCTTCACACGATAGACCTTCTTAATATGTCTCCTATCCCTCCTATCATTTGACTGATTTTTGGGATCAAACTGGTCTTGTTTAGCACGAGATAGTCTATCGAACGCCGAAGGTTGTGGTGCTGTCCACCCCGGGTGAAATGGTGCAAATGGCATAGAAGGTAGTGCCCAAGGTGCACACCAACCCCACGACAGACATGGAGGAAAAACCATCGGAGGAGATCCCCACATCATAGGCATTGGTGGCCTGAAAGGAGAGAACGAAGCTGCTGCAATATTATCCTCCCATTGCCTCCTCCTCCCTTTAAACTCACGCTTCGGAGGTGATCTTGGACGTTTAAGAGCATTGGGCCGCCTGCCCCTTTTTTGGCTGGCCTTGCCACTCTCATACTTAGACAAAAGTGTATCAAATGTAAGTTTTGGCTTCTCATGCTTCTTAATAGCTTTGTTCTTATCTTCATTCACTTTCCAACTGTCAATTTCTAGACTTTTAGGTTTGATCATCTTTGACCTTACATTATTATCATTAATGATCACACTCTTGCCTTTAGTCGATTCGGCTTGAAACAGCTAAACCAAGACCTTCTTCCCTTCAAAGCTCATCATGTTGACAGGGAATGGATCATCATCTAGCTTCATGTTAGACTTTTCAGCAAACTTCAATCGTCCTTCATTAATAGCCGATTGAATCTGTCGACGGAAAACATTGCAATCATTAGTAGCGTGAGAATATGAATTATGTCATTTACAATATACATGATTCTTAATCTCCTCAAGTGATGGAATAACATGGTTAGGAGACAAACTAATTTGTTTTTCTTGTAACAAGAGATCAAATATCCTATCATATTTAGTGATATCGAATGTGAATTTCATCTCTTCTTGCCGATTGTTTTGTGGGGTCGGCTTCAATGCGGAGCACACAAATGGCTTAGATTTGGATTTCCATGTCCATTCGGCTACACACACATCTATGCTATCATCATCCAACGAATCGTCCTCATATTCAACTACATTAACACCTCGACGATCCACCTTGTGTTTTTCACTAAACCTTTGAACATTTCTATGTTCTTTGGCATGACTTTCTTTAGCCAGAGCCCGCTGTAAAACTTGGTTCACATCTGAAAATTCTTGCCCCTCTAACCTATCTTTGATGTGTGCATGCAACCCGGCAAAAGCTAACTCAATTAGATCTCTATCGTAAGAGCGAAACATTGAAACATCGGTTTTTAGTACCTCTAAATCTTCTAATATATTCAGAAACAGACTCATTATACTTTTGTGTAACCGATGTCAAATGAATTAACCTCAACTCCGTGTCTCAAGTATAAAAGTATTCATGAAACTTTTGCTCAAGTGGTGCCCATGTATAAATAGAATTAGTTGCAAGCGAAGTAAACTAAGTAAATACATTGTCGAAAAGTGATAAAGGAAATAAACGCAAACGACAAGCATCGCTACTACTGGCATCACCACATTGTGCAAAAAATTGCCATGTGTGTTCCATTGTGGTTCTACTATCCTCCCCATTAAACTTGACAAAATCAGAAACCTTAAACCCATTGGGATATGGAATCGTATCATAATAATCAGAATATGGTTTTTGATAAACACGTGCCCTCCCTTTAGATTCTACCCCAAAGTGCTCCTTCAAAAGACTACCCATCTCCTCTCTAATGCTCTCACGTCTCATAGGTTGTTCGGCCATGGGCCGAATAGGATTTGTACTACTTTGTGGAATACTTTGCGGAGGCACTACAGGCTGTGCAGGTGTAGTATCTAGTGGAGACACATTGAAGTAAGTATCCGGTAATGGAACATAAGGGATGCCGGTACCTTGTGGAGGTATGGGAGGTGTGCTATACGTCACGGTATTGTATGGAACTAGTGGCATACTTGCTGAAATTTCAGTAGCTCGGTTATTAGCTATGTGTGGAACTGAACTAGTTATGCTAGATGAAGTGCTTGGAACCAGAAAACTCAATGATGAAACTTCTGGTTTACAAGTATTCAATGTATTAAACGGAGATGTCGCCGCATTAGCCGAACCCACATTGGTCCAGCTTTAAATTGACATGTTTTGTTGTATAGGTGTGGGTGTCATAGACTGTGCCGATGAACGGGACATGCTGAAATTTGCCATAGTTATTAGGATTCGAAGCGCTAGCATCAAATGACAAAGGCTGTTTAAATTTGTCCTTAATGTTTTGCATGTTGTCCTTAATGGTCTACACGTCAAAAGCTATAGAATCATAGCGTCTGTTAAGAGATTGAGCTAAACCCTGAGCTAAAGCATCAATTTTATTACTCACTACAGCTTCTAAGGACTGATCAACCGTATGCACAATGTATTCTTGCAAAGCATGAGGAACATCACTTACATTGGGCTTTATCTGAACTTGGTCGGCGGGTGGTGGAGAGTCTTCTTTCTTGAACACGCCATGCCGAGTCTTCACATAGCGCGAAAGGAGCTATTGCCGATGTCGTTCCACATCGGCGTCGAGCGCCAAACGCGTCTCTTCTGGCAACTCATCGTAGGACGCCATTATGATGTTGTCTTTGTTGATTTTCGAAGTAGCATGGCTAGGGTTTCAGAATTCGACCAAGAGATAGCCGAAAAAACTTTATCCCCAGCAGAGTCGCCAATTTGTGTTGGCGCGGAATTGGGAACCACCTCACTAACACGGGTCCGTTAAAGATACTTGTCGCTTTTCGTAGCGACTCGCGACTTGTTTACAAGCAAACAAGCAAGGGTTTCGACTGGCAACCTTGGGGATCACCACTCGGATGATTTATGAACAAATCGACAAAGAACTACCACCGAAACCACAGGGATTCGAAGTAGCAATGAAGAACTAACCCTAAATTGCAGGAAAGTAAAGGCAAAACGATAAGTAGATGCAATATATGCGATTGATTGATGGATATGTAATCGGCCTCCACCCCTCGACTATTTATAAGGGGAGGTATGGTCTTGACCCTAGGGAATCGAAGTAGGACTCTATTCCAATCCTAAACATGTCCTGTTCGGCCAAAATCGCGAAAGAGATACGAACAAATCCACAAATCCACCTCGATTTGGTTTCAGATTGAACACCAGATGATCCGTGAGAACAAACTCCAGAACACCGGACCATCCGACGAGTTCACTCTGCTGAAATTCTAAGACTCAATCTTACACACACCGGATATTCCGACGTCATATTTATACTCACCAGAGTATGTCACCGGACCAATATTTGCAAAGAGCAAATTTTTTGCAAAGTTTTCCTTTTGAACGCACCGGATGATCCGGTGATCATGAAAGACCTCACCGGATAATTTTCACCAGGGAACATTTTTTCGGCTAAAAACCTTCTTCTTCTCACCGGATAGTCCGGTGATACCCCAGAATCTCTAACGGACCATTTCTTCCAGAGAGCAAGTTTTCGTCGCAAATTGACCTTCTGCACACTAGATAGTCCGGTGATACCCCGGAATCTCCACCAGACCATTTCTTCCAGAGAGCAAGTTTTTGACGTAAATTGACCTTCTACGCACCGGATAGTCTAGCGTTTTCATTGGATCATTCGCTGGAATATTTTATACAGAGAGCATGATTCGATGTATCAAATTCTCATCCCATTCTCCGGATAGTCCGGCGTTCAATGAGCCCCTCATCGGACAATTTTTTCCAGAAAGTATGTCTTCTGACCGAAATCGAACTACAAGTAGCGTATAGTCCGGCGATGATACGATATTGATCACCGGACTATTCAGTGTATAAAAAAATCTGACTATGCTTTTTTTACCATCAATAGTTTGTTAGCAAGTTCAGCAACAAGCAAAAGGAGCTTGCCTCGGTAACCGGTTTTGGTGTCTTTGCACAAGAAACTATTTCCATGCATTTCGACCACCAGTTTTCTGTGGCTGCTCGGCAAGGTTGATGAAAAAAGCAAGAGCATTAGGCTTTTGGTGAACTGCCTCTGCAAACAGGCTCATCGAACAGACATACAAGGCTCTTGGTCTTTCTGGAAAAAAAAGTATTTGAAAATTATTTAAATTTTCTTATCAACTTAGCTTTTTTTAATTGGTTGGTGCGTGCAACTCAATATAGTATCAGGGTCAGATGTCTCGAGTTCAAATTTTGACAGATGCAATTAAATAAAAATTGTATTTGACTCTTATTTCAACATTTGAGGTCTGAGGGAGCCTCTATGTGAGAAAGAGTGTTAAAGTATGAGTGAATTGACTAAATTTTTCTATCATATTTAGTTTTTATATGAGCTGGTCGATAAATATAACTAAATACGCAGCTGCAATTCTTGGCGTCCTGCTCCAGATTTGAGGTCCATCTAACATTGCTGCAGCTAGGCTGTTACGCAGCTGCCAAGTAATTGTTTCGAAAGAAGATTAGGTACAGTTCAAAAATAGCATTAGTCATCTATGTAATAATATGAACAAGGGTTCCCGATCTTCCGAAAGGTTCTGGTAACTCTCGATTTGGTGGAAACGAGACACAAGTCGATCCGGCTTCCGAACAACACGATCCGAAACCCCGCAATCGCAGCACCACGTCTCCTCTGGTTATCAACCGGCGTTGCACGGTTGACCTCGCCAAGAAGGCTAAAATCCTTGCCTGCGAATCGAAGAACACAAGCAAGAACAAGGAAGAATGCAACCAAATTGCAGATGAATGATTAATCTCACGAGTTGGGGTCTCACAAACCGACGAAACGGCGAAACTGTTCTTGACAGAATAATCTAAGCAAAACTCAACCCTAATTAGGGCGGCGGCTACTGTATATAAAGGATTAGGGTCGGCCAAGGACCCCTAGACGCGTCCCTAATGGACTCCAACACGATACATGGCCCAACGGACCAAAAACGGTGACGCAGCACCGGGACAGATTCTGGACGCTGACTTGTTTCGACGTTTCCTGTTGACTCAGAAGGAATTTGGACCTCAAACCAACGCCATTGGTTTCCTTATGAAATTATCTTTCCAACCATATGTGAATCGTCGAAAACGGAGTCCGGATGCGTCCTGGGCGTCCGTTTTATTGCTCGCTGGTCCTGGAGGCCGAGGCTGATTCGGACTCGAGTTGGACTGGACCTCCTGCTGTTGTTGGACGTCCTAGCTGCTCCTCCACGCCTCCAAGCCTTCCTCTATGTGTTTTCTTGTCCTCTCCATGATTCCTAAACAACACATAATCATTAGGTAGTAATCTATTCTCAAAATTATATAAAGAGTTGCTTAGGAACGAGCTCACCTCTAAATTTAATTGTCGTGCGCGAGCTCTTGTGATTGTACCTTGAAAGTTCAATGGAGGATCATTGTATGTATCCGAGGGAGTGATGTCCTCATCATCCTCCCCCTCTTGAATTGGAGTCGTCCTCGACTCAAGCTCATCATCGGCTCCCAAGTAAGGTTTCAAATCTGCAATGTTAAAAGAAGGACTAACCCCGAACTCGGGTGGCAACTCAAGTTTATATGCATTATCATTTATTTTCTCAATTATCTTATAAGGACCAGCAGCTCTTGGCATTAATTTAGACTTACGCAGCTCTGGAAACCTATCTTTTCTTAAATGTAACCACACTAAATCACCCGGTTCAAGTTTGACTTCTTTCCTACCTTCACTACCAGCAATTCTATACTTTTCATTCATCTTTTCGATATTTATTTTAGTTGTTTCATGCAACTTACGAATAAAATCAGCACGTGCACTAGCATCACTATGTGTTCTTTCAATGGTAGGTAAAGGCAAAAGATCAATAGGAGCGCGAGGGGTAAAACCATACACTACCTGGAAAGGACTTACCTTGGTGGTAGAATGTGTTACCCGATTATAAGCAAACTCCACGTGGGGCAAACATTCTTCCCACATCTTCAAATTTTTCTTCAAAATAGCTCTCAACATGGTACCCAAAGTGCGGTTCACTACCTCCGTTTGGCCATCAGTTTGTGGGTGGCAAGTAGTAGAAAATAATAGTTTTGTACCCAACTTATTCCATAGAGTGCGCCAAAAGTGACTCAAAAATTTAGCGTCGCGATCTGAAACAATAGTAGAAGGCATACCATGCAAGCGAACAATCTCTTTGAAAAAGAGGTCAGCAATATAAACGGCATCATCACTTTTATGAGAAGGTATAAAATGTGCCATCTTAGAAAAACGATCCACAACAACAAAAATGCTATCCCTCCCCCTCTTAGTCCTAGGCAATCCCAAAACAAAGTCCATCGAAATATCTGCCCAAGGAATAGAAGGAACAGGAAGAGGCATATACAAACCATGTGGATTCAAGCGAGACTTAGCCTTTTGACATGTGGTACAGCGTGCCACGAACCGCTCAACATGTCTCCTCATCTTTGGCCAAAAGAAATGTGTGGCCAACATATCCTCCGTCTTCTTAGCACCAAAATGTCCCATCAATCCTCCTCCATGTGCTTCCTGCAACAACAAAAGACGAACGGAACCAACTGGAATGCATAGACGGTTAGCTCTAAACACAAATCCATCATTGATCACAAACTTGTTCCATGTACGTCCCTCTTTACAGTTCAGCAATACATCTTTAAAATCAGGATCAAGCACATATTGTTCTTTTATTGAGTCAAGTCCAAAAATTCTATAATCAAGTTGGGACAACAAAGCATATCGTCTAGACAAAGCATCAGCAATTATATTATCCTTCCCTTTCTTGTGTTTGATAACATAAGGAAAAGATTCAATAAATTCAACCCACTTAGCATGTCTACGATTCAGATTATTTTGAGAACGAAGATACTTAAGCGATTCATGATCTGAATGTATAACAAATTCTTTAGGCCACAAATAATGACGCCACGTCTCTAAAGAACGTACAAGTGCATACAATTCCTTATTATACGTAGAGTAATTAAGAACAGGGCCATGCAATTTTTCGCTAAAGTATGCAACGGGCTTACCTTCTTGCATCAAAACACCTCCAATGCCAACTCCACTAGCATCACATTCTAGCTCAAAGGTCTTACCAAAATTTGGAAGTTGCAGCAATGGTGCGTGCGTAAGCTTGTCCTTCAAAGTGTCAAAGGACTCCTCTTGTGCCTTACCCCAATGGAACACCACACCTTTCTTTGTCAACTCGTGTAAGGGGGCAGCAATGGCGCTGAAATCCTTCACGAAACGACGATAAAAACCTGCAAGTCCAAGAAAACTTCTCACCTGTTTGATGTTTTGGGGCACCGGCCAACTCTTTATGGCTTCAATTTTCATCTCATCCACCTCAATTCCCTGTGGAGTAATAACATAGCCAAGAAAAGAGACTCGATCCGTGCAAAAGATGCACTTCTCAAGGTTACCAAATAAACGTGCATCACGTAAAGCATTAAAAACAGCACGTAAGTGATCCATATGTTCATCCAAAGACTTGCTATAAATCAATATGTCATCAAAGTAAACCACCACAAATCGTCCAATAAAAGCTCTTAAAACCTCATTCATCAAACGCATGAAAGTGCTAGGTGCATTAGTTAAACCAAAAGGCATTACTAACCACTCATATAATCCGAATTTAGTTTTGAAAGCTGTTTTCCATTCATCTCCAAGTTTCATTCTAATTTGGTGGTAACCACTACGCAAGTCGATCTTTGTAAAAATTACAGAGCCACACAACTCATCAAGCATATCATCAAGTCTAGGAATAGGATGGCGATATCGAATAGTAATGTTATTAATGGCTCTACAATCAACACACATACGCCAAGTACCATCTTTCTTAGGAACCAAAATCACAGGAACAGCACAAGGACTAAGGCTCTCACGTACATACCCGCGGTCCAAAAGCTCTTGGACTTGCTGCTGAATTTCCTTAGTCTCCTCGGGATTGGTTCGATACGCAGCACGATTTGGCAATGTTGCTCTCGGGATCAAATCGATTTGATGCTCTATCCCTCTCATAGGTGGCAGTCCCAGGGGTATCTCAGCTGGAAAAACATCCTCATACTCCTGCAAAAGGTTAGTGGCAGCAGGAGGTATCGAACTAATAACATCATCAAGCGAATACAAAACTCGTTTGCAAACCAAGGTGTAGCAAATATCATTATTAGAAATTTCAGCAAGGTCACTTTTTAGTGCAAGCATAACACCACCCTTCAATTTTATGCCCTCTACCTTAGAACTAGGTGGAGACTTATCCTTTTTAGGTGGGTAAACAGAATTAGCAACTTGCTGATTTTCAGATTTAGTATCACGCAAATTAGCAGCTCGTTCTTTATCAGCTTGTACAATTTCAGCAGGGGTCATAGGAACCAAAGTAATTTTCTTTCCTTTATGCATAAAAGTATATGTATTACTTCTACCATGGTGTATAGCATCATTATCAAATTCCCAAGGTCGACCCAATAAAAGTGAGCAAGCTTCCATAGGTACCACATCACAGTCAACATAATCAGCATAGGAACCAATGGAAAAAGAAACTCTGCAAGTTTGTGTTACCTTAGCTTTTCCAGCATCATTAAACCACTGAAGATTATATGGATGGGGGTGTTGGCGTGTGGTCAAGCCAAGCTTCTTGACCAAATCTGAACTCACCAAATTATTACAACTACCTCCATCGATGATGACACGTGCTCGCCGATTTTGGATGACGAAGAAAATCTGGAACAAGTTATGGCGTTGCAGCTTCTCTGGTTGTTGTACCTTTGTGCTGAGCGCCCGCTGCACAATGATGCTCCTATAGGTCGCTGTGTCATCACTGCCCAAGATTTCGTTGCTCTCCTCAACAACTGGTTCTTCTTCTTCTTCAATGTCAGAGGCGCTGATGTACCCATCTTCCGTTGCAATGTATGCCCGCTGACTTGGGCAATCCTTCTGCACATGACCGAATCCATGGCAGCGACGGCATTGAATGCCAGAGGTGCGTCCCGTTGATGCAACAGAGGAAGCACTCTTGGAAGGTCCCTGCAAAACAGAATTTTTACCTGAGCCCGAAGGTCGTGTAGTGACAGGATTTGGTGCCGTAGCTGCTTGTTGCTTGCTCGCTGGTGAGGGAGCCCTGTAAGTGGATGGTTTGGACAGCCCAAAGGATGGTCCTGTGCGCGGCGTGTATGTGGTGCTGGCCTTGTACTTGCCCTGCTGCTCACGCCCCTGCAACTCCTTCTCTGCAAGCATAGCAAACTGAAACAACTGGTTGACATTGTTAAATTCTTTATAATCAATAATATCCTGGATTTCACGTCTCAAACCCGAATAAAATCGACAAATAGAATCTTCGTTTCCCTCTACTATGCCACAACGCATCAAGCCCTTTTGAAGCTCACCATAATAATCCTGCACAGATTTATCTCCCTGTTCTAAGCGCATCAATTTCTTACGCAAGTCTCTATGATAAGATGGGAGAACAAATCTATCACGCATAGCAACCTTAAGCTCTTCCCATGTACGAGGTGTGGCACCATCTGCAGCTAAACCAGTCCACCAAATAATAGCAAAATCTTTAAACTCACTAGTGGCTTGTCTAACTCTATGTTGTTCAGGTACTTGATGGGCACTAAATTTTTGCTCTACTGTCATCTCCCAATCAAGATATCCCTCAGCATCATAATGTCCCGAAAAAGAAGGTATAGTAAATTTAACCTTAGCATAAGGATCTTCAGGAGCTCGATTATACATACCTCGATGGTGGTGGTGATGTGGAACGCCACCCATACCTGTGGTGTTAGTGCGAAGACGACGCCGTAATCTGTTTTGCAATGTCGCCGCTGGATCAACATTAACATCGTCATCATACAACTCATCACCGGTGTTGCTTCCATTCACATCTTCGTTGTGCACAGGACGGTTTTCCAAAGCATTTACCCTGTCGGTGAGCTCGGATAACCGTTTGTCCACCCGCTCAACCGCGTTTGCGAGTTTCATCTCAATTATCGCTTCAGTTACAGCCTTGATGACTGTCTCTCTCATCTCCTTCTGAGCATTGTCTACAACAGCTTGTAGCTGCTCTTGGCTGACACACTCCTTGAAGTCCTTTGGCGTTTTATCTCCTTCAACTGACATTGTGGAAACAAACACAACAACAAACAGTGAAGGTAATCCCTAATAATCGTACTACCAAGATGGAGTGGTGCCTCTCAATCAAGATCAGCAAAGGTAGACACCTTACCAAGCTCTTACCAGGGTTCTTACCAGCAAAGCAAAGGATACCTGGAAGGCGTGCGAGCGATTGCAGGGATGCAAACCAGTGCTGTTCAGAAGAATCTGTGGGGCTTGGAAGGCACACAAAGAGAACAAATATGTATATGTGGAACACAAATCAGAAACAGATAGTAATGCTGAATTATAGTCCCAAGTACTTGTTCTCGTTGCTGGCCTAAAGTGTTAAAAGTACCAAGTATGTGTGTTAAACAAGGTGGAGAAACAAGTATGATGGATAGCAAGAGCAACAGAAACAAAGAACTAAACAGCACACGCTAACACAGCTCACTTTGCCCTTCTCTATGTGCTCCTCTAGATATTGTTCCTCTTTTGCCCCTCTCCTTTTTTCTATTTTTTTTGGGCTGTCGTTGTTTTTTTGGGAAAATTCGACTTTTTCTTTTTATTTTTTTGATTTTTTTTTTCACTTAGGAGCACACAAGAGGGAACCACAGAAAATTTGAGCTTAAACAAGTGAAAGACGTGGCCTGTAGAATTTTCTGAAGTTCAGCCGTAAAATGAGAAAAATATTTGGAAATTGAAAACTCAAACTTCGGAGGCGAATTTGGGAATTCTGATTTCGCCGAACCCGGCGAAGCGGGGGACGAACGGATCCGAAACGCTGTTTCGATGCGAAAAACTCTATGACTTTTCTGAAAACGGAGTTCGTATGCGAAAGTTATGCCCGATTTGAGAAACGACTCCGAATTAGAGGACAAAACGGGAAGAAAGTGAGAAAAATATGCGACGGAGGCTAGGGTTTGATGGAAACGGTGGGGGAAAACACACGAACTGGACTCTAACACGACCTAACCAGCAACAAGACCTTGACCAGGACAAAAACTCAACACGACGAACTCTGAAACTGAAATATGCAAAAGCTAAAGGCGCGGAAGGGTTGTAGGACAGGAAAAAAAAATGATATGGCAGTGGACTATGGAACGAAGGCGAAAACACTCGAAACTAAGGGTAGATATGAACCTGACGGTATACCTGAAGCTCTGAATACCACTTAATATGAACAAGGGTTCCCGATCTTCCGAAAGGTTCTGGTAACTCTCGATTTGGTGGAAACGAGACACAAGTCGATCCGGCTTCCGAACAACACGATCCGAAACCCCGCAATCGCAGCACCACGTCTCCTCTGGTTATCAACCGGCGTTGCACGGTTGACCTCGCCAAGAAGGCTAAAATCCTTGCCTGCGAATCGAAGAACACAAGCAAGAACAAGGAAGAATGCAACCAAATTGCAGATGAATGATTAATCTCACGAGTTGGGGTCTCACAAACCGACGAAACGGCGAAACTGTTCTTGACAGAATAATCTAAGCAAAACCCAACCCTAATTAGGGCGGCGGCTACTGTATATAAAGGATTAGGGTCGGCCAAGGACCCCTAGACGCGTCCCTAATGGACTCCAACACGATACATGGCCCAACGGACCAAAAACGGTGACGCAGCACCGGGACAGATTCTGGACGCTGACTTGTTTTGACGTTTTCCGTTGACTCAGAAGGAATTTGGACCTCAAACCAACGCCATTGGTTTCCTTATGAAATTATCTTTCCAACCATATGTGAATCGTCAAAAACGGAGTCCGGATGCGTCCTGGGCGTCCGTTTTATTGCTCGCTGGTCCTGGAGGCCGAGGCTGATTCGGACTCGAGTTGGACTGGACCTCCTGCTGTTGTTGGACGTCCTAGCTGCTCCTCCACGCCTCCAAGCCTTCCTCTATGTGTTTCCTTGTCCTCTCCATGATTCCTAAACAACACATAATCATTAGGTAGTAATCTATTCTCAAAATTATATAAAGAGTTGCTTAGGAACGAGCTCACCTCTAAATTTAATTGTCGTGCGCGAGCTCTTGTGATTGGACCTTGAAAGTTCAATGGAGGATCATTGTATGTATCCGAGGGAGTGATGTCCTCATCATGTAATGAGGCTTCTCATAGATTCAAAAGTTCCAGGTAAACTGGAGAGTGAGAATTACTTCACTGCATTCACAACCCCAAAAGAAATTGGCGAATTCGACTAGGCCTCATGCTTCTTGGAGGATGTGTTCCACCCTTGTTTGCAGGACCAGTGTGATACAAAGAAAAGCATAGCGCCGTGGGTATTTTTATATTTTTAAATCAAATATTTGTAAATATATGTTTCCATTTTGAAAAATTGTAAGTATAGGCACATGTCGCACGTTGGTAATCGCTTGTTGGAAGGGCAACGGACAACATATCGCATTGGACATGTCACCCTTCTAACGGGCGACATGAGCTGTCAGCGTCCTTCCAATGATCGGCAAGTCTACAGTGGCATCCATACCGGAAGCCATCAACCCAGCTGCCCATTAACAAGTATTCGTATTTAACGGGTACACAGGCTCTCCAGCCGAGCATAGTGCTCATTTTATTGGTTTTCCACCATCGCAAATAGAGAGAAGAGGAGAGAAAAGCGGCGAAGCTCTATCGGAATCCACCTTTGGTGAAGGCAAAGAGTCTTAACTTAGTTTTTTACAAACTAGTTAGGTTAGCCATCAGATCTAGTTTTTAACATCGGTTAGTATCAGATTTCGTATTTTTTAAGGAATCCTACCAGTTTGTCATAATATATTTTGCTTTTGTAGATCTAACACATATACTTATTGTTAGTCAAAATAATAGTATAGTTTTGTGTCGATTGTAGGTAGGTATGTTAGATAAGTGGTAGTTCACGATTTTTTTATAGGAAATGGGACATTGTTTATGGTCCATAAGGGGTAAATCTTGACTCAGTGGAGAAGGGTATATCTAGACTAATGGAGAAGACTTTTTGTGGGATTGCATGGCTAGTTAATGCGGGGTTTCAGAATAGATCCTGAGCATGAAAAGCTGATTGTTTACATTATAGTTGACCATGGATTGAAGGTACTTACTGAGATATGTTCTAGCTTACTAATACCTCGGTTTGGAGGAGATACCTGGAGTGAGAAATAGAGAGAGGTTAATCACCTATGTTGCTTGTGTAATGGAGGTATCAGAAGGGAGTTGGAGAGTTGCAGGACGGAGGTGATATGGAGGAGGATAAGGAGGTGGAAGCACCGGATGTTGGGCAATCCTCAGCCAATCCAATGGAACTAATTGGTGAGGCAGACAAGGGGGCACTGATTCCTAGTTTAATTGATGGAACTAATTGGTGAGGCAGACAAGGGGGCACTGATTCCTAGTTTAATTGAATAAGTGGAGCGGGAGGATCAGGAGGATGAGGAACCTCCTGTGCATTACAACTTTATTGCTCTGTGAGGATCGGTGAATTATGACACTTAAAATCTATTGGCTCTAAAAATAACACAAGACAAACCTACATTAATTTCTATCTAAATGTGCTCCAGATTTATCTAGTGTGTCTGCTCTACCGATCCAAATGCATGCATCCTATCTAAGAAGGTAAATTGCAAGTAAGTAAATGCAGAAACATTAATAAGGTAGAGAGAGCAAACTCGGCACAAGGATTTTTTCTGTAGTGTAGATGGCATGAATGCCACCCCTAGTCCACATTGGAGCTCCACCAAGGATATGCTCCCGGTCGGCACCCGATCACAACTATTAAGCTGACAAGTCACAAAGACAAGACCTCAACCTGGATGAGCCACCAAGGCAAGGCCTTACCACAAACCTCTCTTCCGGTCCCTTGCCGTCATGATTACTTCGGAGCTTGAACCACCAAGGCAAGGGTCTCCGCGTTCCCATACACGTGTCTTGCCACCGCTCCACACCAAATCGGAGAGTCAACAAGTTGCCGGCGAGTCACCAAGACTCTAAGGTGCCAACATACGTCTCGGTACACAGTTGTATCACTTCTTGATCCACTCTATAAGCAGCAATCGCCTAGCAACATTCTCTCTAGGCCTATAAGCACTAATCACTCACTAATCTTGTGCTTAATCACATTGGATGATCACT
This sequence comes from Phragmites australis, assembly GCF_958298935.1. Taxonomy (NCBI): domain Eukaryota; kingdom Viridiplantae; phylum Streptophyta; class Magnoliopsida; order Poales; family Poaceae; genus Phragmites; species Phragmites australis. The sequence goes on along the minus strand of NC_084923.1, from coordinate 50,455,844 downwards.
TTAAGCACTTCGGTGGCTTGGATGCCTTCTCAGATGTTTATAGACTTCTCTGGACTCCAACACCTTCAAATGACTGAGCGGGGGAGTATTTATAGCCTTAAACCCGCCAACTAGTCGTTTGCCCCAATGGCTCAGAAAAGTTGTGAACACCGGATGATCTAGTGAGAACATTGGTACTTACACCGGATCATCTGATGAGTATCCTCAGAAACTAGGCGTTGGAACCCCTACTCAACCCTTTGTGAACACCGGACACTTTGGTGTAACTTCATCACTGGACCTTCCGTTGAGTTATCTTGACCCAAACCGCGTCTTTGCAGCCTCTTTGTATAAAATGCTCTGGTGCATTCATACGGTGTTTATTCCATTCACACTGGACTATCCGGTGAGTTAAAGCTTCTCTTCGTTTCCCTAAAAATGCTCTGGTGCAATTATCTCTGTGATCACCGGACTATTCAATGAGTTGATCTTCATTCTTCAGCACTTGGAATCACCTCTGCAAGAAATGCTCCGGTGCTTTATACCATTCATCACCGGACTATCCGATCAGTTCATCCATCTACTTCAATAGTTGCAACCTCTCTGGTAGGAATGCTCCGGTGTGATCCTCTGGTGCGCATAAGCTAATCACCGGACCATCCGGTGGGTTGCTCTTCAATCTTCAACAGCTACAACATTCTCTGCAAGAACACTCCGGTGAGTACACGAGTCTCAACACGGGACTATCTGAAGTCTTCTTTCTCCTCCACCGAGAATACTCCTGTGAGTATAGCCTTCAGTACAACGAACCATCCGGTGAGAACAAATCTCCTGGGACTTCTCCAATTCAATAAAACTTTATTTCGGCTGTGGTGGCTTCTTTATTTATTGCATCCATGAGACCTACTAACATATATTCTTGACAAACATGTTAGTCTTATTGACTATGTTATCATTAATTACCAAAATCACAATCATAGCCTAATAGAACCATTTTCGCTACACGCTCAACTCAAAATCGGTACCACATGCCTTTCCTCAGACCAAACAGGACAAGCTCGTATGCTTTTTCAATGACCGCCATGTATTCAAATTCAAAACAGAAATCGACGTTTGTTAGCAAGTTCAGCAATAAGCAAAAGGAGCTTACCTCGGCAACTGGTTTTGGTGTCTTTGTACAAGAAACTATTTCTGTGCACTTTGACCAGCAATTTTCTGTGGCTACTCAACAAGGTTGATGAAAAAAGCAAGAGCATTAGGCTTTTTGGTGAACTAGTCCTGCAAACAGGCTCATCGAATAGACATACATGGCTCTTGATCTTTTCGAAAAAAAAAAGTATTTGGGAATTGCTCAATTTTTCTCATCAGCTTAGGTTTTTTTTTTTTTGAACTGATTGGTGTATGCAACTCAATATAGTATCAAAGCGAGATGTCTCGAGTTCAAATCTTGACAGGTGCAATTAAAAATTGTAGTTGACTCTTATTTCCATGTCACAGGCCTAAGAGAGCCTCTACATGAGGAGTGTTGAAATATAAGTGAATTACCCAACTTTTTCAATAATCTTAGGCTTCTATGTAAACTGGTTGGTACATGCAACTCAAGGTCTGTTTGGTTCGGCTTTTCTTCTACTTCTGTGAGCTGACTTTTGGAAAGTTGAAAATCTGGCTTCTAAGGAAATAAACTAAAAGCTGAGAAGCTGGTTGAGAGGAACTTTTTTGGCTTTTGGTGCGCTGAGAAGCTAAACATTTATTGCAAAACCTAATAGCAAAATGTCAGAAGCCAGAAAAGCCAAAAGCCTCAGCCCAACTAAACAAGCCCTCAATATGATGAACCACCAAGCATCGCTGCAGCTAGGTTATTACGCAGCAGCCAAGCAATTGTTTCGAAAGAAGATGAGGTACAATTCAAAATAGCATTCGTCATCTATGTAATGAGCCTTCTCATGGATTCAAAAGTTCCAAGCAAACAGGAGAGCGAGAATTACTTTCTAGCCCTCGTAACCCTAGAAGAAATTGGCGAATTGACTAGGCCTCGTGCTTCTTGAAGGATGTGTTCCACACCTGTTTGCAGGACCATTGTGACGCAAAGAAAAGCATAGTGTCGTGGGTATTTTTATACTTTTTAAATCAAATATTTGTAAATATATCTGTCACCTGTTGAAAATTACCTGTTGGAAGGGCGATAGACAACCAGTCGCCCTTCCAACGGGCAATAGGAGCTATCAGCGTCCTTCCAATGGCTGGCAAGTCCACGGTGCATCCATGTAGGAAGCCACCAACCCTGTCGCCCGTTGATAGATATTCGTATTTAAGGGGGCATGCTGGCCCTCCCACCAAGCATAGTGCTAATTTCATTGGTTTCCCACCATCGCCAATAGAAAGGAGAGGAGAGGAAAGCGTTGAAGCCCTGCCGAAATCAACCTTTGGTGAAGATAAAGAGTTTTAACTTAGTTTTTTTATAAACCAGTTAGGTTAGCCATCAAACCTAGTTTTTGACATAGGCTAGGTATCAGATCTCGTATTTTTTTTAACCCTAGATATTTGTTATAATATATTCTATTTTTTTAGATCTAGCACATATACTTATTGTTAGTAGAAATAATAGTATATTTTTGTCGATTGTGGGCAGGTGTGTCAGATAAGTGGTAGTTCAAGATATTTTTTGGGGAAGGGGACATTGTTTACTGTCCGAAAGTGGTAGATCTGTCGGGTTTTGACTCAGTGGAGAATGGTATATCTAGACTAATGGAGAAGACTTTTTTATGGGATTGCACGACTGGTTAATGCGGGGTTTCAGAATAGATCCCAAAGAAGAGCTGATTGTTTACATTGTAGTTGACCATGGAATTGGAGGTGTTCACTAGCATGTGTTCCAGCTTACTAATACCTCGGTTTGGAGGACTTACCTGGAGTGAGCAATGGAGAGAGGTTGATCATCTATGTTGTTTATGCAATGGAGGTACCGGGAGGGAGTTGGAGAGTTGTTGTAACACCCCAGGGTCCCACAGAAGCTTGGAATTCTACTTAACTACGCTTTAAGCATACCAAACTATATAAAAAAAATGGTAACAACTCTCTTGAAACGAAAGGCAATATGAAAGCAACAACAGATAGAGATATATATTATGAAATAACACCACACTAACATCTAACAATATTCTAGTAAAGGAATATTCTAGTAAAAGAGAAGAAGAGTTTGACAACTCTAGTGCATTTTTAAGATAGTCGAGTAACGATAATCAGCATCTATCACATTATTATTGCAAAATTACTTTGAATGGTGTATGTTGTGTCATGAACATGTAAGACATGTAGCTAAGCCCTTCCCTTCAAGCTAGCTTCAAGAAGGCAACCTCGGGATGGGAAATGCAAGGATGAGATTGGGTAATCTCAGCAAACAAACTACTTTAACAAGCTATTTAAACCACAATATTTAAAGCATTAATTTAAAACTTAAATAGGTATAAAAAGATATTACATTATTCATCATGTTCATTTTAAAGCAAGTTAAATAGTTACTTCTAAAAGAAGATCAATAAATACATGTTTATAGCAAACATAACAATAAAATAAGCAAGATATAAAAAACATCTATCTTACATAACATGATCTCAACATCAATAATTGACTTCAACTTCTAAAAGTTAAATAGGACTTGTAAGAAAAAATTATCATCCAAGACATCATGAATAGAGTTCAAGTCATATTAATAATAAATGACAGCTTTAAGAATAACCCACTATTAACCATATACCTTTTACAATTAGTAAGATTACTTAAATGTCTGCATACCATTTGTCACAACCAAATTGTATATGGAATATTACTGTAACACAATATGATGCATATGGATACTACGCAAAGCAAGTTCACGTAGGACTTCAATACCTTCATAAATCCATATGTCATTCCACAATGAATATATCTATGGAGAAGTGTCGCTTCTCATAATGACCTTCAATGCAACTTCAACATATCCAACAATCCATTCCATACAACAATACATATGAATGCAACGGCATGCTTTCTTTTACATGGCACCCCTCCTCGGGCAACGTACAATGTGTACCAATACAATCGTGATTTTTACGACATAGCTTCCAATGCATATGAAAGGCAATGCACATGATATACTTCAAATACCAAAATATAAATAGTATAGTTCACAACCGTGAACATACATTAATATAAAAGCATTTTCTAGATAATTCATATAAGCCACCTTCATCTACATATATCCACCTGTCAGGACCCCGAACCCGGGTTCCCCTGTGCCTCCTGTATCAGTGCCTGAATCAAGTAGCTGATACACACAGAATTCAACAGAATGATATCAAATACATACTTCGAATAAAACAAATAATAATAATAATAATAATAATAATAATAATAACCTGAAAAGGGCAGAAGATGGCCTGGTGGACAAAGATCCACAGCAGACCAGCCAGACAGAAGAGCCTACAACATAGCAGAGCGAAACAACAATGCAACCTAATGCCACAGGCAACTCGGGTGCGAACGCGACCTTAGACTTCTTCTCTTTGACTTCATCTAGGTTGAGGTTAATCTCCATCTCAACAATCTGAAAGCAAGAAAACTGAGTACGAAAGGTACTCAATAAATCTTATACTACTTCAAGAGGTTGATAGATGCATAATGGATATTTAAAGGATAAGGCTTCACGGCATAGTTTTAAGAGTAATGCAGGTTTTATGCAAGTATCTAGATATATTCTCCACTGTTAACCTTTTGAAATAAATGTAACAAAGTTTTTGAAAACAGTTTTAAAAGTAACAAATGCAGGCATCTTCTGTTGGTACTGAGTATCACCTCAAGTCCCCCAACGTATTAGAAGGTGACTTGGTAACAAAGCTGTCGAAACAGTTTTAAAACCAGAACCAGGGTAACAAGTTATATCTGGGGTTTTTGGTCCTGGGAGGGACTACACTTCACTCCACAATCCCTTTTATCATATCTGGTGAACCTGTAGTACCACACAGCTTCTGGCGGATTGAGCCAGGAACCTCATCACACGGACATCTAGTCCACACACTCACTCATCAAGACGCAAGCACCCGGAGTCTATTCAAGCGTGACCATACCTTCGCACGTCCATGACCGTGGACACGGCTATTCGAATAGATTGACACTCTGCAGAGGTTTATAGCTTTACCCATGCGATAAGCCTCCATCCGTTGTAGGCAAAGGAACGAATCATACTGAGACTCTCCAAACACCTTTCCTATCGGGTTTTTCCACGAGACACGCGAAGTACCAGAGCTGCATGTTCCGAAGACCAGCATCCCTTTTTAAGGCTAAGCCAGTCCCTGAAACCTCCAAATAGCGGGACAAATGGACTCTTGGCTACTCGCTGCTCTTAGCCTCCTGGTATGATGCCTAACTCAATCCGGTGAAGTGAAGTCAAGTCATACCCATACAAGACGCATGGTTGCACAGGGGGTGGCTAAGCATGATGCACAAGACTCGGTACTTAAGCGGTCGGACCAGGCATCTTTATTAGCAATAAATACCCTCAGGTAACTCAAGGCCCTAAGAGCATTTTCCCTGGAAGACTACTCTACCTGCCCGCGCTAAAATAGTTTTCACCCATTTTTACACATCACACTCCATATCCCACACGACATCAAAGATTCCACAACCATCACAGAATTCACAACCATCAAGAATTCATGGTATATGAGTTATCATTGATAACAGTAAATCTTATCTCCGAGGAGAGGTGTTTTAAAAGCAACGTCTCCGAGAAGACGTATTCAATCCTAAGCATGATAGATATCATGGCGTCGTCCGATATTAATATAGATAACGACAGGTAATTCTAGGGTGATATGTATTCTAGATGATAATATTCAAGACATCATCACTCCAAGAACAGTCAAATTGTGAAGGCGATATCTCCTAAACCGTATGGCCAAAAATTGCCATCCATACGCCCAAAGAAAGCTATGAGAATCCTCTACAACTTTCTAATCTATTGGAAAATTTAATTCAGCCACTAAGGCACTCTAATTGCGCGACGAGCAGAGACAACATAATCTGCAATTTCAGACCATGCAGAAAACAATCGATTCAACGAATTCCACCGAATGCTCGTCTCTACTCGACAACCACCATGTGCTACAGTGCCTAAAATATGGTAGAAAGTCGTTCTACGGCAGGGCCAAGCCTTACCTAGAGATTTACTTCAAAAACAGCAAGGGCAACAACTTCGACGACGATCCCCGAGACGGTTCCTCCTCTCTTCCCTTCTCCTTCTCTCCCTGTTTGGTACTGTAGCGCGGTTACTGTAGCACACCACCATTAGGGGTGGCCACAGGGGGCCCTTAGGGTTAGGGAAAATTGGGGGTGGCTGGGCCTTGGATGGGCCGGCCCAATTGACCTCCCCAACTTGAGTTTTTTTTCTTTATTAATATTATTTATTCATTCCATTCATTTAATCATTTATTCATTTTCCTTATTCCTTTCCTCTCCGCAACAGTGACTCGAAAGAACACAATTGAAATCTAAACGGTGTTACAGTTGTAGGGCGGAGGTGATGTGGAGGAGAATGACGAGGTGGAAGCATAGGATGTTGGACAGTCCTCCACCAATCTGATGGAACCAATTGGTGAGGCAGATGAGTGGGAGCTAATTCCTAGTTTAATTGAGCAAGTGGAGCAGAAGGATCAGGAGGATGAGGAACCTCTTGTGGATGACATCTCGGATGATGAGGACAATGTTCCTATCCCTGGGGACTTGAACGATCCAGATTTTGTAAACTTAGTGGTTAGTGAAGGCTATCATGTGCCGTGGGAGTGAAATGAGAATGATGTGTGACAGGAGGCTAAAAACCCTAGTAGCTAGGCTCTCAAGGATGATGTTATTCAATGGGCTGCATCTGTTCGGAGGTAGTTCAGGGTCATCAAATCCAACAAGGATTATGATGTGAAATGCTTGAATGAGGGTTGCATGTGGCGGGTGCATGCCTTCAAGGGAAAGTTGGTTGAGTATTGGGAGGCCTCGATAGGGGAGGACCACACTTGTCAGCTGGACGAACATGGTAAGCTTGTCCTAAAACACGCATGATTTGCCTTCAGAGCATGTATTCAAGCTTTTCAGTATTGTCACCCCGTCCTTTGCATCAACGAGACCTTCTTTACTAGCAAGTACAAGGGTCAGATACTAACTACCAAGTACTTCCAGTGGCCTTCACTTTTGTCGAGAGTGAGAACACAAATAACTGGTATTGGTTCATGTATCGCATCAGGGTATTTGCTATGGGGGATCAACCAAATGTTTACTTATTCATGACCATCATGCAGGGATTCTAAAGGCAATCATGGACCTGTAGAATGGTTCAGCTGAATGCAGAATGGGACCCATCTGACAAGATTTGCAGAGCAAGTGGTGCATGAAGCATTTGGTTGCCACCTTCTTCAAGCAATTCAAGAACAAGAACATGATAAACCTTTTCAAGATATTGTGTAGTCAGAATTAGCGGTGGAAGTTCAACTCCTTGTGAAAAACTCTTGATGAGCTTACCATGAAGCAAACAACAAAACATGCATGGAGGCCAGTGAGGGGACATGAGGACATCCCCTGTTGCTCTTGGTGCACCCCTTTAGATCTTCCAGAAATGACGAGGAGGATCAGATCATCTATAAGGATGTTGTCCAAGTGGATTGAAAATGAGCCGAAGGAGAAATGAGCTCTGCTCTATAACACCAACGGTGCAAGGTACAACATTATGATCACAAACATAGCTAAGGTATACAACTGGGTCATGAAAGGTGTCAGGGGACTGCCACTAGTTGGAATTGTGGAATTCATTTTGCAAAAGACTTGCAAATATTTCATGGACCCGTATGCAACAATACCAGTGGCAATGAATGATAGTTGGTTGATCTATGGGACCAAGTTGACTCAGTACATGGCTGATAAGATGAAGATGGCACAGATGCACCGGGTGAAGTCCATGGGTACTACGTAGCACCGATATAAAATTATGTATAGGGACAAAGGTCAGAGAGGGGCATCTATGAAACAGTTATTCATGAGTGTGTGCTCACTAATGAAACTTGCAACTGCACCTTCCAGAAGCCAAGGCTATTGCAGAAGTTGTGCTCCCATGTCATTGATGCTTGTGCTGAGTATGGCTTGAGGACTCGAAGGTATATCTCAATTACTTCATGAAAGAAGCTATATTCAGACATGCAACCACGAGCTATATGGGTTCGGGATTGTGGGTTCGTTCACAACAAACCCTGGACCGAACAAATTGTATGTCCCAGATCTTGACCACATGAAATAGAAGATGGGATGTTGCAAGACCAAAAGGATTCATAATTACATGGACGAATCCGAAGCCAGGCATCGTGTGAAATAGTGCAAAAAGTGTAATGGAACTGGACACACATTCAAGAAGTGCACCCAAGTGCCAGCAGGTGGAAACGATGGTGAAGCTGGTCATTCTGGCTCAGGTTCTGATGAGAGACGTCAACAGCCTCGCCGTTCAACTTCTTCATCCATGCATTATGGATTTTTGTGGCTGATTATGGTCATATTGTAACAAATAATTTGTAATGAACATTGCTATGTTTAATTTGTGTTGTCAGACTTATTATTTTCATGTTGTATTGACTTACTATGTAATGAATTGTGTTGTTATTGTAATTTTGTGCTATTTTAAGTTACTGTTACGATGTATACTTGTTATTGACTTATTATAATATTCATTTCCGTTTAATTATTTACTAGTGTTACATCTTACCATGGTGCCATAGATTCCTGAAGGACCCATCACTTTGGAGTGCCACATTGGCATGAGCATCCGTTGTGCCTAAGTGGTGAACGAGCACGAATGTTGATGTCCTTTGAGGTGGAGACCTTTGGTAGGAGGTTCTTCATGTGTCTCGAATTGGACCCTGATTTCATGGTATGGTCCACTTTGTCATTCTTCCACACCTGCCAATTCCATATTGCGAACTACACTCGTAACACAACATTTACTTGTCAAATAGTCTTGCTCTTCAAGGAATGCATCGACGTGGTTAGGTCGTCATTCAATGGGGCTAGATCATAGAGGCCAAAATGAAAAAGGGGTACAAGACCAGGATGGAGGAACAACGACAAAGGCAGGTGGAACATTGCGCGTGACAACAAGAACGTCAGCGGCGAGAACAGGAACTCAAGAGGCAGACTGAGGACCTTCAAATGTGAGAGGAGGAACGCCACCTCTAGAAGACATTTCATGGGGGCAGGAGGCCAAACTTCACTGGCATGAGGAACTATTTCAGAGGCATCAAGCTCTCCTGCGTCTTCAGGAAGGCGAGGAGCCGGAAGCATTACGTTAGAGAAGGCAAAAAATCCTAGTCCACACAAAAATACCCATGTTTTATCACTTGCATTGTGAAATTTACAATCAGGTACCGCAAACTTTGTATTTGTCATAGATGTTTAATAGTGCAAATCAAATTTTTGGAATCCAAATAATCCATAATAATTCTAATTTAAAATCAGTTCTTATTTTATTTTTTTAAAAAAAAGAAAATGCCACCCGTTTGAAGGGCGACGGGCCCTGTTGCCCATCGAACGGGCGACAAGTAGCACAGCCTATCCACGCTGGAAGGCCACGTTGACAAGTCACCCTTCATAACTATTTCAATAGTGTTTTGAATTACGAGAGCACTAGAATGCAACGTGCGATAGTTAGCCTGTCACACTTCCAACGTGCGATAGGTAGCCTGTCACACTTCCAACGCTAACAAGAATCTAAATCTGCAATTTTTCATAACAGATGTATATATTTGCCATTTTTGATATAAAATAAAAAGTCCTCACAACTAGGTCAACCAATGCACACATTTGTCTAGCCCGTTCTAAAACCAGCCCACCACTCTCTCCCGCTCGCTCAAATCATAGCTATCGATCACGCCTGCACATACCTTGAAGCAGCCTGATTTGGTGGCACTTTTCGAGCATGTGATGGAATTTTTTATTTTTACATTTCCAATTTCCCAACTTTAAAAAATAGGTATCTGTTCAAAAAAAAATGCAAGAATAGGTTTCTGTCACCCACTATAACGGCGACATGTTGGCATGGCATGCCAGCGTCTCTCTAGATTGACATGGCGCCTTTCCTATCGCTCGTTGGAAGGATCACAAGACATGTCGCCCAATGAAAGGATGACAGCTTCCTGTCACCCATCCAACAGGCGACAGGTTGTTGTCGCCCTTTCATTGGGTGACAAGTTTCTGTATAAGATTAGGGTTTTGGGCAATTGCAGTAATATGTTCGTGTCGTCCATTTAAATTCTTTGTTTTTAGAAATTTATGATTTTTTGAATAAATTATTTTGGAGATAATTTAAAAAGTGGAATAATCGAACAAGAAGAGTAGATGAAAATAATTTTATTCGCACAACCAATAGATACGATGGCATGTACGGTACACGTTTCTAATGACCAAGCCATGTATTGCCTCTAAACCTAACATGCCTTAGGGAATGTAAATAACCAGATTACAACATTTACTCTACTAAGTGCATTGTGGGTACTTTCCCTTCCTTGTAGCATCTGGTCCTACTTCATGTACCAGACGCGCTCTCTCGTGCTTCCTCTCCCTCTCCGCCTCACGGACCTCCTCATTTCGGTGGGCGTGCTCCTCTCTCAGCTTCTGCTGCTTCGCCTGCATGTGTTTGTGCTCAGCCTCCCTCCTTTTGTCCTTTTTCATTTGTTTGAATCATCTCCATGCCGTTTGATGCTCATTGTGTAAGAGGAACACGTCTATTACTGACTACTCAATATCCATGAACTGAACGAACTCACTGAGAGGTGGCGGAGATTACCAACGGAGACAAGAATGATCAGTGGTAAATGACAAATTAGTGTAATATAGTTTGGCCACAAGTGTTTACCTGGCAGTAACCACTAGGGATGCTGCCCTCCAGTGGGTCATACTCGTAGTTCGGACACATGTAGAACCTCCTTCCAAAGGTGTCTGAGAAGTCATTGGTCTTCTTCAGCCTACAAATGTCTTGACACCAACACATAGGCACTTCCACCCTAGCAGGCGTAGGAACTGGCATATATTTCTTTAGAAGAGGATTGGATGCCATTTTAAGGGGAGTAGAAGAGCTTGAGGCGATTGGTTTCATTCTACAAGTGGCCTCCTACACTCCTATTTATACACACAATTTGTGGTGGTTCATGGACTAAGTCTACGGAAAATAGTTGGGGAAAGTAATTGATTCCTCTGTCCGAAGTGGTCATATTATCTGAAAAAGCTACGTCTAAAAAGTATGTATCCGAAAAGGCTATATCTTAAAAGTCTACATTTAAAAAGCCTATATCTAAAAAGTCTATGTTTGAAAACCCTATGTCTGAAAAGATTATATTAAAAAGACTATATCTGAAAAGTCTATGTCTAAAAAGGCTGACGTTTCGAAAAAATTAAGTGGTAAGTTACTAAATAATATTTTTGTTATTTGTTCAAAATTTAGAATTAAAGAACCCCCCCCCCCCCTCTGACGAAAAGTGGATTAATCAGACAAGAGTAGAAGCCATCAATTTTATTCATAAAGTTAAATGTCTATGATTAATACAAAATTTACGGTAATATTATAATTATGGGGATTAAAATGGATTCTACTGCGTGGATCGGGGATTTTCCCCCCTTCGAGCTTGATGCTTCTGAAGTACCTACTCACGCCTCTGAAGTTCGTCCTCTAGCCTCCTTAAAATGTCCTCCCAAAAATAGCAGCCCTCCTCCCACCTTTGAAGATCCTTAGCCTGTCATTTGTGTTCCTGTTCTCGCCGCTAACTTTCCTGTTGGCACTCATGACATGCCTCCAGTCATTGGCATGCTTCCTTCATCCTAATTTCGTACTCCCGTTTGGTTTCCGCCTCTATGACCCATCCCCCATTGAAAGGTGGTATCACCATATCGATCCATTCCTTGAAGCGACAAAGCTGTGGATGATAAACATGGCGTTATGACTGTTGTTCACGATATAGTTTGGTCCATGCAAAAAGAGTGGAAAAGAGAAATATACCATGAAATCTGGATCAAGGTCTGGATACATGAAGAGCCTCCTACCAAAAGTTTCTAAATCTAAAGATGTTGACATCCGAGCTTGGTTGTCACACCTGCACAACGGACGCTTGTGCTAGTGTGGCACTCCCATAGGGCGGTTCCTCCAAAAATCCATGGCGCCCTGGTAAGATGTGATATTTGTGAACAATTAGTAAGTAAATAAGGAGCCCCATAACGCCAACGAAATGGTTGGTTGTGATCTGTTGTGATGCTGACGGATGATAGACATTGGAAAAATAAACCGGATGTACAATACTAACATAATAGAATAAGATAGTAGTAACATAAGATAGTGGTAACGATAGTAGGAACATAGCATACTAGCAATATAGTAACTAAACTATTCCATAAACCCTAAGAGCGTCCCTGTTTCGGGATGACCCCCATGTACTCAAAAAGCCTCGGCACCCTGCGGCCCCATGCTCTTACGTGTTCCGCTGAGTATGTGAGCGGGTTCGATGGGACAACTGTGCCGGAAGGTTGACCGTGGGAGTTGGCATCGCGTAGTCCTCCTGCTCTGTTGTGTGCCTACATTAGGTGCACCGCCTAACTGGGAAGGACCGATCTCCTCAAGGCTAAAGATTTACTCATACCCAGGCACACTAGCACTCTCCCTAATTACATGTTCCAGATATTTCGTCAATGCCTGTACGTCTTCAAGATCATGGATCTTTGCATTTGGTTTATGGAGCAAAATATGTTACCACCAATTGCGGATGAGAATTTATGTAGTACATAATGCATTATTGATTACGGTACCTAGAACTCTGGTAGGGGCGTGAGTTGAGGAGCACTTGCATCTATGAATGAAGGCTCGGAGGAGCTGCTGCCGTAGTAGTGCAGACCAACACCAGTGAAATAAGGCCTGAAGGATTTGCCGCCGTAGTAGTGGTCATTAATGTCGATGAAAGACGGCCTAGAGGAGCTGTTCGTAGTGCTCACCGATGCCGGTGAAAGACGGCCTAGAGGAGCTTCCGCCATAGTACTCGTCGACACTAGTAAAAGAAGGCTTGTAGGAGGTGTCGCCGTAGTGCTCACCGGTGTACGTCGGACGTAGTGGTGGGTGCGACGGAGCCATGAACACCGCTAAGGGGTGAGGAGGCCGAACAGGAGGTGCCTGAGCTGGCATAGCAATGTCCAACGAGGACCTGCAAGTGACCATCCTCATGATCTTCTTCATCTTCTAGTAGATCTTATCGAACACCCTACATAATACGATGGGGGGATCTGCATCCCACTGTCTAGCCACTTGCGATTAGACCTAGCCTCCACCCCTATTTGGTGCAGTAGGTCATTCTATGAACAAATGTTATGTAGGATAAGACAAGTGATTTGTAAGTTAAATTTAGTATAAAACTATTGTTGGTGTTGCAAAAATGTATCATCAATGATTGTGCTTGGTCTCTGTGTACCGGGTAAGCGTCTTACTCGTGCGTTGCGTGAACTAGCACCTCGAACTGTGTGTACGTGACCTGGGTCTGTGTCTGAGGCAGAAACCAAGTCAGATACATTGTGTATGCCTCATCATAGTGCAGCCAGTCCTCATCAACGACGTTGTTAGTGCCTGCTCCCATCTTGCCAACAACTACTGCAAACGTGACACCCAAGTGCTAGTTGATGATGAACCCTTACAGGTCATCCTGCAAGAGAAGTTAGTACAAAGGGTATGGTGCGACAATGAAAATTGAGAACAATTAATAAAAAAAAGTAACTTGTGCACCTTGGCAGGCATGCTCCAGGTGGGTGGTAGGGGAATTGTTGGTACCACCCAAACTGACACATCACTTGATGCAGGGTGTAGCCCTCGACAAATATGTCAAAGATGATAGGCATCATCGTCAGCTCGTAAAGACAGTCTGAAGGGGGCACATACTTGTACTGCCTCGTTGGAGTATGGTGTCCACCTCGCGTCATCGACCATGAGGTCATTGAACTGGGCTGTGAAGTCTGAATACGCCCTATGTGTCTGGACACTGAACCATGTTGATTGTGAGAGAAGAAGCATTGGACAAACAAATTAATGAATCAATGTAAGGAATACGTGACATCTTAATAGATCTTAACCTCCGTCGATACCACAATGAACCCATGGTGGGTCCGTCCATTTCATCAGGTGCAAAGGGGTACGGTGTGTGGTCCGATACCGGTTGGCCAATGGCGAACCGATCGCATGACCAAAACTGCAGGAGAAGCGGGTAGCCAGTGAAGATAGCCCCCAAATTTGACTTCACGCAGCCAGCTCACAGACCTCTGTAGGTCGCGGCCACCATAGCGAAAGCCCAACTATACTAGGGGCCTCCCCTGGTACAGTGTGAGCAATCTCCATTGTATACAGGAACACGCTCTTCGACACTGAGTTGTCGTGCGTCTTAGTGAACATTATCAACCTGAACGACCACAATAAGTAAGCCTCCAAGTGTCTAAAAACTTCATCATCGTCCGCCGTTGGGTGGATGCTCTCCGCATGTCAATTACAAAATGATAAACAATACTCTCATAGTTGAGGAACATTAAGCATGTGAAGGAACATTAGACGAGTAACGTACCATGAACTACAGTAGAAAAGTCTTTGTAGGTTCATGCTTCTCTAACCCGGGTAACATCCTCAACTGGGGGAGGCCATCCTTCTGGACAATGGCCTCGAACCATTCCGAGTGTACTCCCACAATACTTGATTCCCTTCATTCACCACTAGGTTGGAAAAATCAGGATTGTTCCGGTCCACATGGACAGGAACATCGTCCTAATCGTTCGAGATGTCATAATTAAACCAGGGATGAGTTCCCCCTCATTTGCCTCACCATGGTTCCATCGGAATTTGCGAGGACTACCTAACATCTGGTTCTCCAACCTCGTGTTTCACTATTGCACCACCCTCCTCCTCCACATCACATCCGCCCTGCAACTCCCCAACTCTCATTCTATACCTCTATTGCACAAGTAACATAGGTGGTCAATCTCTATCAATTATATCATCTTGGTACCTCCTCCAGACATGGGTTCCACTAAGCGGGTACACTTCCCAATAAACGCCATGAGTTATACGATTGTCCACAATGCTAATAGTCATCTCTGGTTACTCGGGATCTATTTTGAAACCCCATATTAACCATTTGTACAAATGACCAATAGTCTTCTGCATTGGTCTAGCTATACTCCTATCAATTGAGTCAAACACCAACAGATCTACCCCTTTTCGACCATAAATAATGTTCTTTTCCCCATAAAAATCCTAAACTACCACTTATCTGGCATACATTTGGCTAACAACAACTATATTTGCTAGGTCTACAATGACATAACATAATTAAATAAATATCTTATGCTACTCTAAAAACCTAGGTCTAACAGTTGCTTAAAAGTACTAGATGTAATAACATTGTAACTATCACTAAAAACCTAGGCCTAACTATTACTCGGTATTGTTTAAAAAACTTGATCTAATAGCATTAGGTCAAATATCACTAAATCATATATCTAATTACAAACATATGTATAAACATAGATCTAACCTAACTGATTTATAAAAAATACAAAGATCAGAATATTTATCTTCGCCAGAGATGGATTCCGACAGGGCTTCGCCGCTTTCTTCTCCCTCCCATCACTCCTCTCCTCTCCTTCTCCTTCTCCTTCTCCTTTCCCTCTCTCTCTTCCTCTCTCTGCTGGCTGGTGAGAACAAATGATGGTGCACTGAGTGGAGGCCGGACGCGTGCCCTTATATATGGAAAAGTTGTTACCCGTTAAAAGGACGACATCTTTTCTAGTGGGACAGTCAGGCGCAAAGTGCCTGTTCATCCTTTCAATGGGCGATAGGAGGACATGGCTGCTATCGTGGACCTCCTTTTAATTTTTTTAACTGTTCCAACATGAGGTCCATCACCTGTCGCCAGTTAGAAGGGCATCCAATGGGCGACAAAAGACTATTCTTGCAAAAAAATTCAAACGGATGCATATTTTTGTTAAATTTGGAAATTAAAAAATATAAACTAAATCTTTGACATAGGTTTTCTGCTGTCTATGCGCCGCAAATTGATTGAAGCGAGGCCCAACAGTAATCTAAAAAAAGCAAGGCCCAACTAAACATAAGATTCTAGCCCATATTCTATGACACCCCGTTCAAGCCCAATCGACAAAAATCTAATACAACCTCCCTTTAATGCTGCCCTTCTCAAAGAGTATCTGATTCCCAGGTTGGTTGGCGAATTTCAATCCGATCAAATGCACTTTTTTATGTTGTTGCCCATGAGAAGCAAAATTTACATTGCCAAAATTTGGAGTTCGTTTGGTCTCACTATTGCAGAATATGGGTTAACTGTCGGTTCCAAATTGATTTTCACTGTCGATTTTGAAACCAAAAGTACGCAAGCGGCAGTGATAGCCAGATTGCTATCACTGTTGGGTTTTTCTGACCAGCAGTAATGATATTTTCGAGAGAGAAAAAACGACTAGAGTCAGACATCCATCTGCCAACGCTGCTCCGACCAGGTCAACAGCGGAAGCCCTCCACGCCCCCCCCCCCCGCTCCCCTCCACTCCTCCATGGACTAGAAGCAGAATACAATCCTCCCAAACAATCCCAAGCATGGCATTCAAAGAACAGAATAATCTATTGAGTCTGTCTTTCGTCATCATAGAGAGAGAAAACACAAAGCAAAATACACTGATGCAGGAGGCGTTCGGGCAGGCCGCGCTCTTGCCCCCATGGAGCTCCAACTGGGTTGAGCTCGTGGGTGCGTAGGTGAGGTCAGCAACCTCCATGGATGAGGACGTGCCCCTTATCACCGTGGAGCTCGCCGCCACAGAGCTCCCGTCGGGTCGAACTCGAGGGCACCCAGGTGAGGTCGGCGGCCGCCATGGTGTCCTTATCTGCCCTTCGCGCGCGGGCTTCCCTCCTGATGACGGCGTCTGGTGGCAGGGATGTGGCACAACAGGCCTATGTGGAGCCCTTCAAGCTCCAACGTGGCCTGACGGCGGCACAAAGGGCTCGTGTCGGTCCACTAGCATTGGGGAAGATGGTGGTGCAGCTCGGTTCTTCGGTGGGGAAGGTGGCTGTAGCTTGGGGCAGACGGAGGAGGAGCTTGTTGTGGTCTCCTCCACCGGATCCAGTGGCACCAAGGCATGGACGAGCTGCTGCTGCTCTCGGTGGGTGAGAAATGGAGAGAAAGAGCAAAGAGGAGTGGATCATGGGTGGAGAACGAGAGAGATGAGTGGAGGGGGTGTGGATAAGGACGACCGGGTGCGAGAGAGAGTGGTCAGTACTTCACGATTTTTTGGTGCAGACCTAAGCCGACGTGAGACTAAAAAGCAAAATGCATAAAATTTTTGGATCCGACACAGGTATTACTGTCGGTTTAAATTAAAAACTGGCATTGATAGTATCACTGCCGGCTCATGGCTAGAGCCAGCAATGTCGGTTCTTATTAACAACCGGTAGTGATATCCATTTTCTTACGAACCAGTAGTGATGCCCATTTTCTTACGAACTTATCACCGCCGGTTCTAGCCGAACCGACAGTGATGAGCCAGTAAATATGATCATTTCTGTAGTATCTTATGCAAATATTTTGGCAATGTCCTCTCTCAAACAAAAAAGGCAATGCTTTTCCCTAGCTGTGCCTTATTCATTTTTATAGCTACCATAGCTCGGTTTATCCACGTACTTGATCTATATGGGAAAAACAAAAAAGTATCGACCATAAAACTACGTACTATACTGGATCCAAAATTTTGAACGTTATAAAGTATTTATATTTGTCGTGAAAATTATAGTAGTAGATTGTGCATCAAAATTAGTTACTTCAAAGCCATCATAATTATATCACTACATTTTCCATACCACATGTATCGGCCGCTACCATATGATATTCTAGATGACGAGTCGCGGTACAACTGTCAAGCTGCTTATCATCGTTATATTGCAACTGCCACTCAAATTAATTAGTTGTTGCTACATTATATTGCTGCAAGCAATCTACTACGTCAAAAGCTTTAGCAAGTGGTGCATGCTTATTACTTGAAACAATGAGATATATACATCTTAAAAAATAGTATATACGGTCTCTTTAATAGGTGTTAATAAATGAATATGTACATCTCAGAAAAATATATACTTTACTTATAAAAAAGTATACATATATCAGAAAATATGTATATATATCCCCGAAAGTAGTATATACTTCAGTTATAATTTGATCAACCTATGGATTGAACCAAGGGTATGTACTCCGGAAGTATAGACTAGTTTTCCTATACACACACGTGCCAATCTGAAATTTAGGAGGTGAAATCAGGCGATGAAGGACGGCAGCCGCCGACGGGGTTATGATTAGGGGTTTCGGGATTTATGGAGTCTTCTATGGCTGCCGGACTAAGAAGAGGCTTTGAGGGAGGAAGGTAGGGTAGGCAGAGGAGAAGGGCACATGGGCAAGGCGACCGGGACGCCACCGGCCACGAGCAGCGTAGGACGGTCGGTGCACTACTACAGAATGATCCATCATTGTCGGCTGATAAACTAGTTATAGTGCTGGTTTTTCAACCGGCAGTAAGTATCGGGCAGTGAAAGGTGGAATAACATCACTGCCGGTGTTTTAAAACCGACAGTGAAGCCTTTTTCCCCGAAAAAAAAAGAAAAAGAAAAAATCATCCCGCCTTGCCGTCACCGAACCTCGCCGTGCCGCTCCAATCCCGTCACCGTGGCACCACAACACAACACAACACGCAGTGGCACGAAGGCCACTGCCACATCACAGCACAGCACACGGTGGCACGAAGGCCACCGCCACAGCACATCACAACGGAGCCTTCGTCATCGGATCTAGCTTTTCTGTGTGACGGTCGAATCGAAGGAGGAGGGTGCGGCTGGAGGAGGTGCTCGGCCAGAGAGGAGGGGCTTGGCCGTTGGAGGACGAGGCATGTGGCTGGAGGAGGAGGCGCCAGCTCGACCGGAGGAGGAGCTCGGCCAGAGGAGGAGGCGCACGCTTGGCCGAAGGAGGTGCTCGACCTAAGGCACTCGGTTGGAAGAGGCGTCCGACTGTTGCAGGAGGAGGGCGCGACCAGAGGAGTCACGCGCGGGCCGGAGGAGGATCTCGGCCGGAGCGGCACTCGACCAGAGGTCATTGGAGGAGGAGGGCCAGCGACACTCTCTCTCCTTTGTCACCTTCTCCTCCCTCTCTCTCGGGTGGATCGTGAGCAGATAAGGCGGTGGACTTGGATTTTTTAAGCTGGGCGGCGGAAGGAGCGGACGTAGTGGTGATTAAATGGATACAATGGAAAAATCGGGTCTGAAACTTTGTTCACTGTCGGTTGGTAGGATCAACTGGTAGTGATACTGTCACTGCCAATTGATGCTATGAACTGGCAGTGAATATCAATCATCAGTGCCTGTTGATTTCTAAAACCGACAGTGATGTTATTTTTTTATAGACCGACAGTGTTAATTGTATCAGTGCCGAATTTTGTTGAACCGGTAGTGATAAGCTGATATATAAGGCATGCTTTGTAGTAGTGATACGCAGTGAGTGGTGCCAACGGTGGAGGAGGCAAGGATGTGGCTCAATGGAGTTGGGTTAGCGCGGCGGTGGAAGAGCCATCGGAAACGACCAGAGGCAGGCAAAGCGGGTGGGAGAGCACTGAGGGAGCGGGAGCTGTTGCACAGTGAGCGGTGAGAGGGGATGAAGTCATCGGGAGGAGGAAGAAAAAAAAAGGATAATCATCGGATGACTGAGATAGATCATCTCAAGAAAACAAACAGGCATCTAATAAATAGCATCACTCGTATACAGGAAACCTTTCTGTACTCTCATGGTGTACAAACCCTTCCTCTAATGAGTGTTTAGAAAAGAGTATATATATGTTAAAAAATAGTATATCCATCTTAGAAAAAATATATTGGCAGTCCTTAAACTACTTAGGTCCATAAAATGTGAAAGTGCATATCCAAGTCATCAATCTTTTTAAGTAATTCACCCAAGATCCATAGCCCGCCTAGCAGCCTTCCAGAGCCGACATAGCGGAATCACATGCGCAGAACGTGAGATGGGGTTGTGTGGTGCAAATAAGCTGCAAGGCCCCTGAGCTTTCCCCCATTCTCATTGTGCCGTCGAGTGAGACGGCCTGCTTGATGCCAAGGGTCGAGGACTCGAGGGGCAGCCGCAGACGAGCTTGGAGGTGGCTGCCGGAGACGGGCTGCTGGTGGTGGTGGAAGGGAAGGGTGGTGCAGCTTATTTGCACCACCCACCCCTAGCTCACGTGCCTCTCTCGGTTCACGCTGGCACACCACTCCGGCGTTGGAAGGTTATTTGGCGGGTTATGGATCGCGAGTGAACTACTTAAAAAGATTAGGAACCTAGATCTGCCCTTTTAGATTTTAAGGTACAAGTTTAAGGATTAAAACAGGCGGGCGTGAACCATATATGTTTGCTTGTTTTGTTCCTCCCTTCACGCTCGCTGCCAGCTCTTCAATTCATCCATTCTGCACTGCAGGAGCATGCAGGACTGTACTGTACTGTTTCAGCGCTGTTGCCGCTGCTGCATTCTTCTGCCATATATGTATCAATATATATATCAGCCATTCAGCAGTAGCAGCAGCATATATTGATTCATCGTCGGATTATAAGCTGCGCACCACGTACTATATCGATCGATACCTAGATAGGGCCAGAATCAAGGGCTATTTGCAACTTGCATTCGAACGTGGGCACTGATTGGTTGAGTTTTCAACTTTATCTCCATCTCTTCCTGCAGTTTCTATAAATTAAATTATTATTTCCCCTTTTATCGATCGATCTCTCCTTTTAATTTGTTTGTACTCCCAAATCAAATTATATATTCTGAATAAAGCAGCAGATATATACATTTTTTTTCAAAAAAAAGCAGATAGATACTGCTCTTGAGGCCACTAGACCATCTACTCCACTTGTCAAGATGGATCATCTGTTGCCCTGCCTGCCCCATATCATATGCACACGAGCAACTAACTATACATCATGCAAGCTAGGCCCACCCTCCACCTCCAATTTGCAGCATTGCGCGTACGTGATTACTACTCAGCGAAGCATAATTTAATTTGTATTATATATAAACGGACAATATATATCTGACAACAAGTGGCTGCAGATGCAAATGCATGGAACCTACAAAAGATTGGCCGCCACTTTCTTTCTTTCTTGAGCTCTTTCTTTCGTTTCAATTCAGAGAGAGAGAGAGAGAGAGAGAGAGAGAGAGAGAGAGAGAGAGAGAAAACACAAAAGGTTGGCAGTTTCTTTCGTTCTTCGTTTGAGAGGGGAGGTCAGGGAGTGATGATGCATGAATGGTGGGCATGCATGCAGACGCAGTGTGATCGAGAAATCCAATTGAATTGAATCGCGCACGGCAGAATTCTAACGGCTGGCGTGCATGCGCGCGGATGCTCTTGATGCATGGATCTGATGATGAGATCAGTCGTCTAACTTGTGAATTCTGATCCATGAAGGGTACGCCTCGATCGAATCAAATGCATGCATGGATATATCGACACTGCCTTGCCGCGCTTGTGAACCACCAAATAATCTAGCTCGTATGTATGGCTGGATCGGAGTCCAAGCAATGGAACTCATGGCTGGATCATACGCTGCAAAAAGGCAAGACGAAGACTTGGGGGTTGCGGGCGGAGGACCCGATTGCAAGGTTTTGTGTGATTCCCAAGGACCCGGATGCAATATAATTGACGCATATATGGTGGAGCTCAAGGACGACGAATTGTGGGTTGAAGCGGTTTCCATCCATTATCCATGCATCGCCCGCATGCATGTCAGTTGAATTGGGTCGAGCACTACCGATGGAGCTAGCAAGCGAGCTGGTGCCTGGTGCTGATTATATATGTGCAGCATTAGTATATTAGCAAATATATTGAATCACTGATAAAAGTAGCTTTAAAATATATATCGTGCATCGCCTCCATCGCAAGTCATACATGCTGACGCCTGCTAGCGCGGATTAGCAGGGTCCAGGCGGGTGGGCGCGCGAGGGAAGGAAGGCGTGGAAACCGTATCTTTCCTTTTCTTTTAACTGCCATTATTTCTTTTCTTTTCTTTTCTTTTTAATTTTCTTCTTCGCTGAGCTGCGCCAACCCGGACGGACGTCTCTATTTAAAGCTCCCCGGCCTAGCCATCTTCTTCCTCCTCCATCTCCTTGCTTGCTAGGCTACAACTACATCGATCGATCCATCTCCTCTCCTCTTCGACTACGTAGGCACGAGCGAGCGAGCTCGACCGTACCGTCGCATGCATGATATGATGCCGGCGCGCGTCATGTGGGTGAACGGCCCCATCATCGTGGGCGCTGGCCCCGCGGGCCTCTCGGTGGCGGCCTGCCTGCGCTCCCGCGGCGTGCCCTCCGTTGTGCTCGACCGCGCCGACTGCATCGCCTCGCTCTGGCAGCGCCGCACCTACGACCGCCTCCGCCTCCACCTTCCCAAGAAGTTCTGCGAGCTCCCCGGCATGCCGTTCCCCGACCACTACCCCGAGTACCCCACCAAGGACCAGTTCGTCGCCTACCTCCAGGCCTACGCCGCCCACTTCCACGTCTGCCCACGCTTCAACCAGTCCGTCGTCTCTGCGCGCTTCGACAGCGCAGCCGGCCTCTGGCGGGTGCAAGCCCAGCATCAGCATGGCCATGGCGTCGAGACCACCGAGTACATCGGGCGGTGGCTCGTGGTGGCCACGGGCGAGAACGCGGAGTGCGTCCTCCCGGAGCTGGACGGTGCTGAGGCCTTCGTGGGTCCGGTGACCCACGTCTCCGAATACAAGTCCGGCGAGGCGTACCGCGGGAAGAGCGTGCTGGTGGTAGGCTGCGGCAACTCCGGCATGGAGGTCTGCCTCGACCTCTGCGAGCACAATGCCTCCCCATCCATGGTCGTGCGGGACTCGGTATGCATATATGTTCGATCTAATTCTCTTCTCTTCCGTCGAAATTAAAGCATGCAGTTCGTCCTTGCATGCGTGTCTACATAAAGCAGCTAGCTGATGTTGTTGTTTCTTCTCTAGCTAGTTCCTTAATTCGATCTTGCTGTGAATGAACGATCGATCGACTAATCACCAGGTGCATGTGCTGCCGCGTGAGATGCTGGGCGTGGCGACCTTCTCCGTGGCCGTGTTCCTGCTGCGCTTCCTGCCGCTGTGGCTAGTGGACAGGATCCTCGTCGTCCTCGCCGGCGTCTTCCTCGGCGACCTGGACAGGCTGGGGCTGAGGCGGCCGTCCAAGGGCCCCCTCGAGCTCAAGAACACCAAGGGCAGGACGCCCGTGCTCGACTTCGGTACGCTCGCCAGGGTCCGCTCCGGCGACATCAGGGTCGTGCCCGGGATCAGGCGCCTCCGAGCCGGCGGGGTGGAGCTCGTCGACGGGAGCTTCGTCGTGGCAGACGCCGTCATACTCGCCACCGGATACCACAGCAACGTCCCCCAGTGGCTCGAGGTATATATCCAACTCCAACTCTGCTCTGCTCTACTGGCTAGCAATTCAGTATACTGTATGCATGATGAGTAAAAATAAATACGTGGAGTGGTCATGATGCCGAGTGAGTCGTCATAAACTCTACAGAACTGAAAGCGACCTGTATCTAAAGACCGGGCATGGTGCACTGCACTTATGCCCGGCAAATAGGAATGAAGCAGCACAAGTTGATTTTAGAATTAAGGCCTGATAAAGATTGCATTGATCCTTTCGTCGAACAGAACAAATTAGAGATAGAGATCGGTATAGTGGGTGTTGCTAATTTACAGTTGCCTGAAAATAGGCTCCTTTACGGTCGACAAAGCAGGATTATCGGATCACGATCGGACAGTGTTTCTACTTTCTTCTTCCTCTGTCGACTGGCTGTTCTTGTTTGGCCAGACAATCTCCCCCGTCCTAGTGCTCTCGTCTCCGGCGACGTTCGCACCACCATGCTAAGCCCGACAGCATCCTCAACCCCACGCTAAGAGGTGTGATCGTAAGAGTTGCAGGCAAGCTTAGAGTAATGAATTGTTGTTGCTTTGTTTGTTTACAGGGAGGCGAGCTGTTCACGAGGGAAGGGTACCCGAAGGTGGCGTTCCCGGAGGGCTGGAAAGGGGCGTCGGGCCTCTACTCTGTCGGCTTCACCCGGCGGGGCCTCTCCGGCGTCTCCCTGGACGCCGTCAGGGTCGCTCAGGACATCGCCGCCTCATGGAACTCATCTGCCACTGCGCCGCTGCTGCACACACAAAACGCAACAGACTTTCTTATGAGATAGGCAGTTAGGCATGGCGATGGCTGGCGGCCGACCAAACAAGATCCGCGACAGAAGGATCGGCAACCAAAGCTAAACAGAGCCCAAATTTTGCTGTGTTGTATGGGCTCTCTTTCTCCCCTTGTTGTAGTCGTTGTTGTAATGTACAGTTGAGGGTAATTCTAGTAGAGGAGCATGTACAGTAATAAATAAGCCTGGGTACCGTACGATATCTAACCTGGCCTTAACCGACATTAGCGCTTGGCAGGACAGAGTAGAAAGAATGATTGATGTGCAGTGCAGGTAGGCGGCTGGTGAGTACGAACTCAATCAGTAATGGCGACGGACATACCAGATCTGCTTCAGCCTTCAGGTACATACATACATGTGCTCCTCTCCCAGATGTGCGTCGTCGCCATCTTCTTCTTCTTCTCCTCCTCCTCCTCTCCCAGGGAGGGCCCAGAACAACCAGCTGCTGTATATAGTAGGCAAGCTCAGGGTCGGACATGTATGTACCGCAAGCTTAATTCATCACGTCATATGCACAGTGATCGAGTGATTCCTTGGTAACAAAACAAACCATGGGCCAGGCCACCGTGCAATACCGTATCAATATATGCATGCATGCCCTTCAATGCTAATCGTCATCCAACACTGCACTGCAACACTTCAAATTAAAGCTGCACTTGTGCCCATTCCATTCCTTGCCGACTGATGACTCAACAAGCAAGCGCGTGATGGAGTTGAGTCCGTCGAGCAAGGAATGCCATACGATCCATCGATCGCTCATAACCCCTCAGCGGTACCACCAACTTGGATCCATTACGGTTCCCCAGCGACCAACTGCACTGCACGCTCCTCCGACCTGTCAAAATCAGAATCCCAACAAGAGATTAGAAAGAACAGAGTTCAAGTTCTTGCACTCCATACGCAACAACGCCAACCATGTATGAACATGCAGTCTATTAAGATAGATAAGAAGCAGATCAAAGTACCCATAACAGCCATAATGATCATAAGCGTGTTATTTTTATGATTATATGGCTTTGTCGGTCAATGCTGTGAATCTAACCCTTCCATGTATAGACTACAGAGTGACCACCCTAGCTAGCGCTATGATACCATGAGAGTGACCTCCCAAAACTTAAAGAGATCATTCCAGGACCAGGCACGAATAAATCCAGCAGTGGACCACTCTCTCTGTTATTCTCCAGTGAATGAAGGTGCTGACAAACACCAGATAAACTCCGCGTCTAAGATTATCATTACACGTTGAGGTTTAACCAAAATTAATCAAGCTGTATCAGAGAACAGCTTCAAAGTGTAAAACATACTGTGGTTAGAATACAAACTTACGTTTCAATGGAGATGAGTCCCGGCCTACGCAATAGGCCGTCCAAACAAATATACTCGTGGTCCAGCAGTTGAACTATCCCAAAACCATGGCAACCCACTACCCTCCATGTGAGTTCTACATGGGCAGGATCCGGAGGAAGTTCAATAGCACATTGTACAACCGCATCATTAGCTGGCCATTAATACCCTATTGCACCTCTCATCGCAATTACTTTACGATAGCAACTCAAGAGACTAGAACATTGACACACAAAATAAAAAAAAGTTTCACCCTTTTATTCTCGAACTAAAGCGAGTTGCTTGCTTATAGCCCTTTTCATGTTGTAGATGCTCCCGAATATTTGCATAAATAGCATGGAAATATCTTGCAATCCCATATCCTAACCGTTAAGTGCAAGTAAACTACCTTGGAGGCTGAGGAGAAAAAAATCAATGTGGATATGAACAAAGGCCGTAAAGCTCGTATTTGATAGACAAGCTACAAGAATCAACAGCCTTAACAACAGAATGCTCCACAAATAGTACGAGAATGACACTTCTGGTCTCAGCAGCAGTGTAGTCCAGAACTGATAACATAAGACACTGTTTGGCAAAACTCTAGATTCGAGATTCATGTAGGATTTTGAGTTTGTAGGATAAAATAAAGTGGTTTGAATATCCGTTTTTAGTCCAACATATATATAAAAAAAAGATGCCTAAACCAAAGACCCTCAATCTGCCTATAACTCCAGCTCTAAGAATTTCTAGAGCTAGGGATGACCAGCTCCAAGAATTCTTTCTTGCAGCTGGAGCTCTGCAAAACAGGCCCTAAGACCAACAAATATTTCCAACTGCACTTTTCTGACAAATTTGTTATATGAGAAGAAACAAGGAACCTAAAAGGTAGGTTCTACCAGCCTTCTTGAAGCTGAAGCAAACTTGCAAGTAGATAAATTTATATTTGGACAGTGGAGTGTATAACCATGTTAATTTATTCAAGCAATTCTTAGTGCTAAGCTATTTTTAAAAAGGAAACAATTTACATATGCGGTAGAATGTATACTTCTATCCTCAAAGACAAACAGAATACAAAGGGCGCCGTGGAGCATATTTAGACTGGAGTAATTATGACAAGGTCTAGCAACAGCTCACAGACAAAGGGCTATAAAGCTCCTTAAGTTGTTTCAGTCAAGTGCTTGGTTGATTCTGATATGGCAATCTTTTTCCACACATGCGATTGTGAGACCCTAACCAACATCAGGGAACTGTTCAGTCTTTCGACAGCCTACCTCAATTTCATGATAGAGCAAGAAGGATGCAGGAACTTCTCCACAAGATTGTGATAACAAAGTAATAAGCATAAGCAAACAACTAAAGCTGACAAGTGACAACAGGTGATGAGAACTTGCATTATTCATCACAAATGTGAATATAATTGCTCATCATGATATGATGGAAATGTTGCACGAATCCTCAGCTTTCTTCAAAAAAGAACATATCCGACAGAATAGATGCTAAGTATCTTAACCATGACTAGCACGTGGCCCAAAAGGAACTATTCATGGGCATGCTTATGCTGCATAGACAAACTAACATATGTGTGTATGGTGATAGTCTGACAGTTTTCTCGAGGTAAAGAATACTCAGATGGATATTTGGTCCTCAAGTTACGTGAAAAAAAGTTTAAATACTGATTAGTAAACTGATTTCTAGAGCAATAAAAGATGAGAACAAGACCTCCGCATTCCATAAAAGTCGGTAATCCGGTATGGTAAGAGATCAGTTTGATAGATCACATACCTTGTTTCCGTATATCAGATAAAGCACATTTGATTTGTGCTGGGGTGCTAATTATGTATTGATAATGGAAACAAGTGATAAACGCCAGACTATGGCAGTATTTTCTCCAGCAGAAATTGGTTGTGACAGAATGATTGTGAAATATGTTGCCCTTGCCAGAACAAAGAAGAAAGCATAGTAGTCAAATAATATTTGGTTAGTTGGTTGAAGAGTGTCTGAACAGAATCTATGACCTTGAATGGATGGAAATCGTTTGCAATCACACATTCTTACATAATTAAGTCTGTGATAGAAACAGAAATAGTAGGGAAGAACATAATTAAGTCTGTGACAAACAAAGGACATGCTTGTGCAGGTACGTATCAAGCAGGCTTCGTTGTTCTCACTTTTTTCTTTTTCCCGAATCATGCAGCAAGCTATCTTCATTATCATTTCGTGTTGACAATAAGTTTGAGGAGAACTTACGGGGTGTGTAGAAGGAGAAGGGATGGGTGCGGGCTGCTCTAGCATCATGGTGGGCGGCTCCTGTATAAAGAGATTACGTAGGTGCATCAGGAATAGCAGGTGGCAGAATCGTAATAAACAGTCAAGCTTGTGCAAGGTAGCAAAGTGTCAGGACGAATAAACCAGCGAGAATTGAGTTACAAATTAAGTAGTAGCCCTTTTGTTGTCCACACGCATCCCCCATTGCATCGAGATCATCCTGCCGGCCTAGTTTGTAGCAACAATAATGTAGGAGAAAGGATAAACTTTTGAAAAGCAAGAGCAAGGGGTATACCGATAGCGTGCGGCGCGGTAGCTAGAGAGCGCCCGCCGTCGGTAGGACTCAGAGGACGGCATTTGGTCGAACAGGTGGTGGGCAGGCAAAGCATGATCTGCTTCTGCAAATGCCAATATGCCATGGAGGGAGGGGAAGGCGGATGTTGGAGTTGGACTCAGTGGAGGCCGGGCGGGGCGGCCATCCGGGATGCGACAACATCCGCCGCTGCGCCATGCGGAGCGGTGCGGTTGGTCTCCCTCAGGCTCCAGACCTCCCTCGCCTCTTCCCCTTCCCCATTTACCAATATGTCTCGAGTGTGCGTCGTTCTTGCAGGTTTGAGCAAAGTCATTTCGAATTAAAGATTTCATATATAAGACTATTTTATTGATTAGCTCAAAGGATAATAAGTTTGGTGAGTAATCTTCGAGCTGAAAAGGTCCATAATAAGTTTGGTGAGTAATCTTCGAGCTGAAAAGGTCCATAATAAGTTTGGTGAGTAATCTTCGAGCTGAAAAGGTGCATACAGAGCTATAATTATAGTTCTCAAAAATTCATATTTGTTAGAAATCTTGTAACGAGGGAAATTGTATAAAGTTATTAACGGACAATACTTGAAAAATATTATCCTAGTGTGCGGTAAAATACTTAGATAAAGCATAGCCGATGCGTTGCTTATTATTGTTCTTAAGTACAACTGAGGATATTGTTTTATGGCAAACATGCATGTTTACCAAAAATAGGAGGATATGTGTTAATGACAAGATTTGATATCTATAGTGGTTATGACAGTGATGATAGATTTAATAGGATATTGTTGAGGCTGTTCGAATGCGTAAATATGGTCTCTAGCTACGATCTTCGAGTGACAGGAAATGCATGCCGCTCACCAGAGAAGCACGCGCGACCATAGCTTCGTGATAGGAAATGCATGCCGAGCTTCTACGGAATAACGCGGACTTGGCTGGGGACTCCTCGATGGCGGTCATCGGTGGAGGAAGCACCAGATGGTGGCCGGAGGGAAGGCAGCAGCGCGACGCAAATTTGAACAACACCTTCCCTACACGAGGAGGTGCCAACCTGCAAGAGAAAGGGGCCCAGGGCACCCTAGAGCACACGACACGATGGCCGATGGCAACACGGGCACATACGCACGCTGGCGACAAGGATTACGCGGTGGTGGAAACAATTCACACGACGGCGCACAACTATTAGCCAACAAAGGGCTCGGGCACATCCACACGCTATCTAAGAGGGCACGAAGGGGCCGAGAATGCTCATGGGAGGACGAACGGCGGTGGGTTGGTCGCAGTGACTGGCGGTTTGTCGAAGAGGCAGCGGCGGACGGCTCAGCTCCGTTGCACGGGCAGCTCACGTTGGCTTCCGGCGGACGGGTGGCGGCACAAGGATGGTGTCGAGCTCCTAGGGATCCTCGGCAGCAAGTCGACGGCATGACGACGACGGCGAGGATGTAGCAGCGGCAATGGTGACGGCGAGAGCGCGGGGTGAGGTGAGATGGAGAAAGAGAGAGGTAGCGGCCGAGCTCTATTTATAGAGGGTAGGGAGAGCTGGAGAGAGGCGATGCGGGTTGCTGGCGTCATGGGACGTCAGTGGTGAGGTGGCGGCCGGTACCCACCTTGTTTCCTGAAGTATGGGGTATGCTCTACGCCATCTATGCGCGGGTGGGGCGAGGAAGTCGCGCGTGCAGGGTATGGGAGGAGAGAGAGCGCGCGAGAGAGAAGAGAGAGAGCGGAGAAGCGGGGAGCCGATCAGGAGATTTTCTCGGAGGGAAACGACAGTCGATGCAACGTGAGGTGGAGGAGGAAGAACGGAGAGGAAGACGTACGGGACGGAGGCCGGATCAGCGACGTGTGGACGGCTGAGGGTGCGCGGGCGCATGCGAGCCGTCCAGCGCAGTTACGGGCCGGGTGCGACACGCTGGAGAGAGGGGACAACTAGATGGCCTGCATGGCTGGGCTGTGTGGGAGGAAGAAAGGGAAAGGAGCCGGGCCAAGAAATAGAGAGGAGAAAAGAAAACCGGCCTTGGAGAAAAAAATAAAAGGAGAAAAAGAAAGAGAGAAAGAAAAAGATTTTGGAATAATTCAAATTGGAGAATTTGAATTTGATTTCGATTTTGAATTCAGATCAACTTTATTTGGAATATTTGAACTTGGATTGTGAGACCTTCTAAGATTATTTGAATCAAAGGATTCGAACTCGAATTTGGATTTGTGCTTAATAGAATCTACGAGTACATTTGAAATTGAGAGATATTTAATTTTAAATCTCCACATAAAGAACCACAAAAATCTCAACTAATACATATGATCCATCTTAATGCAGAGACTATTTTGAAATTGATTGTAGTGCCTTTTAAAAATACCTATTCAACTTGATACCCTTAACACACATATGAATGTACACATGTTTTTCGTCGGTGTACATCCGCGGACGCCTGATAACAAATACACAACACCGGCCAAAGCCGACTAGCTCTAGCCCACCTATCATTGCAAGTACACCAAAATATCCTCAACAAGCTGTTTGCGACTCCCATCATTCTCCATCCCTTTCTTTGCTTGCTCTGTAGACGGAACCGACGTGCCCCATGGACGCGATTTTGGCGCGTGTCGCCATGGGCTTGGAGTGTGAGCAGGTCGCGCCCTAGCGGGCAGGGGCTGTCCATCATCAACTCCGTTGCTCATACCTTGTTATTCGGTTCTTCACGGCAGGTGGGGCAACCTCGGCGGCGGCGCACAACGTCCTTCGTCCCGGGAAGCTGCACAAGGACACCTTGAGCAACATCTGATCCGCCGACCTCGCTCTTCATCGGGCTCGCGGGCACCAGCGCTCACGAGTAAGAGCAGGACTGAGCAAAGCAATGAAGGAAACTCGGTTCGTGTGGCCATTCATTCTGTGGAGCAGGTAGGTGATAGGCAAGGAGCCCATGCCATGCCATGCCATTCATGTGTGGGCATTCACCTCACACGTGGTCTCGATCTTTTCTCCTATTTGTAGCCAGTCATGTCATCTCCTTTGTTCTGTTGTCTAGTACTAAATATAGTAAATTAAGGAACATCAAAAGCAACGCAACTCTCGATCGAGGGAAGATTTCCCCTCTCGGGTCTATCTCTCAACCTCCTGCGGGGTGATGCTGCTGCTGCATCGTGCGCTTGATGCCGCCGGTCTCCATTTGATTCTGATTCTTGCATCGCAACAATGGTTTGTAGTCCTAAATACATAGCGGTTTAATTCTTGTTTCTTAGACATGCATGAAAATCTCCTCTCTCTCTCTCTCTCTCTCTCTCGTTTTTGGTTGCATTGCATCTGCATCTTCCTGCAAATGCGGAACAGCAACATTCGGTTGCAGGCAAATGCATCAGGAAGGAAATGATGAATGTTCCGTTCCGTTGCAGGCAAAGGCATCGAGAAGCCGCTTCGTGGTGGGGTCTCATGTGTGGGTTGAGGACCCAGATGAGGCCTGGATGGATGGCTTGGTGGAGGACATCGATGGGGATCAGCTTGTCGTCATAACCGGCACCTCTGGAAACAAGGTCAGTTATAACATATGCAATAATAATCTACAGTATGCTTCACCAAAATATATATTTAAATTTCAGGATATGACAAATGTATATTTAAATTTCACCAAAATATAAATGGGCTAGGAGCATGATGGATATAAAAATGTACTATATAGCATGCCTACAAATATGCAATTCTAAATTACGCAGTCTAGCGATCGTCTGTCCTCTAGGCTATTTTAATATTTGTATTAGCATGCTTTCGTTAGGTTACCGATCGTGATATGGTTGTTGTAAAAGATATGTTTTTATTTACCTTTATTAATAAAAAGATATGCAGCTTTACTACATATTTGAGAAAAAAAATATACAGTCAACAGTAAAAAAAAGCCATAAACAATAGGAATTCTAAGAGGTGGAACCAAAAATGACCGCAGTAGCACAGCACAGCAGCCACGGGTTCCTCCTCTTCCTCTTCCCTGCGAGATTGCTCCTTCTCTGTCTCTCTATCTGCCAACACAAGTACACAACCATGCCGTCGCCGGACACCAAAAATGCAACCCCTGTCTTGCCACGATGCTACACATCCCATTTCCCACGTCGATTAAACTTTCCTTGGCGCCTTTTTGCTCTAGGCGGCGGCATGGGCTCCTGCCGGCTGCGCGAGGTGCAGGCAGCAGCACAGGTGAGGACTGTGCCGCATGCCTGCTCGAGGTGGACGGGAAGAAACGTATCAGGCAGAGGTACACGAAGCGTATCGCTAATTAAATTATTTGATTTTAAATCAAAATTCTTCGATACTTCCTGATACCCGCCGTATCGGATACGGGTACGCCGACCTTCCTGAAATATCGGTGATACGTAGGCAATAATTTACTCCTGATCGATAAACAACGGCTGTAGAGTTACAACCTCCGATCCATTTGTGTTGTGCAAACAAAATTCCTACTCTAGAATTCTCCTGCAGTATGTTTGATGACGCAATTCTCCTGCAGGTAACTGCTAATGTGTCAAGTGCCTATCCCAAGGATACAGAATCTCCACGCGGTGGTGTAGAGGATATGACAAGGCTAGCGTATTTACATGAACCAGGAGTGCTTCAGAACCTAAAGTCTAGATACGCGCTAAATGAAATATACGTAAGTTGAGTCACGATACATCATCCAAATGCACAGAGCATTTTAATTGGTACCTCTTTATGCTGTCTCAATCTTATTGTGGCATTTGATCGTGTTGTGTTTATTTGTGAATAAATAGGTCATATGATGTTTACATTCTAGAGACTTTCATTACGTACACAATTTTCTTTTGTGAGCTGATGCCACCAGTACATGCTCATTTTATACCTCCTCAATTGACTATGCTGTGCTCACTATACCCTTCTCAGGGATCCTAATTACCACATGCAGATCTCAATTGTCTACCTTTTATTTTGAACAAAGGTGTGACTAGTCTTTTTTTTTAACAATGGCTCGAAACATGAGTCTTAATAGATTGTGGGGAGGTGGTGACTCTTGACACCAGTCCAATGTAGTATATAGGGGGGGGGGGTGATCATCAGTTTCCAAGAAATACTAGTTCTTTTAGTATTTCTGTATTTTATAGGAGTTTGCAATTTTGCGACCTTATCCATGCTTTTGCAGATTCTCTAATGGATTAAATTGTTCTTCCAGACTTATACTGGGAATATTTTAATAGCTGTTAATCCATTCCAAAGACTTCCTCATCTCTATAACAACCACATGATGGGAATTTACAAAGGAGCAGAGTTTGGTGAGCTGAGTCCCCATCCATTTGCGATCGCTGACCGTTCGTATAGGTGTGTTTTCCTCACACAAAGATCTTTAAAGATGTCACATTCTCACATATGAATCATAGTTAAGTACCCTATGTTCCCTCTGTCCAGACTTATGATCAATGATCGTATAAGCCAAGCAATATTAGTGAGTGGAGAGAGTGGAGCTGGAAAGACAGAAAGCACTAAAATGCTTATGCAATATCTTGCTTTTATGGGTGGTAAAGCTCAAGCTGAAGGAAGGTCAGTGCAACAACAGATCCTGGAGGTGTGTTTTTCACAGGCACTTTACATTGGTGTTCTTTTCGTTTGGTGGTAGCAGAAGTATTATAGGCTACCTAAGAACCAGAAAAGGTGGTGTGTCTGGGTTGTAATGAAAACATTTTGATTGGAGTCAATTCAGGCACCTCATTTATCAGGAATATTTGTGTGTCGAATTATCCAATGAATTTTCTTCTTAGCCTTAAGAAGTACTAGTACATCATTTACATATATTTCTAATTTGCCTACTTGTCTGACACAGTCCAACC
Organism: Phragmites australis; assembly: GCF_958298935.1. Lineage (NCBI taxonomy): Eukaryota > Viridiplantae > Streptophyta > Magnoliopsida > Poales > Poaceae > Phragmites > Phragmites australis. Next base: position 50,421,809 of record NC_084923.1, on the reverse strand, counting down.
CGGTTCTTGAGGCATTTGGCAATGCAAAAACTGTCAGGAATAATAATTCAAGGTAATGAAATAATGCATCATCCTTCCTTCACATTTTTGGGTTGTTATTAAATCGCTTATATAACTTTCTGATCTCGGTTTTACAACTTACCTTCCTTGATTTTACAGTCGTTTTGGAAAATTTGTTGAGATTCAATTTGACGAGAACGGGAAGATATCAGGAGCTGCTATAAGGACCTATCTTCTGGAAAGATCACGCGTGTGTCAAATATCTGATCCCGAAAGAAACTATCACTGCTTTTACATGCTATGTGCTGCACCACCAGAAGTAAGAGCATGCTCTCTATGACTACTTTTATGAAATTTTGTTGTAATATCATTTTAGAACTATTGTTTTTGTTTGATTAGATTTTTACAGCCGGTTTTATAACGAAAGTCTGGCACTGATTCTCTTCCACATTGTAAAAACTGAAGAAATTTGCGTAAACTGTCAAGAAACTGTAAAGTAAGCTTAAACCAGTTCAAGAAAAAAGATAGTGTGATATATTCCATTATTCCTTGGAAGTAAATTTGTCTATTTGAGATGCCAGATTACTGTATCAGTTGTTCTGCAGGAAATGGTTAGCTAGCTGCTGAGAAAGTGTAGATTAGCAAATCTAAATCTTTCAAGTGTAATTTGCTTATCATTATTTTTCTGTATCCTCTGATGTGCCTTTTCTGGATTGAATGTTTCTTAGATTTTTTTTTATTTCTCTTTACATTATATGTAGCTCTTTTGTTTATAGCTTTGAAATGTGAGTATGCCTATCAGGATTGCAAGAAATATAAATTGGAAGAAGCCAGATCATTTCACTATCTCAACCAATCTAATTGTATTACACTTGATGGACTGGATGACTCCAAAGAATACATAGAAACCAGAAGAGCTATGGGTATTGTAGGTATCAGTTCTGATGAACAGGTAAGGGTCAGGTTTTGCAAGCAATCAAGAAAAGATCAAGGTTCTGCTAGCAGAGGAACAGTCTTTTACATAATTTCGTTGGCATGTCTTTCAGGATGCGATATTTAGAGTTGTAGCTGCTATTCTTCATTTGGGTAATGTGGAATTTGCAGAAGGAAGTGAAGCAGATTCTTCTATACCCAAAGATGGGAAATCCCAGTTCCATCTTAGGACAGCAGCTGAGCTTTTCATGTATTTATTTACATAGTCCTTTGGTTTAGTAAATTTACCAAAAGTTCCTTTTTCCATCCCTTATACGATGTACCGGCAACATTCTGCAGGTGTGATGAAACGGGTCTCGAGGAATCTTTGTGCAAGCGTGTTATGGCAACTCGTGGGGAGAGTATTACGAAAAATTTGGATCCACGAGCTGCAGCTCTGAGCAGAGATGCATTGGCTAGGATAGTTTACTCGCGTTTGTTTGATTGGTAAGTTTGATAGCCATCATTTTGAAATATCTTTCTTATGCTGCTATATTTTGTATTACCTGGTGTAGAAAAATCACTTATGAAAATTGCACCTTTCACTTTTACAGGCTTGTAAATAAAATCAATAGTTCAATTGGTCAAGATCCTGATTCAAAGATTTTGATTGGTGTGCTGGACATTTATGGTTTCGAAAGTTTCTTGACAAACAGGTGCTTAACTGGTATGCTTTTGCATTTAATCTGTTACTTATGTTCACATTCTTATAGGAGTCTTGGGAGATGGACTTTACCATTCATGTATGATGCACTTAACTGATTATGCTTTGGGAGCATAAGCTCTGGTCATCAGGCATGATCACGTGGAAACTAATCAGATTTTAGGGTAGAAATCAAGGGTTTTCTACATCTGGGAGCAAAATATATGCAACCTATACTCAAATTTGATTTTTGTTTAAGATAATGGAAAATCAATTCCGGGCGCTGCATCACGCGATGCACATACCCGAGTTCATTATTACATAGTCTCAGCGCAAGGCTGATCACTCATGAAAGATTCAATTTTGATCAAGGACTATCATAGAAATCAAGTAGTGCAATGGTGCTTTGGGTTATCCCCTTTTTCAAGACGAAATCTTGATTAATGATTGAGGTTACCGAATACTAGAGGATCACATGTACAAGTGTATGCAATCCTCCATACCTGTTGACCTTTATCAATTGTAGACATGTAATGCACAATACAAGAGTTGATCATCATATTTACCTTTTACATAGAACTAATGTAGTTGTTTTCCAGATGAGAATGTAAATTGTGTGTTTCGTAGTGACATGTGATTTTGGTGTTATGAGGATTGTTGTAACTTGTAACAATTAGATATGTCCAAACTGCACAAACAAACCAGTTCTAAAGCTTTTTTCTTTGCTTTGTCTAAAAAATGTTAATCAATTTGATAAAGATGATTCCACAAGCACAAACACTCATCAATCTGCACAAATAGCAGGTCTCCCTGGGCCAAAGTTGGACCGGGTATTACAATTGTTTCATCAGCACTAAAAAGAAACCATTTCAGGAATAAGAAGGGAAACAACTTGTTGCTTAAAAGAATTAATATTATACTGATATGTGCGTTTTGCTAACCTTCTTGTTGATTGATGTCCTTGATTCTTACATATTACGTTTGAAAGAAGGTAATTCTTCCATGTTGACATTTTGATATTCTGCAGCTTTGAGCAATTTTGCATCAATCTAACTAATGAGAAGCTCCAGCAGCACTTTAATCAGGTTACAAAATGGAAATCCTCCTTTGCAGACTAGTTTCAATCTGGTTTTTTAAGGTTATTCTACCAGTTTAGCTTTAAGTCCTTTTCTAACCAATATATGTCCCAAACTCCCATGAGCAGCATGTATTTAAGATGGAGCAGGAAGAGTACACGAAAGAAGAAATTGACTGGAGTTACATCCAATTTGTGGACAACCAAGAAATTCTTGATCTGATTGAGAAGGTGAAGAAATTAAGATTTCTGTTGCAAAGTCTGATTTTTTTACCACTTTGGCACATGTTAAAAAATGTAGGCAGCTATAAAGCAGGGGAGATTCCACGATTTGCTACCGAATAACTTGTCATGTTCTTTATATGTCATCGTTATGTCAATGACATGTGGATTTAGGTCCCACATGTCATCCTCACAATGGATAGCATATTAGGGATTCAGTGGCATATCGTGGATTTATCCATAAAGGGGGATCTAGTACATGCAAACTGAGCTAATTGCCAACTACTTTTGAATAATCTCTTGTATACTGGGATGCTAACAGTATCAATCACAATATCTTTCCATGCCGTATTTACATTTCACTTTAACGGCCCATCTTTTATTCCTTCCCTCCTTTTGTCTCCATTTGAATATTGAATCAGAAATTTATTCTTGGATAATATGTTTGTATACCTGCTGCCTACTTGATTTTGTTTCCTGCATTCTTAATAGCCATTGTTTAGCCATAGATAGCATTGCAACGTTCAGCCCATTCTGTGGTTTGGTCATGCAATGAAAACTTATTTATTGTTCTAATTTGTTTGATGCAGAAACCTGGGGGAATAATTTCTCTTTTGGATGAGACATGGTATATGCGAATAAATTGTAGATGTGTCCTTTTATTTCATCAGAATCCGAGGTCTTCTAACAATATCTTTCTCATATGCTTCAGCATGTTGCGAAATTCAACCCATGAGACATTTGCTGAGAAGCTATATCAAAAATTTAAAGACAACCCACACTTCAGTAAACCCAAATTTTCACGGTCCAATTTCACTATTCATCACTATGCTGGCAATGTAGGTAACATGTTCTTGATTTACATTTAAGTATTAAGGTTCTTTTGGGCTTTATTTTCAAGATAGTAAAAATGTGGTCTGCCTATACTGGAAATTTTAACTCTCAGTGTGGCATATCTAGGGATTTGCGGTTATACATGAACACTAATGAAAACATATGTAGCTGTGATACAAATTTGCTTACTCACTGCATTTGTTGATACGATACTCTCTTCTTCTTCTTTTGCGAAGGAATTTGTTAATAAAATACTAGGATCATCTTCGATGTGTATGGATAGCTTCACCTTAATATGCTCGTGTACGTCAGGGTCAATAATATTTAGCTACTTTGTAATTCCCAACTTTTTATTAGTATGTGAATACCAGTAGAATTCTGTACACTAGTAGACGTTGTTTGTTCTAACTAAAACTTTGTCCTTTTTCAATAATCTACAACTGCAAATCAATTAAAATGTTGCATATAGGGGTAAGTATTTAGCCGATCACAAAAACCTTAAGCTTTTGTGTGAACTGGTTGGGACATGAAACTTAATATGGTATTAGGGCCAAGATGTTGTGAGTTTGGCTAGCACAGTTATTTTTTTAAAAAAAAAAAATCATAATAGTCCGTGTTGTAGGCCTTGTGGAGCCTAGACGTGAGGAGTGCAGAATTTTATTGCCCACTTTTCTGCAATCGCTTAAGCTTTTGGGTAAATTGTTCTGTGCATGAAACTTAATTCTAACAACATGGAACAAATGCTCCACCAATTTTGTATTCTGGTCAGGAGAGCCATTAGTTTATTGTTCATGTTTGTTTGTTGGTGCTTCACTCGAACTGATTATTTACATAGTTAACGAGTGCAACTTAATGCATATCTTATTTTTCAGGTCACGTATCAAACAGACCTTTTCTTAGATAAAAACATAGATTATGCTGTAAATGAACATCAAGCCTTGTTAAATGCCTCAAAATGTTCATTTGTTTCAAGTCTTTTTCCACCATGTGAAGAATCAACAAAATCCACAAAGTTTACTTCGATTGGATCAAACTTCAAGGTAAAAACATGGTTTCTTTTACTCTATTCCATTCATTTCTTTTTTGTATTGACTCTTAATTTTTGCATGATATTGCAGCAACAATTACAGTCTCTACTAGAAACTCTGAGTGCAACAGAACCACACTACATCCGGTGCATAAAACCTAATAATGTTCTGAAGCCAGCAATATTTGAGAACAGTAATGTTCTCCAGCAGCTTCGTTGTGGGGTAAGATGTGTGCAATTTCACGTTCTTTGTATTAATTAAACATGCAGATATGAACATGCTGTCCAAAAGATGTCTGGTGGCAACTGCAGTAAACTAATCTCTTTGTCTATATTTTCACTCTGTCGGAACTATGCTTAATATTAGCACGGATAACAGAGTGGACCATTTACTTATTTTAATTGGAAATACATCTTCATGTGAACACAGGACCAATTGAAACACCATCATTCTTTTATGTATGCATATATAGGAATGAGAAAATTGCTGGAAACCAAACTTGTAACCTATATACCACTTTTATTCATACAAAGCTTCTAATGTTGTTCCTAAGCAAACCTTTTGATCAAGTTTTACTGGTTTAATATTCTCCAGAATTTTTTGACTAGTTTAATATTCTCCAGAATTTTTTTACTGGTTTAAATGCAGCAAAAGTTTATATTCCACCAGTTTTATTTTAGGTCATAACTATGTTTGGCCTAAAGCCTACAAGGATAGTGTATTCTAAGTAAACTATTGTTAAGGAGTTACTAATTCATGTGTGAATCCGAAAATGAATATAAATAACCTACATTTGGATGTTGCTCCAGCCATTTCCACTGCTTTATGACATATTTTTTAATGGAATTTTAGAATTTCTTTTGAAAGTTATCTCCATTTTACGAATTATTTTAATCCGTTATCTTACAAGAACTAGCTGTTTGAATTGTGAGATGTCAGCTATCTTTTTAAACAGGGAGTTTTAGAGGCTATAAGGATTAGCTGTCTGGGATACCCTACTAGGAGAACATTTTATGAATTTGTTAATCGATTTGGCATTCTGCAACCCAAAGTTCTGGGTCGAAGGTAAACTGTGATTTATCTAACTGATTATACTTTTCTTCCCAATGTGTTAAAAAAAAAAATTCCCTTGGCAGTCATGATGAAGTTATTGCTACGAAGATGCTTCTTGAGAAAGCCAATCTTACAGGCTATCAGGTAATTATTAGAAGAGCAATGCTTTGATGCTGTTATCTTATTCCATTTCTTGAACCATTCATAAATTATTTCCATGCCCCTAAAAAGAGCAGTTAACATTTGACAGATGAGAAGTATATCCCCTCATAAATTGTTTATTTACAGACATTCCTGTAATTACTCCTTTTATGTGCCTCACTTTGTGACATCAAATGTACAGATAGGAAAAACAAAAGTGTTTCTCCGTGCTGGTCAAATGGCCGAGTTAGATGCTCTAAGAACTGAAATTTTGGGACATTCTGCTAAAAAGATACAAAGCAAAGTTCGGTCATTTCTGGCTCACAGGAAATACCTCCAGCTGCAAATATGTGCTACACAACTCCAGGCAGTATGCAGGGGTACATATTCTTGTTTGAAAATATAAATGAGAACTTCTGTTCTTGTACTATTTTTGCCCATGAAACATTCTTCCAGCGGTGAGAGTGACTTCTGTGATTTCAAAGGAACAAATGCAAGAAGGTGTTATGAAAATCTTCGTAGAGAGGCAGCTTCACTGAAAATTCAGACCTGCTACCGTATGCATTGTGCAAGGAAAAATTATGTAGATCTCTGTACGGCATCAACTACTATCCAATCTGGTCTACGTGGTATGGGTGCTCGCATCAAACTCCGGTTTAGCCGGCAAACAAAAGCTGCAGTGATTATTCAGGTACTTCCAAGGATTTATTTTTGTTCCATCGAAGTAGCTAATTTTGAGTAATCCACCAAAGATTTAGGGAATAAACATTTATGAAATAAGGTTTGAAGTTGTTAATATTTCTGTTCTTTGGAGAAATGCCATTTTCGTGCTCTCTTTTTTGTTGCCTGGAATGGTTTCTTATGTGGACAGTAGGAACCATAAACCCTTATAGGTACCGTAGAACTATTGAGTTAATGCAGCATTTTCTGTAGTACACTAGAAATTATTTTTATGCATGGCATTCAGTATTTCCATAGGCGCTCTGCACTGACAGGTGGCCATAAAACAAACTCTTTAAGGCGTTATTCTGATAAGATGATGTCTGGCTCCAGCTATGGCAATATCTTGCATGTGTGCTTCTATATCCATGCTTGTTCATTACCCTACCTTTTGATGTTTTCGTTCCTTGTAGAGTCACTGCCGCCGTTATTTAGTGCACTCACAGTATGTGAGACTGATGAAGGCCACAATCACGACTCAGTGTGCTTGGAGAGGAAGAATGGCCAGAAGGGAACTCCGAAAACTCAAAATGGTAAGAGAACCTGGTTGCAAACATGTCCGTTCTCTTGTTGTTCCTTGTCCCTTTACCCCTTGGTGTCTAGCTGCAGAGTTGTTGGATTCTTTTATTGTCCTGGACCTCAATTGCGGGTTTTCAGTAGTTAAGAATACCAATTTCTTCAGTTGTATACGTTTCTGGTTCCCCCTTTTGGTTTCTTTTCTCGTGGTCACTTCTTCACTACTTTCAGGCTGCAAAAGAAACTGGTGCTCTACAAGCTGCCAAGAGTAAACTAGAGAAGGAAGTTGAGGAACTTACTTGGCGGCTACAGCTGGAGAAACGCATCAGGGTAAACTGGCATAGTACCTATTGTCACTGTGTTTAACAACACTTTTGTTTATGTTTGGTGTGAATGCCTTGAGGAGGGATGTAAACCTTACACGTAGTACCAGTGTGAACAGTTGGCGCATTTGCAAGGTTTCTAATGCTAGTAGAGTAGTAGGATATCATGCATTCATGCATCTCATTACATTTCAAAAGGAAAACTTTTGAATTTCGATCATCAGTTAATTTGTTATGCATGTTTTGTATTTGCAGGCTGATATGGAAGAAGCCAAGACACAAGAAAATAAAAAGGTCCAATTGCAATTGCAGGAATTGCAATTGCAACTCAAGGACACAAAAGATCTGTTAAAAAGGGAACAAGAAGCTTCCAAAGCAGCATCGGAGAAAGCTGCTTTAGTGCCAGAGATCCATGTCGATACAAGTCTAGTTAATGAGCTTACTACTGAAAATGAGAGGCTCAAGGTATCAACATAAAAGGATAAACAGATTCAAATGGAGTGTCATAAAAGAACACAAAATTAGCTTATAAACTCTTAAAGCTTTCTAGGTATTAATGAATCCTTAATCCTATCAGCATTAAAATATGAACAAATGCAAATGAAAGTGTCATAGAAGAATACTAATCTAGCTTGTAAACTCTTAAAGCTTGCTAGGTACTAACGAATACTTAATCCTATCCAACAAAAACAAAGCCTTTAGTCCCAACAAGGTTGGTGTAGACTAGAGATGAAACCCGACACGATCCACACAAACCAAAGAGAAAGAAAGAAAAAAATAGTAATATAGTACTAGTAGCAATAATAGTAGTTTTCGATATCAAGTGAACCATAAATAGAGATGAATATCACTGTCATTTTCTTTTACAATCTGCAAATAATGTAATGTTTTTTCTTGAAACTAATGGACAGGAGCTCTGCCATTCATTTCAAGTAGAAGAGAATACACCGTACTGAGGGGGACACACCATAAGATGAATTAGAAACATCAACACGAATCCCGGTAGGACATACTGATGGAGAGGCCACCTCAACATCTCAGAGCAACAACACACCTAGAAACACCACTGGGATACACCATAGCACCAAACAAATAATATAATGTTACTCCGTTTCAGAAATAGTTGTCCAATTACCTTATAAGCACAGACCAAGGAGGCACAAAATCAAAGAAGTTAATGAAATTGGACTATGCTTACCCCTACCGACTGATGTATTTAAACAAGTCCACATGGAAAAACTGCAATAACTACAGTGTTGATTTTCTAAATGATTGACAATTTTGAAATAATGCACCTCATTAAACTGGACAATTTGAAACGGATATAGTATGTGCATATCTTAGATGTAAATCAGTCTAGTAGCTTCAGTTTTCTAAATAAAAAATGTTAGCTGTTTATGGCCTATCCATACCGTTAGTATAACCTGAATATGGATGTTCTTTTTAGTTTCTCTTTACATTGGTCCTTTTGGACTCTCATTACACCTTTCAGGTCTTGTTGACAACTGTACATTTTTTCTAGTCTTGTTGACCTTGTACTCCTGCCTATACTATTAATATACTATCTGCTGTGAGGAACTCCCCCACAGTTCTCGTTCAGGAAAAAAGAGAAGTAAATATCAGGAATCCACGTGCTATCCATTTAATGTTTGTGGCCTCAACAAAGGAAATGATATGGTTCTCTTTTAACTTACAGACACTGGTGTCCTCCTTTGAGGCAAAAGTTCAGGAAACACATCAGAAGTTTGAAGAAAGAGAGAAAGTCAGGGAAGAGTTGCTCAATAAAGCCATGAATGCCGAGTCCAAGATAAATGAACTGAAGAACACAATGCAAAGGTTCTTATTTCATGTTGCTTAATATAAATATGTGGATGTTATCTGTCGAGTTATCTGACGTTACATGTTTTAATTGTTGCCATGACTAGCCTTCAAGAAAAGCTGACTAGTACGGAAGCAGAAAACCATGTTCTCCGGCAGCAGGCTATGAAAACAAGACCCGATAATATGCCTTTGCTTAACATGCATCGGAAATCAGTAATCTCTCTCTCTCTCTCTCTCTCTTTCAAGATGGAGCTCATATTTTAGTAACAAGATGGAGCTTTGATCTATACATATCCTTATGCTTCTGAGTGTTTGCAACTTTGCAGAATTTGGCTAACGGAAGCCTACATGTTGACGAACAGGTCTGGAGCATCGATCTTATATTTGGTGTAGAAAATTCAATCTTTTCTCGTTTTTAAACCTAATGGAATTATCTCTCCAGACACCTCATGGCACTCCTATGGAATTCGGGAGGAGATCCTACATTGAGAGACATAATGTATATTTACTTGGCTGATACTCAATATCTAGAAGCATTTAATAAATATTTAGTGAAATAATCAAATTATGATTTTTTTTCTACTTTCCTTCCAGGAGAGTGTCGAAGCACTGATAAATTGCATTGTTGAAAATGTTGGATTTAGTGAAGGAAAGCCAGTTGCTGCAATAACCATATACAAATGCCTTCTTCATTGGAGGATTTTTGAGACAGACAAAACAAATGTTTTCGATCGACTTATTCAGATTTTTAGTTATGCGATGCAGGTATTTCTTTCTAGTGTTCCAAGCCTGAATGCTTCATGTTCTGATTTTGTGATATACTTAGTTACCTAAATCATAGAGTGATTCTGTCCTCTTTCTTTAATACTCAATTTATGTTACCTTAAAAAAATGTTACATGATGTGTTTGTCAGAAACAAGAGAGCAATGCTGATCTTGCATACTGGTTGTCAAATTCATCATCTTTATTGATTATACTACAAAAGAGTCTCAAACCTCCTGGCTCATCTGGAAGAACTCCATTGAAAAGACCACAGACTCAGACATCATTCCTTGGGAGGATGGTATGCCACGGAACTCTGTCATTGGATGATATATTTTGCATTTTAGCTGAGCAAACCGTTAAGCTGTTTTCAAGATGAAATTGGTAATGTCTACTCTAGTGTGGATATATACTAGTAGTTCTAAAAGTACCATTCCTAGGCTCTAATCCATTGAACTTGAGTCTGAAAATATTGAATATAACATGCTGTTACCACAATCTAATAAGCTTGCGGTTAGAAGCAGAATTTGTGGATCATGCAGATCTCTTCATTACGTCTGGAACATAAGAATACTTTTGTATGACAGGGTAGCTCTAAGGGAGTGGAGTTGGTAAAAAGAAACATATGAATAAGGCAATAAGAAAATTTAGGCTCATCCTCCTACATTGTGTTGTATGATCTATACATGCTGCACCTATGATCTGCCTGTTGTTAGATTGAAGAAAATCCTTGGGGATTAATTCATCCAGTCAATACTTCTTGATGTTTTGAACTTTTCACGGTCTCCAATATGCATCTTTGGCCACTAGTTTCTAACACTTTTTTTGTGAAAGCTATATGAGTATAATAACGTTGTAAAATAATTTGTCACCAGGGGCAGAAGCTTTTTTTTGGGGCGGGGGGGGGGGGGGGGAGGGTTAAATTGTACAAGAAAAAAGAAATGTAGATATCATCTTGTAACTATATGTTCTAGTTTAATTTACAATAAGAAGAAATTAGTGTTCCCTGAGGCTAGCAATTGTAATTTGTCAAAATCTTGGATGGGTTATTACAAAAGGTTATCCTGATTTATGTTTTCCTTGGTGTTATATGGTCCTCAGGTGTTTCGCGCTTCGAATATTACTGTTGATATGGATCTTGTGCGCCAAGTTGAGGCCAAGTATCCTGCTCTTCTTTTTAAGCAGCAACTTACAGCTTTTGTGGAAGGCTTATATGGAATGATCCGAGACAATGTTAAGAAAGAAATATCTTCAGTACTCTCACTTGTTATTCAGGTTACCCCATCTATTACGAGTCATCTCCAGGTTAAATTTTATTTCATATTTTAGATGATTCTTGCAGGATTAGTGCAAGTTTCAAAATAAGCACGACATATCAGCAATCTAGGTTCACCAAGCTAGGATTGAAAGTAGCAAAATTGGAATACTAAGCTGATTTTAACTTAGATGACCGATTTTAGCTACTATCTTATAGTCGACAACTTGTCATTACCACTTAAGTACTGAACACTCTGAGCGCACCTTGAAGAAATTGGACAGATCAAGGTAGTCTAATGTCATTCTTATGTCCTTATTGATCCTCCAGGCACCAAGAAATGCAAAATCTGGTTTGATGATAGATCAAGGTAGCAATTGGCAGATGATAGTCAACCATTTGAATGATCTCTTGAAAATTTTGCAAGAAAATTGTGTAAGTGTTAGTTTGTGTACCTGCATTGCATTTGGTTACATGGTGTCCTGACGTCTGATCATTATGCTGAAATTCTAGGTCCCAACAATATTTGCTCAGAAGATCTTTACACAGATTTTCTCATTTATTAACGCTCTACTCTTCAATAGGTAACTTTTTGTGTCTATACTTCAGCATGCAACAGTTTTCCTCTAACAAGTTTTTCTTCTCCTGTAACTATGTTCTAGTCTTCTCGTGCGCCGTGAGTGCTGTTCTTTTAGCAATGGAGAATACGTGAAACAAGGGTTGGACGAACTTGAGGCATGGTGCACACAAGCCAAACCAGAGGTAACTAAAAATTCTTTCTATAATCTATAGACAGGTGCTCAATTGTAAGATCTTCCTCTCGTGTACTTTATGAAATAGTTTGAAATTTATATTCATATCGGAAAGTCTATTCTACCCAAAATTACGTCAAACCCTTCTCTTAGCAAAAGATGATAGATGACCATCTTGTATGTCGCTATGATTAATTTTTCTTCGAAGGAAATGTGTGATTTCATTGGTTTACTACATCTCTTGTTTAAACTAAAACAGTAGAAAGACTTTATGTCGGTTGTCTGTTTGAACTTTTGTAAGGGGACACATGGTTATCTGGTACCCCAGATTTATTTTCTTTTCATTGGGTCTTTAATTGTTTTGGGCTTCCATAATAAAGCCAGACAATAGTCTTACGTCTAAAAACTCGAACAAAAGAAAGATATTCCATTAGAATTATAGTGTAGTTCCAGTATTAATATCCTCCCTTTATTTTCCTTTTACTTACTGTCAAACACTAACAGTATGCAGGATCTGCATTGGATGAACTTAAACACTTATGCCAGGCTGTTGGTTTCTTGGTATGTAACTTCAATACACCCCTTTTATTTATATGTATTCTTATGATCTTAACTACATTGGTTTGTTCTTTAAGCTCTCAATTGTATACAACAAAATTGACAGACCATCTGGCTTAATGTTAAATTACAAACTGGGGAAAAGTTGTGTGCTTGACTGAACTTGCAGTTAAAGGCTGTGTTGCTTTGCTCTTTATTATGGTACCTTTCATAAGTGAAACCTAGATGAAAATTGCACCAGTTTTAGGCATCACCATCTTACTTGGGGTTTAATACTATCCTTTTGTGTTGCTTCTCAGGTCATTTTCAAAAAGTTCAGGATTTCATATGATGAAATAATCAACGATCTCTGCCCGGTAAGATAACCCCCGCCCCACCCCCCAAACAAGGGAAAAGAAAAGAAAACAATGACAAGCACTCCCAAAAAAAGATAATCGACAGCACACATACGAATAAAAAAACTTGCATGCATCTTACCTAAAGTATGTTGATTTACATATGCAGGTATTGAGTGTTCAACAGCTTTACAAAATATGCACACAATACTGGGATGACAAATATAATACTGAAAGTGTGTCTGAAGAGGTAACTACCAGATGTCTTATTTTAGATTCATGTATTCCCTGTCTGGGAAATTTTAATTTCTTTTTTTTATGAACCGGCAGGAGAGCTGCCTATTGTATTAAAAAGGAGAGAATAAGCCCAGACAGGTGAACCACCAATTACAACACCACCCCAAAAGACGGAAATTTTAATTTCAGACATATGTGTTGGTTTGGCTGACAAAATAACATCCTTTTGTGATACCAAAGCAAGATTATGACTTTTTTATATGTTGTATATGCAACACATTGTTCCCTTCCACATGGTTGGATGCTTTACATTGTGGTCTGAATTTATAGTTCCCTGCTCTATGAGAGAGGCCATTCAGTCTAAAATATTGAATGGTTGAGATGACTTCATACGGAGAATCAGGGTGCAAAATTAACTCATTCTTCCTTGACTGTAGGTCCTTGATGAGATGAGAAAAATGATGAATGTGGGATCTGGCCAGGCCACTTCAGACAGTACCTTTTTACTAGATGAAGAAGCAAGGTAAACGTGTGGAGGTGAACATCATGCTTGAATACATCGTAAGATCTTGTATTTGAAATTCCCTTGTTTCCTGCCACAGCATGCCTTTATCGCTGGAGGAGATAGCCAATTCTATGGAGGCCAAGGAATTTCAGAATGTCACTCCACCGCAAGAACTCCTTGACAATGCCGCTTTCCAGTTCTTGAAAAGCTGAATTCTCTCCGAGAGAAGAAAACGCTAGCCTCCAGAAGATAGAATGTTGTATCCTATTTTTTTGAAAGAAATACAGGAGGAGATCCTGCACAAAGGTGAGAAAACCTGCATCGAGCAGGGCTCAAGCGCGGGCGGCCTGGGCGTAACAACACAACTCTGGCCATCTGTGCTACGCGCAGTTCTAGAATGTTGTATCCTTGCACCCTTGGCTGTTGTAAATTCAGATATAGGTTTGCGTTCTCCTTTTTCTGATCTTTACACTTCCCCAGCTGGTCCTTGTAAATCAATTATTTCATTTTATAGCTCTAGGTTGGTGTAATTTATTTTTTCCCCTTTCCGGCTGCCGAGCTGGGTTGGGAAGAACATTTTTTGTGCCCTCCCGAAACTCCATGTCCACATGATAGGTAGAATACCATTCGTTCATTGTAGGCAAAGGTATGTAGAGAGCACTGTTATTGTCCAGAGCTCGAGAATCATGTGAATACATTTGTTGAAGGAAATCATTTTGTTCAAGACATCCACTCCATTTGTTGTATTGAATTGTCAGATAAAATAATCTCTCTGGAGATTTGTGAAACGCTGTGATAATAAAACATGAGGTTAAGTAGGACCAGCCAGAAATCTAGATTTTCTGCAACTATCACGGTAAAACCTTACCTGTGATTTTTTTCTTCTAAAATACTCATAAGAGTTACGTATCTTTGTTTTAAGAAGTATGTTTTTTTTCTCGTTACAAAATATAACATTGTGGCTGATTCATGTGTAGCTAAATTTTTCCTGCCACTACAAATTGCTGATTCATGTGTTGGAATTAATGTTCCCGTGGAGAGCAGCTGCCATTTGTTTTGGCAAGCTGGAGGAAATTGCAATTATTTCAGGCTAAACTTATGGGTAATGAATGGTGCATCTCTCACATGTGATCTAGTTTGAGTTGGTTCCTGTTTAGAAAGGTCTAATTCCGACCACTCACGGGAATAATATTACGTTTGATCGTATATGTTGAGGATATATAAGAGAGATCGTGCCTAAGTTCCCTATAGAAGAGAGATAGGAGGGAGAAAAATGAGAGGGAGGAGAGGGGCTACCGGTGGAAGAAGAAGATAAGCTTTTCTAACCGTTTATTCTACGTTCATTTAGTTGTAGAACAGATTTACGTTTGACTTGAAAATGAAAAAAATACGAAATCTCCTTTGTCGCCATCAACTGCTAGGTACGAATATCAACCAACTTAATTGTATGGTTGGTCTGCTCAAATGCATGCGCATGCGTACATACATACAAAAGGTTCCGTCTTTGTCGTGCCACACTTCATCCTTTTCCTCCTGTACGTTGAGGAACAAGTTGCATAATTATTCTCACAAGGAAATGATCGATCGATCTTGGACCTACTTAATTGTATGGTGCGGTGCATATAACCATACCCTTATCTTTTGCTATACCAGAGAAATACTCCTCCATTAATTATTTCACAGATTAACTTATCTCAACTGTTCTCTGAACTTTTATTCGAGACCCTAGAAGCCGGAGAAAGAAGAAGCCCAAAGAAAGCAGCAAGCAAGCGGCCATGTCTTCCCCAAGCAAGAGAAGGGAAATGGATCTCATGGAGCTGTGAGTTCCTCTTCTCATTTCAGCAAGCAGCATACTCCGGTCCCCACCCCCCTGGATCTGTTTGATTGATTTCTGCCTCAATTAATTGCTTTAATTTTTTTTAGAAAAGAGTACTTGGCTTTTATTGAAAGCCAATAAAAGATCACTAACAGACAACCATAACCGAAATAAAGGGAGAACAAGTCACCACTGGGAACTTCAGCTTATAGATCAAACCAAAAGCACAAAGCTTTGATCGACGCCTAACTACAAAACATTAGATCACCCCTAAGGTAACCAGCAAACAACCACACTGAAAGAATCGAATGGACTAAGATGTGGCGGGGGGGGGGGGGTGAATCGGGCAATTAAAAACTTCTACCGAAATCTAAAATAAATAGCAATCTTAGTCTAGAAGAAAGAAAATGTGACTTAAAAAAAACTAGGAGAAGACAACAAAACAAACAAGCAAAGACATTAAGAACTGCACCTAGGTAGCACCTCGACCAGAACACCCGGACAACATAACAGGTGAAGCTCCACTCACACGCCTGACAATCCAAACGCTCGGTGGTTCCCACGTCCAACCACAAGCAGGACGGGGTCCTAGGACGATGGAGCACAGCCACTGACGAGATGCGCCGCAAGGTGAAGAGAACATCGGCTGAACAGGAGAACGAACGGGTCGAGCAGCAACGGAGAGAGGTGCATACTGCAAATAGTGCTGCTAGCTGTAATATCAAGACACTGAGAGATTCTCTAAAGCGACGCCTTCAGGAAGGAAGCAGTAAAGAAACATCGTCGCTCGTCCAAATTTCTAATAGGGTTTTCACCCGGAGAGATCCCAGTGGGGCAACTACGAGACGACGCCTCTAGGGAGGTAATGACGCTCGACATCGCTATCGTTGTCAACAGTGACATAAAGCCAGACCGGGTTTTCGCCCATAAGTCCCCGAACCACAGCATAACCCAACGAAAACAGAGGTTCCATGGGTCAACCAGAGTACACACCAGAAGCACCAGGGCACGAGGCCCTGGCAAGAGACTACCATTACAATGTGCAGCGCTAGGCACAAGGGCATCATAGGAGCACAAGGACACCTCCAACAGTAAGGGACGACCCGGGCGTAGCCCGGCCAATAGCGATGCACGGGTTGAACCACAAATCGACGGCAACAGACGGCAATCGCAGACGCATTGGAGCAGCTCACCTGGAGAGCGGCGGCCTTGTAGCCACAGGAGAGCAGCCGACCACCCTGGTACTACACTGCGGTGGCAAGAAGCTTGCAGAACCCAATGACAACAGAGCCCGGAGTCCCTGGCCAAAGAGGAGAGGCGAAGCTGGGATCTAGACCCCCGAAGGCAGATCCGCCTCCGTCGAGGATGGATCGGGCCCTAGGACGATCGGGAGTCGACGCGACTGACAACGAAAAGCTAGAGGGGGGAGGGGGAGAGGAGGGAGCTCGAGGAAAGAGAGGAGCAAGGCCACGGTGGCCCGGCTTTGGAGCCGCCACCGGCGGCAGCAGCCAGAGCAAGCTCGCTTTGGGTGGGTGTTGGGCTTAGGACTGGGTCGCCCCCTGAGTCGCTAGAGCGGGCAACGCGGAGTGGTCTAGTTTTATGTATCTTATCTTTTCTTCTTTGAAAGGAAGGAAGGAAGAAAAGAAGCGTTGTCTCTAACATTATTCTATAAAAGCTTAAGGATTAATTTAGTGACCAAAACACTTACTTTTTCCAAAAGAAAACAGCACCACATTAGGTAGGTACATTCCATGTGGTGTCCGTCCAACCAAATTAATGGTTGAAGCACATCCAGATGGATTACCGAAGTGAAGATTTCCTTTTTTTCTTTTAACCAAGATAGATATATCAAGATATCAGTAGGTGCTTCATCCACATAACATACAATTAGAGGTGAAAATGGATCGAATAATTTCCGATAGATTTGAGTTGGAATCAGAAACGACTAGTTTTTTCAGAATTGCGAAAGATACACTAAGCCTGAAGATGTAGCAACAGGTGAGGAGGAGCCGAGCGACGACGAGTTATGATGCCGGTGGCTACAGCTGCAGCGATGAGATCATCATGACTAATGAAGAGCCCTAGACTAGCTAATGCTCCTCATCTAGCTATACATGCTATGTTTCTCTGTACATGTGTGTATAAAGTATATTTGGTACTTTCAGAGTACATACTCTCACATATGTATCTTATAACATAGGAAGTATCTCATGTGATAAATGGTATGTACATATAGCATGTGAGTATATAAGATCATCCAAGTGATATGTATACTTTTTTAGGTGATTTGTATATATTTTTTTGAGTATATTGCATTTTATGTATAAATATGAAGGTATTATTAAAATCTATTAAAAATGATGGACTTCTTTTCAAGTTTTTCATATAATTCATATTGGAGTATCTTAGAATAAGTATATAAATATACTTATAGTGATAAAGGAGTATATCCGGTTTATTTATGTGGTATGTCATAGTAGAGAATATGTACTTTCGGGAGTACATACTAGTTTTCCTATATATATATACACACGACGAGTTTATTTTATATCTAGACGTATTGTAGTTTACTGTTACGCCACTCTCTAGTTACAAGTCAAACAACTATTAGTTACAATCCGCTAGATAGACCAGTTACAATTACGCGTCCAGAAGTATGTAATTACAACACGAAAAACTGACGAGTTATGTTTTAGGTTATGCTATAATTACAATCATGTTCTTTAGCTTGTACATCATTTTACAAGAAATTCTTTAAAATTTACGTTTATCCATAACGCAATTACAATTTATTTTTTTTATTTACATATGGTTGTAACTTACTGTCTTACGAATTATAACTCTACTATTTTTTAATTGTAACTGATGATGACGTAACAATAACTAAAATTAAGACTATGCACATAATATATATACCATATAACTTGTTGACTGTGCAGCGATCAGCAAGTGGCGCTACTTATTCAGTCAGTTTGTAGTGATCAACAAGTGGCTGCTACTTATTTTCCATTTAATCGACACACAAATAGAAATAGTAGTCAAATACTGACATAAATGTGGATCTGTGTGCGTAACAAGACGATGGAGTCCCTTGTCATGGGTGGTACTGTCCCAAATCAAGGAGAGATCTCTCCTATGGAGGTAGCCTGAAGTGGTCTAGTGCAGATCGGCCGTCGAGGCCCTTGTGTTTGTAGTAGCCGAGGAACTCCTCCACCGCGACGCTCCTGTACCCAGGGCCAGGAGGGTCCTGTTCCTTGCTGATGATCGGGCCGTACACCCTGCTGGATGCCGCAGGGCCGTTCGTCCTAAAGAAGCAGGCCACCGACACTCGCGGGCCGGCGGTCGTGGCCACCACCCGGTGCTCCACGCTCTTGAACCTGTCGTTGGACATGAGCTGAAGGAGGTCGCCGATGTTGACGACAAGCGCGCCGGCCACGGGAGCCACGTCCACCCATCGCTCGCCTAGGAGCACCTGCAGGCCGCCGACGCCGTCCTGGAGGAGCACCGTCAGGAAGCTGGGGTCCGAGTGCCTGGTGGTCCCCAGCGTCAGGTGCGGCTCCGGGCACGGCGGGTAGTAGTGGCTGGCCACGACGATCCCGTCCAGGCAACCGGCGACGTGCTCCAGGTACCCCCCGTGGAGGCCCAGGGCCTCCGACAGCAGCTCCAGCAGCGCGCGCCCCAGACTCTGCACCTGCCTCGTGTACTCCGACACGATGGCCCTGCACGCCGGCGGGATGTCGTCCGGCGCCGGCCCCGTGGGAGCCATCTCCAGGAAGAGGGTGTCGCGCCAGTTGGCCGCGGGCGACTGGAAGAGGTCGAAGTTGCTCTGGTACCTGACGCGCCTCTTGGGGTCCCTGGTGTAGTAGGGCCTCTTGGCCTCCGCGGGCTCCTCGTTGAAGCTCTTGATCGACGCGAGCATCTCGGACATGGAGGCCTCCGGCACGCCGTGGTTGAGCACCTGGAAGAAGCCGACGGTCTCGGCGGCCGCCTTGACCTGGGCGACCAGGTCGGCTGTTCCGACGCCTGCAGCAGCGAGGTCGATGACCGGGATGCTGGTGGTGGTTTTGTCGTGGTGGACCTGATGAGGAAGTGCAGGGGCAAGGTGGTGGAAGATGCGGGGGACGGCGGTGACGCCGGCGTCGACGAGACCCTTGACGCCGGCCTTGGTGTCGTCGAAGGCCTTGAGCTTGCTGAGGCGGTCGTAGCCGGCGGGGGCGGAGGCCATTATTGGAGTTGGAGATTTTTTTCTGATTGGGAGCGAGCGAGCGGCGGATCGATGGAAGCACCTGCTACTCTGGGCTTCTTCACTTGAGGCGTGGCTGCCTGCACCGCAGCTACCTGTGCTGTCCTTGCTGCTGCTGTTGCGGTTTGCGTCCACAAAACCAAGCCATGTACAGTACAGCTACATCCAAAATACTGGACATATACGGAGTACATGGCTAGCATTATTTGCCGTTCCCAAGCCATGTACTCGTCTAGACATGTACGTATTTCTGTCCTAGCTAAATTAAATTAAATTAAATTCATTCGTTCACTCATGCTGACGCGACGATTGAGCAGAGCAGTTGAGTCCTCATCTCTTTAGCCCAGCCCCATCCTCCCATCACCATCAGTCGCAGCCAGCCAGCCAGCCATGTCAACCACCACGAAAGCCCCCGGCTTGGCCTCAGATGGTTACGACCGCCGCCGAGAGCTGCAGGCGTTCGACGACACCAAGGCCGGCGTCAAGGGCCTCGTCGACGCTGGCATCACGGCCGTCCCCGCCATCTTCCGACATCAGCAGCAGCAGCAGCAGGTGACCACCTCAATATCCTCCCCATCCTCCGTGCTTAGCTGCAGCATCCCGGTGATAGATCTCTCGGTGGCGGACGAACCACGGGGCCGACAGGAGGTGGTCGCCCAGGTGAAGGCGGCCTCGGAGACGGCGGGGTTCTTCCAGGTGGTGAACCACGGCGTGCCCGGCGACCTCCTGTCCGAGATGCTTGCGTCGGTCAAGAGGTTCAACGAGGAGGCTGCGGAAGAGAAGCGGCCCTACTACACGCGGGACACAGGCCGCAAGGTCAGGTTCAACTCCAACTTCGACCTGTTCCAGTCGCCGGCGGCTAACTGGCGCGACACCCTCTTCTGCGAGGCGGCGCCGGAGCCGCCGCGCCTGGAGGAGCTGCCCGTCGCAGTCAGGTAACAATTCAAGTGCATTTTTTTTTTCCGAAAAGACGAATTGAGGATTGCCCATTTTATTTTATATTACAAGGAGTAAAGAAAAAACAAAAGTTGAAGCATAGGACTGACGCGCCTATCTTTCAGAAACCTGCCCCATCGAGAGGGGCACGACTGCCGCAAAAAAGACCGAGGGATTAACGCATTTTACAGCTTAATCGCCGCAGCGACTTACTACACTAATAATGAGACAAAATAGAGTAAAAGTTGCTAGGTTCGCCCTTGGGTGAAGGTACTTCTTCTTTGGCCGATATTCATCTTTGTTAGGAATTTAACGAAAGTATTATCAAGATCATCAAGTTAAGCACAAGATCAACACACAAGATACGATATTTTTTAACGAGGTTCGGTTAAATTGTCTACATCCTCGGGATATGACTACGGGCGCTCCTCCCCAACTGTTTCGTCTTGTCATGGTTACAACGGTGATGCCTTCTATTTGAAGCCTGAAATTAGAGTTCGACTACAACTCTAATCCTAGTCCCACTCAATTACAACTCAAGTCTATCTGTAACCTACCATGTACACATATTCAACAGATATTCCAACAAACTCCACCTTGACGAATATGCACGCCAACTTGAGTCTGCCATATGTGAACCTCCGTGTACCTAGACTTGAGCCGTCTATCTCTGCTGCTCATCCTGAACAGTCCGACGAGGATGCCTCGCCGCTAGGAACGTATTCCGCAAAATTTGCAGCTCCCACCTTCATGACTTCACCTTTCAACTTGTATTGATGACCTCCCATCTTCTCACCTATCATCACAGTCTTGCCATCCTGCATCACATTCAAGGTCTTCTTATCTGACATCGACTGATATAGCCAACCTTCTCCATGCAAAAATCCAAGTGATATTAGATTCTTCTTAAGTCCTGGCACATGCCGCACACCCTCAAGTAGCACTTCTTGTCCATCATACATCTTCAGTTTGATATTGTCGACTCCCATAATACGGTAACCTGTGTCATCTCCCAAGTGAGCAAGACCAAAACCACCTTCAGAGTATGAAGAGAACCACTCCTTGTTTGATGTTGCATGATATGAACTCGCCGAATCTAACAGCCACGCTTCACCACAAGACTTTTCACTTGATAACACAAGAAGATCACCATCGCTATCCGAGTCATCTTTCTTGGAAACCACAATATTTGCCATGCCCTTCTTCAGTTCTGGACAATCTTTCCTTACATGACCCCAATCCTTGCATTTATAGCACTGTGGCCCCTTCTTCTTTTTCTTATTAGTCTCCCTGCCTCGATCACCTTTGACGAAAAAAGCATCTCCAGATGAACTCTCACCAACATTGTTCTTCCTCCTTTGTTCATGAGCAAACAACGCCGCAAGAATATCATCCACTTTGACTGCCTCTTTACCATACGTCAGTGTTGTGACCAAGTGCTCATAAGACCTTGGCAAGGAACACAGAAGAATAATCGCCTTGTCTTCATCATCAATTGTCACCTCCACCTTCATAAGATCAGTGACAACTTGATTAAAGACATTTACGTGCTCAGCAAGATCTGACCCCTCCTGCATCTTCATCCCATACAGTTTTTGCTTCAGATACAGCTTCCGAGTCAATATCTTGGACATGAATTGATCATCTAATTTATCCCAAATCTTCTTAGGTGATGTTTCATCGATGATATGGTACATGATCTGATCGGAGAGACACAACCTTATTGTTGCCGCCGCTTGTGCTTGCATCTCTTCCCACTTATCATCATCTACCGTCACTAGCTTCTTGTCGCTAAGAGCCTTCAGGATCCTCTGTTGCGCCAGCAAGTCCTTGACCCTTGTCTGCCAAAGCCCGAAGTTGCTAGTCCCGTCAAATCTCATCACCTCGAATTTGAACACCATCGACGCCATCTGCCTGTTGCCGCAGACCGCCGAATCCCGCTCACGTGTACCTCACGTGTGCTGAACGCGCCTCTGCACGCTTGTACCTGCGCCCCGCGTGGACGCACCGCCACGCACACGCCGAACCGAGCGTACGCCCGCCTCGTACACCGCTTGTGCACGATCCGCCGCTCTCAAGCCCCGTCGACTGCCACGCCGCTTGCTCACGACGAAGCCGACCCGCTCGATCGCCGTCCGCTGTTCGCGTCAACCGCCACAAGCAACGGTTCACGAACAGTCTGATTGCAATTTTCGCAATCTCGTGGACTTCCTTCTCTGGTTGCCTTGCGTTTCTGCTATTGTTGCGTCTGTACGGCATCCCTTGCTCGGTTCTATTTATTTCCCAGGCCAGCACTCCGACATGGTCTCAACTCCAACCGATAACCCAATCGGACACGACCGACACGCCCGCCCAACTCTCATGAGTGCATGTCCAAGCCACCGAGTTGAACACGCCTGCTGAAACCGATCCAAACACGAACTCCAGCATCACGAGCCCGCCTCTTTTTTAATGCCACAGCCGAGCTTCCTAGGCCTCTGGAACCGAGCCGATCAACGCTGACTGTCGCGCGGTACCAATTCGGCCACCTGGACCGGTTGCCTCAGCCATGCATGCTGCGTGGCAGAGCCCACCTGGGCCTTCCGTACCGAGCCAGCCACAGGTCGAGCGCCTCCTACCCAGCCGCACAGTCCTGTGCGCATGATCTCCACGGGCTGTCTCCGTCCGCCACGTCGCTGTGCTGGACCACCACCGACCCCCGTCACCACGCGTCGCCCTGCCTCCATCGCGTTTCCACGCGCCAGATCTGCACGGGCTGTCCACGTCACTTACGCCCGCCGCGCGTCCCTGCTGGACGCAACCGAGCCGCCCGCCTGCTCTGTGCCAAATCAATGAGCACTGGCCTCCAGAGAGTAGCCAAGCAGCTCGCCGAATCCCGTGTGGACCGCGCGCCTGCATGCCCACCTAGCCCCAGCGCACCACACACCCCCTGCCGCTCGGACCGATCCGCCCAGCCGAGTTTGACTCTGGTCCTTCTGTGCGCCGCGCTGGGTCAAGCTGCCTGGCACTCGAGTCTTGACTGCTCGTCATGCATGTGCCCGTCACCGAGTCGGATTCGCATGCAACTGGCGCCCACGTTCCGCGAGCCGTGTGTCCACCAGAGAACTCGCCCGAGCTGCGTACTATGCAATATGCCAAGCGCGCCGCGTCTGAAGCCGCTCGTACGCCATCGCCTTGTCGCAACCCTCGAACGTCTTCATCAACCTCCTCCGAAGTTCATCATAACTTTCGTCATCGCTGTCGCTGCTCCACCTTGAACAAACAACAGCCGCTCCGATCTGGATTGACTGCCCGTCAATCAGACCGTGAGTCGAAGCCGCCGCCTTGACCGCGACGTCTTCCAGCCGCACCGTCGAACCTGGCCTTCACGTCTGATTGACCTGTCAAATCCCTAAATTTATCCCCTTCTCTCTCTTCTTTCTCTCTCTTCCTCTCTCCTCCATCCCCTCCCCGTGACCCATCTGCCACTGCCGCCTGCCGCGCCGCGCCGCGTCGGCAGTCCTTGCGCCCCGTGCCGCCTCGCGCCCCGCGTCGCCCGGTCGTTGAGCTATATAAGAAGATGAACAGTGCAAGCTCCCCCATCCCCTTCCTCACACACACTCTCTATCTCTCCCTGAGCCCCTCCGTCGCCTCGCCGCCTCACTCCGAGCGCCCTCGCCACCGGTGAGCAACCCGGCCCCCTTCTCCTCTTCCTTCTCCCTCCTTTCCCTTCCCCGTAGACATACCTGGGCCACCCTCCCGTCGCCGGGCTGCCGCCGTCCTCCCCGCTGTCAGCCGCCGCTTCTCGGCGCCGACCGAAGCCGTTCCTCGGTCCGCCGCCGCTTTCTCGTCGTCGGGCCGCCGCCGCCCCTCCGCGCCGTGCCGAAGCCACTTCTCCGCCGCCGGCGCCCCGTCGCCGCCCTCCACCGGCGCGACGCCGCCGCCCGACGCCCCTCCCTCTCTCTCACCCGCTCGTGCTCTCCGCAGCTGAGCCGGCCGGTCCCCTCTTCTCTCTCTCTTTTATATCCTCCAGAGCCGAGCCAACAGACCGAGCCAAGCCGCCGAGCCCACCGACAGCTGAGCCGAGCCGATTCCGCTGAGCCTCGAGCCGAGCCGTGAAACCGAGCCGAGCCGAGCCGTGAGCCTACCCAAACAGAATATTCCTGGAATATTCTCCTCTTTTCTTTTTTCTGAATTTCTCTCCCGGCAAAACTTTCGAAGCCCGTTTCTCCTCCGTCCTAACTCCGTTTTCGTCGATTCTTCCACCGATATTCATCTAAATTCGAGATCTACCCAATCATGTCAATTTCATAATTTTTGTAAATTGTTTAGTCCTTGTTTTTATCGTTTGATTGATTGTGTGCCTTTGTCGTTGTTGCGATTGTTAGAGGAGGGAGCATTCGAGGAAGACCCCGAGGACCCGGAGTTTGAAGAAGGAGCAGACGAGGACTTCAACGAAGGCAAGTTCTACAACCGTTGATCATGTTGATCCTATGTTTTTAAATACAACCCGTTTTTAAATACAACCCGTAGAGCCGTTGTTTCAAACAATAGGAGTATGCATGATTAAATTAATAGTTGTGATTTTTAAGAAATGCTAGAATAGTTATGACCTAGTTTGTTTATCCCATGCCTTGTCATTGTTACCTTTATTCCGTTAAAACCCTAGAAGGATCCTAACATCAACTATAATGATTATTTGGATGAATGCTTGTTTACTAGTATGCTTAGGATTGCCTTGCTCAAAAGAAAGAACTAGATTATTTACATGTGATAATCATGCCTTTCAATGTGAAGTGATGTGTGCTTGGTGCGTGCGCGTGTAAAGCTTGTGTTCTTGGGAAAACTCTAGAGTAGTGTTAACGAGGGTGAGTAAGGCGCTCCACAAAGGTGGGAACTACCTTGGAGCAAGGTTCGCCTTTGTGGTGTTCTTGCTGGGAGACTCTTACCTCAGTCATATAAGGACCGGTTCGCTGTGACATCTCACCTAGTATCCACTCGTACAACCACATGGCCTGTATGGGCAGGACTTGACCTAACCCCTTTGACTTAGTGCGGTACCCACCCGGAGGCCGGTAGTGGTAATGGGGACCAGGAGAAGACTTGGGTAGTGTGTAGCCCAAGGTTCGGTTGGTGATATTGTTGAGGCTAAGTCAAAGCCTTGGGATTGCTAAGTGATCTTTCCCGTGAATCTTCTAAGGCCCCTGGTATCTTAGTGCCCCATGGGTGGATATTGTGGCTTCGTTGTGAGGTCGTTGCGTCTCGTTATGACAGCTTCACCAGTTGCTAAGGTGGGAGCCTGTGCATATCTTGTGGGTAAAATGTACAACCTCTGCAGAGTGTTAAACCTATCCGGATAGCCGTGTCCTCGATCAAGGATATGCTATGGTTTGGTCATAATGATTAGCTTTTCAGCGTGAGTATCTCCTTGGTGTGTGAGTGAGCTGTGTACCTGTGTTCTCGAAAAGAAGGGTTTTGGCTTTGTGCCCTAAGCCTCCTGGACTGTGTGTCCGCTGGCAAAAGACTTGTGGGAACTGGCGGGACGGATGTATCTCCCCCAGGGCTGTCAACCCCCCCTTAAGCTCAACTTATGTATTTCTCTTCGAAAGCGTTTTTATTAAAGTTAGTCTTTGCAAAATGAACCCTGCATCAATAAAACTAGCTTTCCGCAAAACCTAAAAGACTCTACAGCCTTATCCTTGATCTACCTTTAAGCATCTAATTTTTTCCCCTTGAGGTAGGACTTGCTGAGTATCTTATGTACTCACACTTGCTAATTATGGATCTAGATGATCCAGAGGCTGACTTCGTCGAAAGAGAAGATGAAGATTAGAGAAGCCGGTTTCGTCTGCACTCAAGCTGCCTGTAGGGCTTGGGTCGCTTTTATGTGTTTCCGCTGTGCTTTGAGGGTTTGTTAATTTATGCTTACGGGTTCCTGTTGTAATGAACTCTGTGTTGTACTCTATTATCGTATTTATTCGATGTATGTCTGTGATGTCTACTTCTGTTGGAGTTCGTACGTACCAGCTACTGATCCAGGGACTGGTATGAGCTACACGAGGTGATCCCAAAGGAGGGGTCCGACACGACCCCTATCGAGCAGCAACCACCAGCCGCCATCAACCCGATCTCCACGTTTGGACAGATCCCCGTTGATGCAACCCATCGGACAGTTTAAGCCGCTGCGCTCGAAGTGTCCGAATCCACCGACCGAATTGTCGATCGCCGCCATGCTCCACCTTGCGCCGTCCTTCTCCAGACCCGTGCAAGCCTTGCGCGGTGTGGAACATATCCTCGTGCATTCTCTTGATCTTTCTTTATAGCTCTGGTACCACTTGTTAGGAATTTAGCGGAAGCATCATCAAGATCATCAAGCCAAGCACAAGATCAACACACAAGACACGATATTTTTTAACGAGGTTCGGCCAAGTTGCCTACATCCTCGGGGCATGACTACGGGCGCTCCTCCCCAACTGTTTCGTCTTGTCATGGTTACAACGGTGATGCCTTCTATTTAAAAGCCCGGAATTAGAGTTCGACTACAACTCTAATCCTAGTCCCACCCAATTACAACTCAAGTCTATCTGTAACCTACCATGTACACATATTCGACACATATTACAACAACCTTTATCCTTGCTGCCACTTGCATTGCATTTGATTGATCTCCTTGGAAGACTCCTATTTTGCTCCTTCCAAATACTCCACCAAAAATAGATCATAGCTCCGTCAAACTCCATTGTGAGATGTTTCTCAACTCCAAATCGTGCTTTCTTCTACCATCCCCTGATCGTGGAGCATTTGTGTAGCTCTGGAAGCCCTGAGATTCCATACCAGCATGTGATTTCGTCCACATCTGTTTTGTGAAGGATCAGTCTTTACATAAGTGTGTTGGTGGTTCGTCTTGAGCTGTGCAAAGCTTACATATTTGATCGTGAGGCCACCCTCTTTTTGCAAGGTTGTCTGCTGTTAGAATCTTATTTTGCATGAGCATCCACATGAAGAACTTGCATTTGGGATCCGCTTTCGCCTTACAAATTGGGGTTATGTTGGTATGGAGGGGCAGTCCTAAGTACTTGGCTGGAAAATCCTTGATCATTCTAGGGAATCCCTACAGAACCTGTTCCAAGGAGAGGTCCTGGCAGCGGATAGGGAAGATTTCTGTTTTGTTCAGATTTGTAACTAAGCATGAACATTTTCCAAAAGCCATGAGGATGTCATTGAGGGCTCTCAGTTCAGCTTGATTTGGGTTCGCGAAAATTGTCACGTCATCCGCGTAGAGGGAGCATCTCAGTTGTGCAGCTCGTTGCAGGATTGGGTTTATGATACGTTGTTGGGCTGCGAGTGATATGATTCGATGAAGAGGGTTGATTGCTAGAATGAATAGCATCGGTGAGAGGGGGTCCCCTATCTAAGACCCCTTGCATGTCTAATTGATCTTCCCGGCTTTCCATTTAAGTACACTCGTGATGTCGCTGTGGCGATGAGGTTCGCAATATAGTTTCTCCACCTTTGTCCGAATCCCAACGCTTCCAGGACTTCCATCACATATGCCCAATTCACCAAGTCAAAAGCCTTCGATATATCAAAATTGATGAACAGTGTCGGCTGTTTGGTCCTGTCTAGTTCCCTATTACATTTTGAACATATATAAAATTATCATGTATACATCTTTTCTTTATGAAGGCACTTTAGCTCTTTGACACTAATTCATTGAGTCACGAAGGCAGGTGGTTGGCCAAGAGTTTTGCAAGGATCTTCGCTAAGCTACTAATCAGGCTGATTGGTCTGTAATCACCAACCCTTGATGCCTCCGGATTATTTGGTATCAGCAGGATGTTTGCACAATTAACAAGGCTCAGTTTGTCAGCTTTTAGATTGTAGAAGTCTTTTATCGCTGCTAATAGATCTCCCTTTGTAATGTTCTAGCATTTCTTGAAAAAGAGGCTGATGAAACCATGTGGGCCAGGTGATTTTTCTGAGGGCATGTATGTTATTGCGTCTTGAATCTCTTGTTCCCCAAAAGGTTCTTCTAACTCCGACAGATCCACCGGTTGGTATCCTAGGGAGTCCCAATTTATTGCTAATTATCTTCGTTTACATGTCCCCAGTTGTTCGACAAAGTGCCTGTGCACCTCAGCTTCCTTTTGTTCTTGTGCACGGCTTGGATAATATGTTTTCTTCTTCTTGAATTTGCTTTGATCGAGAAGAACTTTGTGTTTGTGTCCGACTTGCGAATCCATGTTAGCCTTGGAGCTCATCTTGATTTAGTCTATTATTGTTCTTGTCTTGAGCTTAATAAATCAGATTGAAATCGCCAATAATAAGCCATTCATTCTTCATACTATATTAGGTTTGAGTGAGGCGAGTTCTTGAGGGAAAACTGTCTTTTCTCGTCTGACTGGCCCATAAACTCCAGTTAGGGACCAAAAATACTGTGTTGTCAACAGCTAACAATTGATTGGTAGCTGATTCAATTCGATGGCCGGACAGGCACGCGCTGTTGGAGTACGGTGCTGCCGCGCGGACGCTGGCGGTGCGGGTGCTGGAGCTGCTCTCAGAGGCCCTTGGGCTGGCCCGGGATCACCTCAGGGAGATGGGCTGCGTGGAGGGCCTGAGCGTGGTGAGTAACTACTACCCGCCGTGCCCGGAGCCGCACCTCACCCTCGGCTGCAGCAGCCACTCCGACCCCAGCTTCCTCACCGTGCTCCTCCAGGACGACGACCACGCCATGGGCGGCCTGCAGGTGCTTCTTGATCATCCTGCTGCTGGTGCCAGGTGGGTGGACGTCCCTCCTCTGCCCGGCGCTCTCCTCATCAACATCGGCGACCTTCTCCAGCTTGTCAGCAACGGCCGATTCAAGAGCGTGGAGCACAGGGTTGTCGCCAACAAGAGCAGGGACACACCCAGGGTGTCGGTGGCATGCTTCTGCAACGCGGACATAGCAAGATCCACACGGCTGTATGGCCCCATCGCATCGGATGACCCGCCGGTGTACAGGAGCGTTACGGTGCCGGAGTTCCTGGCGCATTATGACAAGAAAGGCCTCGATGGTCGCCCTACGCTCCACTACTTCCAACTACCCAAATAAATCTTAATTTGGCCGTCCATATCATTCCCCTCTTTATCAACAATATATGTCTTGGTAATAAAAATTGATATCTATGTTGATTGGGACATGACTATATTCTTGAATGATTAGTTTTCAGATTAAATCTGTAATATTTTCCGGTTTCATGGGTAGTTCAATGTTTTTTTCTGTTAATTGTGCAATATTTTTTAGTTTCGTAACTTAGCTCATTGTTTTCCGGTTAGTTATGTAATATTTTTCGGTTTTATTACTAAATCGACTTTTTTAGTTAATTGTACAATATTTTCTGGTTAGTGATGTATTATTTTTTGGATTTTCAGGGTACTTTGGAAATACATATGACCGAATAAAAGTGATGCTTTTTCGGTTTACAAACGTGGGCTTTCCATATTCAAAGAATACACAGATCGAATTGTGCAACATGTGAAAGGTTGTTCGGTTATGTGTTCATTTTATAGTTTAGAAATATATTTAGGAACATACGTGATCGAATAGAAGAAAATCTTTTAGGCTGGAGAAGGATAGAAATAGAATTAAGTTATTCTATAGTTACGGCCGAGTTGAAAAGGGAGTTGTATTGGGTTTGCATTAAGGGGGAGTCCTAGGCGATTATTGGCAAAGACTTGCGCCCTATAAAAAGGGGATGGTTGATTCAAAGAAACACAATCAACTCCAATCCACCAGTATTGTTCTTTTTCTATTCTCTACTTTTCACGTTCTAGGAGTAGAATGTAGAATAGATCTATGCTTTGCTAATTTACCTGTAAATTAGCCGACACCCTTACCGAAATTGAGGCATATCCTCTTTGCTGTTTTGCTTGCAAATTAGTCAAGTGCTCCTACGAAATTAGAGTAGTTATCATTTGTTGTTCTTGCTTGTAAAACAGCCGGTCACCTCGCCGTAATCGAGGCTTGTACTCTTTGTTGGTTTGCTTGAAAACCATCTGTGTGCTTCCATGTAAACTTGCGACTTTTATCTGTTGGAGGTCTATGTGTTGAAAACCATCTGTGTGCTATTTTTTTTTGCCAACAATATGTTGTAACTTATAAAAACGTATATTCTGATGCAAAGAAGAAACATGAATGTTTGCAGAAGAATAATGACTTATCAACAATAGCGCATGCCCTACCTCTCTCGTAGCTTTGAAGTCATCGTGTTTGCTTATCAACAGCCCATACCCTACTCCTCTTGTAGCTAGGTGGTTGGGTGCCATGGTGCTCACCCCAGCCATCTGAATTCAATCTCTTCCATACGTGTGGAGCCACAATGAGATCGTAACGTTTTTGTTATCTACAAAGTCTGTGTGATTTCGTCAATCTTCATAGGTGGAATACGTATGTTCATACTCCAGTGTCAAGAGGCTTGAAAAAGAGGGTAGGGTAGGGTAGGGCTGGGCAGCACGTGCGGTTAGCTGCCTCTGCCGTTCGACCGATAGTTTGACACTTCTAGCTTGTCTCCGCTATATATATACACACACAAATAAAACAGATGAGTTCATCACCCTCCCTCCCTTCGTCGATCCACATTATTATTAGGGATTGGCAGGCACATCCGATCCACATGGCGCTCCCGCAGCTCCGCGTGCTCCACACCGCCCTCCTCACGCCCTCGCCAGCTTCTCCCGCACTGCCGCCCCGCTCCCTCCCGCTCACCTTCTTCGACGTCAAGTGGCTCCACCTCCCGCCCGTCGAGCGCCTCTTCCTCTACCGCCTCGCCCCGGACGCCGACGTCCCCGCCATCCTATCTGCGCTCAAGGACTCTCTTTCCCGCGCTCTTGGCGCCTTTTACCCGCTGGCCGGCCACGTCCGCCTCACCCCCGGCACTACGCACAACCGCTACGACCTCTTCTACCAGCCTGGCGATGCTGTCCCCTTCACTGCTGCCGAGTACGACGTTGACATCGACGACCTCGCCTCCGACGACCCTGTCAAGGTGGCCAAGATCGCATCACTTGTGCCGGATCTGCCCAAGGGCCGCGCGGTGCTAGCCGTGCAGGCCACGCTCTTACTGCCGGGGCACCGGGGCCTCGCTCTCGGTGTCACCGTCCACCACTCCGCCTGCGACGGTACCAGCTCCACGCACTTCCTCCACACCTGGGCGGCGGCCTGCGCCGGAGCAGAGCCACCTCCACCGCCCCCGGTCATCGACCGCGCCCTCATCCCTGACCCCGGGGGCCTCTACGACATCTACATGAAAAGCCTGCCGCCGATGATCTCCAACGGCGACGAGTTCGAGTTCGCCAGCAAGAAGCCCGTCGTCGACGACAAGCTCCTTGCCACGTTCACGCTACCCCAACAACTCCTGGAGAGCATCAAGGGCGCGGTCGCCCGCGAGGCGTCGAGGCGCTGTTTGCCGCCGCCCCGGTGCTCATCGCTGCTCGCCACCTACAGCTTCATCTGGTCTTGCTACTGCCGAGCGAGAGAACCGACGCCGAGGGGGGAGAAAAGGAAAAGTTACTTTTTGTTCTCGGTCGATCAGCGAGCGCGGCTGAGGCCGGCCGTCCCGGAAAAGTACCTGGGCAACTGCCTCTGCCCGGCCATCGCCATTGCGGCCGAGGACGAGGTCGCAGCCGCTGGTGCGGGCGGACTGTTCGCGGCGTGCGCGGCAGCGGCGGCGGCAGTCGAGGATGAGGTGGGCGAGGGGGCGCAGGGCAGGTGGGACGGAAGCGTGGCTCGGGTGAAAGAGGCGGTGGCGAA
The DNA here is from genome assembly GCF_958298935.1 of Phragmites australis. NCBI lineage: Eukaryota > Viridiplantae > Streptophyta > Magnoliopsida > Poales > Poaceae > Phragmites > Phragmites australis. The sequence continues at coordinate 50,389,294 of NC_084923.1, read as the reverse complement.
CGGGACTCTGTCAGTGGCCGGGTCGCCGAGGTTCCGAGTGTACGACGTCGACTTTGGTTTCGGGCGGCCAGTGAAGGTGGACATCGTATCGGTGGCGAATACAGGCGCGATATCGGTGACGGAGGGCCGTGGAGGGTCAGGTGGTATGGAGGTGGGCATCTCTATGCCGGCGGATGCCATGGACAGGTTCCGGAGGTGCTTTGCCGACGCCATCGCCTCGCTCTCACCCCTGCGTGCTCCGTAGTTAAGATTTCCGGCCGGGTGCAACAGGAGCCCTTCGTTCGTTGGTTGGTTAAGAAAGAGGAGGTTATATTCCCTAAATTGTTTTAGGGGATTTTTCTTTCTTACCTGAGGGCCTCAATTGAACTGGAATTTCCTCCACTTTTGCTTGTTAATGATAAAAGGTTTTGTGGGCCTAAGGGCTTTAGCCTATGAAAGGAAATATTCTACAGTCAATCGATGTGAATTTGGGCTTTCAAACTAAATGGGCCTGGACTTTCTACTTCTTGAAAGAAAGAAAAGGAGATAGCACAACTGCATTTTTTTCATGTTTCCTATGCTCCGTACGCCTTAAAAATCACGTGATTTTCAGGTGACGGTGTGTGAACACGATGGCTTCTTCGAGTTTTTGGGTTAGGGGCAGGGGTTTTCCGGCGGGATTTCTCTGCACCTCAGGCTTAGAAGCAGATCTGGTGCAGCAGGCTGACCTGATGGCGGAGGTGGTCATGAGGGCGAGGCGGTGGAGGAAAACCGGATAGGACCGGAGACGATGACACCGTTGGGTTGGCACAGGAGTGCCCGGTGGTGGTGGATCCGACGACGGGGACACCGTCGGAGATAGAGGCAGGCCAAGGGGGAGCGAGCGTGTCGGTGTGGAACGACGGGACAAGTTTGCTTTGACTGGAGGTTGAAGAAAGATTATCATAGTCGTCGCCTGAAAATATAGAAGAAAACGTGTGATTCAATTTTAGCAACGCCCTTTTCTAGGACCGAATTGGACTCCGATGGTTTGAGCAATAGGTTTCACTTAACCCGTCTATGTTCAATCCCTAAGATGGATTTGTATTCATCATCTACCACCTTAGATTTATTCTAGTGCATTTGCTGCTAGGATTATATCTTAAACATGTTATAGGTACACACAGACACATTTAGTAGACCAGAGGCTTAGGTTTCTTCGATCCTTCCCCAACGTGTGTATGGGATGTGCCCCCACACGGGTGTGTTTGCGGCGTGAATGTGTGCGTACTCTGTATACATAGTTGGATGCATAGGTTGATACCGTGGTGTACTACTTTATTATGCTGAATCAGAATTGAGCTAGTGCTGGATTTTTGCCACGTGCGTAATCAGGATTATATTCTGATAGGCAGCTCCCTCCACGAATGAATGGAGTAGTAGTTTATTTATGTAAGCTGTTGTAGCATGGATGAGTCTGTAAAGAGAGGCAAAACGTGAGGGAGATAGAGGAGGAGCTCAGGGCAGAAGGAGGCACCGAGTTACTCACCGAGCTACGAGGATGAGCACGCGGCGGCGGCGCTTTCCGCTAGATCTAAAGAAGGAGATGACGGCTTGAGTTCAACTAGCACGATCTTCAACAAGTACCACCAATGTCAGTGTGGATGTCAGCGAGGCGAAAACCACCTGTGAAACCAAACTAAGGGGTTAAGTAGCATGGACGAGTCTGTCAATAGAGAGGGCCAGGATCATCTCCCTAAATGTTCTAGCTAGCCAGATACATTGTAAGGGGGGAAAGGTATATGTAGCTTTTATTTCATGTTCCAATCATTTGAGGCCTGCAAGTAAATTACCTGATGGCAATATATGGCTTGCATTGTGAGATATCAAGTTAAAATATGCTTTAATTTACGTATGATGATTATTAATATTGTTGGATTTGTGATGATTTTAGTTGTATGAGCTTGTTTATATGTGTTCTTATTTATGGCTAACTAAAGTTTATATTGGAGCAGACTATTTCATAGTATAAAAAAATGTCTTACCGGAACATATGGTGTATGAGTTCTTGACCACACCAGATAGTCTGGTGGTACGGTGAAGCAAACACTGAAAAATTTTCAATGCTGCAGTAGAAATAGAAGCAAACACCGGATAGTCCGACATTTCAGTGTGAGCACCGAAGGACATCGCCAGGCCTTTTGTTGCAGAGAGGTTGCAGAAGGGTGGTTCAGTGGATTTGCACACGCCGGATTATCCAGTGATGAGCATGAGATCACCGGACCTTTTCTTGCAGAGAGCAAAAATTTCCTGGAACAAATAGTGCTACACTCACCAGATGATCCGGTGTTCAGAGGCAAAACATGCCAGATCATCCGTGTTCACGTTTTCAGTACAATGTATTTTGAAATGAGAACTTTTTATGTTGGTTTTGAACTAACTTGGTTTGAAGTTGGAGAAACATATTTGCTTGTATCATATCATAGTGTGCAGGTGATAGATGCAACTTGGCGGTCGACGATAGGATGATCGGAGCCAAGCCGCAGCTTGGTGCCAGATGATCAAGGAGACCGGACAGAGTCAATGATGGTTCTAGCTGTACACATGGAGATTAAACAAAACATAAAATGAAGGATGAAGATGACATGTTGACACAGTCAAGGGAAGTGGGTGTTAATGCAAGTGACAAGATGGCCTGATGGATCAAGAGAGGGAGAGACTTGCCGGCGATCAAGATCGTAAGACGGAGGACACACGTCATTATCGGAGTGATCGCTTCAGGTGGAAGCAAGTGGCGGCTAGTCACGCTTTGAAAAGCGTGCTTTGGTTTCACGGTTTGGCCTCGAAACCGTGTGAGGACTGGATGAGTATGTGGCACCATTGCGAAGCTTGCATCGAGGCGAAACTAAGTCATGAAGGTGCCACAATCATCCGATGAATGAAGAAGAAAATGGACTAAAATACCCTCAATGATAGGTAGGAGTACTATAAGATAGAGGTATTTTGGAAAAAAAAACTAAGAAACTTAAGGGTCAAATTTTTTAGGCCTATAAAAAGAGGGGTAGGGCTACGGGAAGACTCAAACTAGCCACCTGAGTCCCATTGTGCCACCCATTTAGGAGCCTAGTGCTAGCGTTTTAGAGGAGAAGAGGATGAGTGCTTAACTTTTGTGATATGTGAGAGTCTTTTGAGAGAGAAATCCTTATAATACTCCAAAATAGGGCTGATCTCTTTAAGTAATGAAGTTTATATTTTTCATATGCTTGAATTCCCCTCCTTCTAGATTCTCTATTGGTTTCCTTGCAAGTTTGCAAGTTTTCCTTTTTCGGTTGTGATTTGCTTGTTGATTTTCGTTTTTATCTTTGAGCTATGATTTTTCGACCTTGAAGTTGTTATTCTTGCTGCTGGTGACATAAACGTTCATATACTCATGTATTTGAGAGAGTCTTGAATCCTTTTGTATCTAGACCATTAAATTGGAGAGTTGCTTCTTTCGGTGATTGTCTTTTTGCTTTGTTCTTCGTTCAAATTTCAAGCTTTTATGCTCAAAGACATATGGAATGGTCTTGAATAGAGCATATGGTTTATATTTCATCCGTAGAGTCATGCTGTCTTGGAACTTTTTGTTTCTCGCTTTGTCTCTCTAAATTTTACGTTTTTTCCCTTGACACGAGTGGATACTTATATGGTGGTCACTTCTAATATGATTCGGTTATGTGAATTTAAATGCGCCAATAATTCTTCAGTTTAACATGTATAGCTTCATGTTCTTATGACACTGTATATTTTTGAGCTTTTGTGCCCTTGTGAGCTCCACATTTTACTTCCCATAGCCCTTTGACGTTTCTAGCTTTTGCAAATACTTTGTGGTATACTTATGAAAACTCATTAGGTTTGCATGTTTATGCATTGTATAATGTTTTTATCCTTGATGTTTGCATTACCAAAGGGGAGAGCATATGCACAAAGATGAGAATATGCATAAATGTGCTTTAAAGGGGGAGAAATGAGAAAATTGCAACAAACCTCAAAGAAAATAGAAAATATGCATTCATCAAGGGAGAGCTTTTGTTTTTGTGTTTTTTCAGCTTTTCTTGCTCTTTTGAGATTTTGACTTGTCTTTGTCTTTCTTCAGTTTTTTGTTCCGGGAAGAAAGTGCTCGGAAGGGTTCTCACTTACCCCCGAGTACTGTAGTCCCCCGATGATCCAAACAGCCAAGTGCTCGTTAGAGAGTGCTCGGGGCTGCACGTGGCAGCCCCCCGAGGACTCGGTTCCCCGAAGGTCTTACCGAAGTGCTCAGGAGAGAGTGCTCGGGGCTGCACGTGGCATTCCTCGAGAACTCGGTTCCCCGAAGGTCTTACCGAAGTGCTCGGGAGAGAGTGCTCGGGGCTGCACGTGGCAGCCCCCGAGGACTCGGTTCCCCGAAGGTCTTACCGAAGTGCTCGGGAGAGAGTGCTCGAGGCTGCACGTGGCAGCCCCCGAGGACTCGGTGCCCCGAAGGTCTCACCAAAGTGCTCGGGAGAGAGTGCTCGGGGCTGCACGTGGTCGCCCCCGAGCGCCTGGTTCCCCGAAGGTTCGCACAAGATCGCCAGATGACCCAAGGGGTCCCACCGGCGGGGTGTCAGCCAGTCAAAGGTCCAATGCCGCATTTAATAGGCACGCGCGGCCTTACATCCTGACATTCTCAGCTGCCCACGCCCTAGTGTCAGACCCTGCCAAGCTTTGGCAGGGGGGCGTGGGTCCATTAAATGCACGGGTCCCGTCCCGTTTTATCCGGGTGCCTCGGGATAACGTTGCCAGGATCGAAACGCTCTGCCTGCCACCCTGCCCTGGCAGAAGAACAAGACAGGGTGGGCGCACCGGGCACCTCTATGGCTGCTCGGTGGGCCCTCTTAATGGCGCCGAAGGACATCCACAGTGGCGGGTGGTTGGATGCACGCCGCATTTTTCCACCGCCCCTGTCACTTCGCCAAGACGGAATGATGGCGCCTTTCTCCGTGGCACCTTGGCACTCGCGCCCCCCTTTCCCATTCAGGATAAGTCGAGGTCGGTGCGCCTATAAAAGGAAAGGATGGAGAACACATGAAGTCAAGTCCAGATGAGACGAGACAGCATAAACAAGAGACCTAGAAGAAGCGCGACGAACACGATAGAACAAGAACATCTCAAACAAGCTCGAACAGAGCTAGAACACGGGAGCCTCAAGCTCTCTGTAGGTAACACGCCCTTGTAACCAGATACATCCTTGAAGAATTCCCTTCAAGGAAAAATATAGCGCTCACACAGGAGTAGGGTGTTACGCCCCCGTGCGGCCCGAACATGTCTAAACCCCGGTGCATCTATCTCTTTTTTTGCACTAGATCGATCATCCCCCACCACCAGCCGTTGCATTTATTTCCGTTTCCATTTATTTCCCGGACAAGCTCGTTCAGGATCATCCCCCCGGCCGAATCTTTAAAAAGGGGTCTCTCGGGATCCCTGCGACAGGAGTTCATCCTCCGACAGCTGGCGCGCCAGGTAGGGGGGACTATCCCTGGATTTGTTTGTTTGCTTTTTTCCACAGGAAAAGATGGCTGGTGGGCACCGTCTCCAGCGTTCCGGCTCCACTTCCAGTGACAGAGTGCTGCACGACGCCCGGGAGAGCCCGGTCGCTGCTGCGTTCCAGCAGCAGCCGCTATCCACGTGCGCGGTTTTTCCCGCTCAAGGGGATCAAGGCGTTGGGCCCAGCAGGGCCGCCGCCGCCGCTGCCGATGCACTTTCCGACCCCCAGCAGGAGGTCGGGACCCTGGCCACTAGGTCTGCCTCTGGAACGCGTCGGGTGCCACCTCGGCGCAGGCTCGCATTCAGCGAGGCCGGCCCAGGGAGCGCGCTGCTTGCAGCGCATGCTCTCCTCAGGCACCCGCCCGTTCAGGCCACGCCGAACACTCCGGAAGGCCGGTGGATCCAAGATGTCGTCGCTTTGGTTGGCACTGCTTGCCGCCAGGTGCCGCCAGAGCTGGCTCCTCAACGGGCAATGTCCGCACGGGCCGAGGGGCCTCCAGGCCGAGTGCCGTCCCCCTGGCCGTGTCTGAAGCCCGGGACCTCCGCTTGCGCCTTGACGAGTGGAGGGGCCACGAAGATGCCCGAGTTACTCTCGAGTGGCAGCGGGAGACCCGGCAGGGGGTCGGGCCAGAGGACCAGGCTTCCTCTCTCCCGGCCCAAGGCCACCGGGAATCCCCGGCTCGCCGCCACTCGCCACCAAGGACCCCCGCTCGTGCTGCAGGGTACGACACCGGCTGCCGTGCCTTCACCACCGAGCTCCGCCGGGTCAGGTGGCCTTCCAAGTTCCGCCCCGAGCTGCCGGAGAAGTACGACGGGTCTATCGACCCCGTCGAGTTCCTCCAGATCTACACAACGGCCGTCCAAGCGGCCGGAGGCAGCGAAAAGATGATGGCAAACTATTTTCATATTGCCTTGAGGGGCTCCGCCCGCTCTTGGCTTATGAACTTACCCCCAGGGTCTATTAGCTCCTGGGATGACCTTTGCCACCAGTTTGTGGCCAACTTTCAGGGCACATTTACGCGCCCCGGCTTGGAGTGCGACCTCCACGCCGTCCAACAGCAGGAAGGGGAGACGCTGCGGCGCTTTATACAGCGCTTCAGCCAGGTTCGCAACACTATTCCGCGAATGGCCCCCCATGCTATTATTGTTGCTTTCCGGCAGGGCGTCCGCGACGAGCGGATGCTCGAAAAGCTAGGTACGCACGAGATCGAGACCACTGCGGAACTCTTCGCACTGGCCGATAAGTGCGCCAGGGCTGCGCAGGCCAGGGCGTGGCATGCTCCTCGCCCCGCCTCCGACCAGCCAAGTTCTTCCCGCTCCGACAAGCGGGAAAAGAAGAAAAGAATGAAGCGGTCGGGCTCTTGCGCAACGCTGGATCTTCCTTCTAGCGCGCTATTCGTATTACCCTTGACTCGCAGGTTGGCCGCAACGTCGAAGCTTACATCGACGATCTCGTGGTCAAAACCCGAGACCGGGTCACCCTGCTCGAGGACCTTGCCGAGACTTTCAGCAGTCTCCGCTCTACCCGCCTCAAGCTCAACCCGGAGAAGTGTGTCTTCGGGGTACCAGCGGGCAAGCTCCTTGGTTTCTTGGTCTCTGGCCGAGGAATCGAGGTCAACCCAGAGAAGATCCGGGACATCGAGCAGATGCTACCCCCGGCTCGACTCAAGGAGGTCCAGCATCTCGCCGGCTGCATGACAGCCCTCGGGTGCTTCATCTCCAAGCTCGGGGAGTCGAGCCCGAGTGCCCGGCCAGCCCCGACCATGCCGCCGAGCCTGGGGGCTGCAGCAGCCCCCCGGGTGGAGCCACCGTCCGGGCCCGCCGGGTGCAGCGACCGGTGTACTTCGTCAGTGAAGTCCTCCGGGAAGCCAAGACAAGATATCCCCAGGCTCAGAAGCTGCTCTATGCCGTGCTCGTCGCTTCCCGGAAGCTGCGCCACTACTTCCAGACGCACAAAGTCTCGGTGGTTACCACGTATCCACTGGGACCCATTCTCCAGAATCGGGAAGGCACCGAGTGCATTGTCAAATGGGCAGTAGAGCTGGCGGAGTTCGACCTGCACTTCATCAGTCGCCAGGCGATCAAAAGCCAGGCGCTCCCCGACTTCGTGGCAAAGTGGACACCAGTCCCCTACATCGTCCCAGAAGAGATCTCTGCCTATCCCGGGCACGACGCGCCCGGGTACTGGGTCATGCACTTCGACGGCTCCCTCTCGCTGAAAGGTGCAGGGGCCGGAGTGGTTCTCACCTCCCCAACAGGTGAAGAGCTCCGGTACGTCGTGCAGTTGCAGTTCCGCGCATCCAACAACATGGCAGAGTATGAAGGTCTCATCGCTGGCCTCCGGGCTGGGGTGGGGCTCGGGATTCGTCGCCTCCTGGTCAAAGGGGACTCCCAACTGGTCGTCAACCAGGTATCAAAGGAGTACCAGATCACGGATCCTCAAATAGCGGCGTATGTGGCTACGGTCAGGAAGCTCGAGAGGCGCTTCGATGGCCTAGAGTTGCGGCACATCCCTCGCCGCGACAACACTCTGGACGATGAGCTCTCCCGCCTAGCCTCCTCACGTGCGCGCGTCCCTGCCGGAGTCTTTGAAGAAAGACTCACACGGCCTTCCGTCCTGCCTGCCGAACAGGATGAAGGGGAAAGCTCGAACTCAATTCAGAGGACCCCGGCGGTGCCCTCAGTGGGAAGCCCCGTAAGGGCACCGCCGTCCGGCGAGTGCGCTGTGCTCGCCGAATGTTCTCAAGATGCCTCGTGGATGTCTGACATCCGAGGGTACTTGAAAGAAAAGTTCCTACCCGGGGATGAGGCGTTTGCCGAAAGAGTTGCTCGGCAGTCCAGACGCTATGCCATAGTAGATGGGGATCTCTACCGGCGTAGCGCGGGAGGTGTCCTCCTGAAATGCATCACCCGGGCAGAAGGCGGCGATCTTCTCGCTGAGGTCCACGAGGGCGAGTGCGGTGGCCATTCATCGTTCCGCACGCTGGTCGGGAAGGCCTTTCGGCAAGGTTTCTACTGGCCTACAGCTCTCCAGGATGTTTTCGAGCTGGTTCGGCGCTGCAGGGCGTGCTAGTTCCACGCAAAGCAGATTCACCAGCCAGCTCAGGCTCTTCATACCATTCCCCTGTCATGGCCTTTCGCGGTCTGGGGTTTGGACATTCTGGGTCCATTCCCCCGAGCAATTGGGGGCTATACATACCTATATGTCGCCATCGACAAGTTCACCAAGTGGCCGGAGGCGGTCCCAGTCATCAAGGTGACCAAAAACACGGCGCTCCAGTTTATCCGCGGTATCACCAGCCGCTTTGGCGTCCCGAACCGGATCATCACCGACAACGGCACCCAGTTCACGAGTGCCCTGTTCGGGGACTATTGCGAAGACCTCGGCATCAAGCTCTGCTTTGCCTCCGTCGCTCATCCTCGGAGTAACGGGCAGGTCGAGCGTGCCAACGCGGAGATACTGAAGGGCCTCAAAACCCGGACCTATAACGTGCTCGCTAAGCACGGGAAGGGATGGGTGGACGAGCTGCCAGCCGTGCTGTGGGCTAATCGGACTACGCCAAGCCGCGCCACTGGGGAGACTCCGTTTTTCCTCGTCTACGGCGCCGAGGCAGTCCTCCCCTCCGAGCTCACTCTGGGCTCCCCTCGAGTGTATGCGTATTCTAAGGGTGAGCAGGAGCAGCAAAGGCGCGACGACGTGGACTACCTGGAGGAGCACCGGCGGCGTGCTGCCGTCCGGGCAGCTCGGTACCAGCAGAGTCTGTGGCGTTATCATCTACGCCATGTCCGGGCCCGATCTCTCGAGGTGGGGGACCTAGTTCTCCGACGCGTCCAGTCGCGTGAAGGAATGAATAAGCTGTCCCCTATGTGGGAAGGTCCTTTCACCGTGATCGCAGTCCCGCGGGCAGGTTCTTTCAGGTTGGCGACAGAGGAAGGACAGCCACTCCCGAACCCGTGGAACATCGAGCATCTTCGAAGATTCTACCCGTAGATGGTCGTGCTCGCGGCTCAGGACAACCAGGCCGGGGGCTTCCCCCCGCCCAAGCAGTCCGAGGGCTCCACCCCTTGGGTAAGTCGCCATCGCCCAACCTTGTAAACATTGCACATTCAGTATTTCAATAGGCAATCGCTATGTCAAAATATTTTTCTGGATTCCGTATGTTTAATCTGTCTGGTGAGGTGCTCGGTTGTGCGAGAAAAAGTTCGCTCTCTCATTTTCCCCGCTGATAAAAGAATCACAATCGGTTTGCATGCGAGCAGTCGCCGCTGACTTACGTCCGTCATGGTAGGCTGTGGTGTTCGGTGTCGTGGCCGGCTCCCAGGCACTACCGAGTTTCGGGGTGCTCTGGGTAATCCTATCGCTCGAGCTGCTCGAGTAGTCCGGAGCTCAGGCCCCCGGAGCGGGCTGTCGGTGCTCGGTCTGGTCTGTCATACCCAGGCGCCACCGAACCATAGGACCTCTGGGTTATGCCTCTGTCCTCTCTTGTCCGCCGGTTTGGGTATTCGAGAGGTCTCGGGTCGAAAACGAGAGCAGTCTATAACAAGTACCGCACTAACAGAGCACACCAGACAAAGAAATTCTATATTCTCTCTTAAGTCACAGGCCGGCAATCAAGAGCAGTTCGACTGCGAGGGCTTAAATGCCCCGGTCTCTGGTCGGCCCCAAGGGTCCTCGGGCGGTCCTACCACTTAGGCATGAGTTGTCGAGATCACCCGACCCCGGGAGCCTCGTATGCCTCTGGGCGCTCGGGCGCTCCGCTGAAAGAACCAAGTCCCCGGGCACCCCGAGCTCGGAAGCACACCCCTCCTGGATCGGTTGGCCGGAAGGCCGACAGCTGTCCGGTGAGTGGTTATATTCAGACAAGTCCGCTTTCAGTAAATTTATGTTCCCGAGTCATTCTCGGGGGCTCTCGCGCTTTAATCTGTTCGGCGAGGTGATCTCCTCACGCGCAAAACCCTGCCGCGTGTCTACTTTTTCCTGGAACGACAGAGCGGTTTGTAGAAAGGAGTACCGTGCGTACAGTAATGTCTGACCGAAGCCCTTCGTAGTGGTCGTGGTGTTCGGTCCACTTTTAAGGACCCCAAGCACTACCGAGTCCTTGGGTGCCCTGGGTAATCCTATCACTCGAGCTGCTCGAGTAGTCCGGAGCTCAGGCCTCGGGGGCGGGCTGTCAGTGCTTGGTCCGGTCCGTCTTAAGCCCGGGCACCACCGGACCACGAGGACTCTTGGTCACATTCTCGCCCGCACGCGTCTCCCGTCTACTAACTGAGTGGTCGCGGAGTGAAAAAGTGTTCACCGGGCACGGCGTGTTCCGTGCTGGATCGATCTATCTCCCGGGCAAGGAAGTTTGTGTCTTTGTTTCTTAACTTAGACAATGCTGACTCGCAAGAGCTCGGGGGCTGACTGCGCCAAACAAACAGCAATCGGGACAACTTCGTTCTCGGGGATGGGAAGGTCCGGAACGGCCCGACTGAGTACTCCCTGGGACTTCAAGGCAAAACAACAGAAGGGACTTCAAACACTCAGAGAAATTGGAGTTGCGAGCCCAAGGAAAAGCTGCCATTATATTCACAAGGCATATACAAAGCGTTTTCTAAGGGATCACTCCTATATTTACATTCATCAAGACAACAAAAGAAAGAAACAACTACAAAAGATCTAGTCGGCGGCGGAGGCGTCAGCTGAGTCCTCTGAGTCGTCCCCGGGGGCTGGCGGTGGCGGCACCTCACGCCTGAAGCCGGCCGCCACCATGGCGGCGGTACTCCGGACCGCTTCCCGGGCGGCCTCTCCCTCAGCTTCGACCACTCCCTCCCGCGCCGGCTCCAGCGTGAAGTTCGGGTCCCTGCTTCGGTAGCAGGCCAGGACGTGCTCGGCCACTGCATGTGCCAAGCCACGTCCCTCCCGGGCGGTAAGTTCTTGGACCGCCCAAGGCAGGGCCTCAAGGCACTCGCAGACCTGCTGGAGCCCCAGCACTTGTCGTGCGGGGCCGTCGCCCTTCTGGTCTTCGACGAGCCGTCCGAGACCGCCCTTCTCTACGGCCCGCCGCATCCGCTGGAGTATATCCTCCAGCATATGCTGCAGGTTGACCCGCGAGACAAAAGCGATCTCAAGCTTCTCCTTGGCGGCCCGTAGCTGCGCCTCAAGTCCCTGGTCCCCGGCCGGACCAGAAGAACCGCCAACGGTAGCGGGGCCGGCAGCCTGCTTCGTCTTGGCCACCATCTCGGATAAGGCGCGTTCACGGGCGGTCAGTTCCGCCTCGTTCTTCGCGTTCTCTTCCGCCCTCCCTCTCGACGACTCAGTTCGCCTTCTCGGCGACTTAGCTCGCCCTCCCGCCGGTTCAACACGTCCTCCTGCTGGGCCACCGAATCCTCCCGAGCGCCGAGGTCTGCCGCCGACAACTCATTATCCACCTCCCGAAGGGAGACGTCCCCCTCCCAGCGGCAGATGTGCTCTCTGATTTTTCGGAGGTCGTCTTCCCAATGCTGGAGGTCGGCGCGCGTCTTCTCGGCCGCGCCCTCCCGGCGGGTCAGCTCGGCTCGCAGCTCCTCCGCCGCCTGCTCGCGAGCTGCGACTGTCACCTCTCTCTCCTGCGCCTGCCCCATCCTAGCAAGGGCCTCGGCAGCTTGCTGCCTCGACGCCTCAGCCAGGCGGGCGGCGTCTTCTCATTCCCGAGCGGCTTCTGCCCGCGCGGGCTTCAAAATTTCTTGTTCCCGCGCGACTTCCGCGCGGGTGTCTTCTAGGAGTTTCTGCTCCCGCGCGGCCGCCACACGGGCCTCCTCCTGGGCGCCCGCCAGCTACGCCTTCTCCGACGCCAGGCGGGCGTGCTCGACCTCGAGCTCCTCCTCCTTGGCGTTCACCGCCGCGCCCAGCCGTCCAACCGCCACCTGGACGCCTTCGATGGCGGCCAGGAAGGGGTCGGCGGGCTGGCTGGGCGCCGGTGGGGCCCAGGCCTCCCCGCAGATTGGTTCCAGGGAGTTCGAGCTCTCCGCAGGGCCCCGCACCACCATCCGCCCCGGGCTCTGCCTGCCCGGGGTAGGCTCCACCGGCGCCGAAGACTCGGACGGCGGCTATATTCCTGCATCGGCCGCCACGTCCGCCGGCCCCGGCAAAACTTCCACCTCCACCATCGTCCGCCCTGGGCTCTCCGCGCCCGGGGTAGGTTCCGCCGGCGTCGAGGATTCGGACGGCTGCTCCGTCCTCCTCTCGGCCGCCGCCTCCGCCTCTCTCCCAGTGGCCGCCACGACTATTGGCGCCTCCGCCGTTCCTGCGCCCACCTCCATCGACGCGGCCGGCAGGCTCGGCTCTGGCCTTGGCGCCCGCGCTTTTTCCGTCGCAGTGGCGCCAGCAGCCGGCCTACGGGAGATAGATGAAGAATGTCAAAACTCAGTTCGGGCAAGAAACGACCAGGAAAGAGCAAGGAAAGAGACTCACCGGTACTGCCACTTGGCCGCTGGGAGCCTGAAGTCTGGGTCCGGCGGCGCCGGCCCGGATTCCTCCCGCCGCCTCTTCCGCTGGGGGCTCGACGGGGCCGCTGCGCGGGTCTCAGGCGCCGGCGCAGGCCCCATCCGCACAAGCCGCGGCTCCAGCACCGGGAATGCTACCGCTGCCGGCGGTGACGGCGGAGAATCCGGCACTAGAATAAGGGCTCGGGGACGCTTCCCCCGGTCCCCCGGCGCCACCTCCACGGCGGTATCGGAGACGCCCTCCTCTCTGGCGCAGCGGCTGCTGCCTGCAGCGGCCCCATCGCCAGCCCGCGCCGAGCTGCCTGTGGCCTCCTCGCCGAGCAGCTCGTCCAAACCGGGGAGCTCGGAGGCCTCGGGGCTTCGGCTCCTCGGCTGGTCCACAGGCCCCTGGGCGTCGAACTCCGGCAGCTGCGCCATGATTGCCACCTGGTCGGGGTTGGCGCAGAGTGCCATCTCCGGCCACGGGAGTTCCGCCCGGCCCATGTCCTCCGTTCCGGTAATCACCCGCGTCATACCCCTCAACTCCCCCGGGCCCAGATCCCAGCTTGCGCCGATCTGGGTCCGGGTGATGTCCTCCGACCCGGTGTAGAACCAACTCGGCCGGGCCCGCTCTCGCAGAGGCGCCAGCCGACGGCGCAGAAAATCCACCACCACCATGACGGAAGTCAGCCCGGACTCGCGCAGATCCCGGATGCGCTCCAGCACCGGCTTCAGCCTCGCGTCTTCTGGCGGCGGCGCCTCCCACGTCGACCTCCGAGGTTCCGCCGCCGTCTCTGGCAGTTCGAGGCGCTCGTGGGGGTCGACGTCGACGAAGAACCAGTCCCGTCGCCACTCCTCCCACTTGCTGCGCAGTACCTGGGGAATGTAATGATCCCCCAGGCCGTCCCGAAGCCGAAGGTTGCAGCACCCCGCGACGTCCGCCGTGGAGTGCCCCCTCTTCTTCCCCACCGACCGAAGGACGAAGAAATGGCGAAGCAACGTCGCCGACGGCGCCACCCCCACGAACATCTCGCAGAGGTGTGCGAAGATCGCCAACACCACCACGGAGTTGGGGCTTAGATGCACCAATTGAATGCCGTAGGTCTCCAGCACTTGCAAGGAGAAGGTGGAGAACGGCGGCACCAACCCCGCCGCCACGAAAGATGTGAAGAGGACGATCCGCCCGGGGACGGTCGTCGCCGGCGTCAGGCTCGCCGGCGTCACCACCACAGCTCCCTCTTGCCCCTCGGGCACCAGCAACTTCCTTATCTTGTCCGCCGCCTCCTCGTTCCTCAGACGAGACTCCGGCAAGATGATGTCCGAAGCCTTGTCCCGGCGACCTCCTCCGACCCTCGTCATCTCAGCAAGAATGGAAGGTGTTTTGGTGGTAGAGGAAGAGAAGGAAGAGTGCTCCGGTCGCCCGAAAATTTCCTAAGGGCTTCAGAGCACGAAGAAAGCAAGAGCAGAAGTGCAAGAAGGTGTAAAGAGGGGGACGGACCGATCCTTTCCCCCTTTTTTATATCTCAAAGTTCAAAAATTGTCGTCCAAACGGTTCACTTGGCGAAGCGTCGCCTCGATCGACGCAACCGCCAGGCTAATCTCCCGCCGATCGTGCGGTGTCAGCGGCTGCCAGGCGTAGTTTCCTCGATCTGCGCGGCGGCCGCGCGTGCCGCCCGTACGGTCGTCATACCCTTCGGAAGTTGTGTGGGCACGCGTCCACTCGCTTTCCCGTTGGGGCGTACTTGAGATCTGGGTCCGCGGGCCACCTCTCGAAAGCCTGCCACATGGCGTCTACACCAGCCTCGGCCTCAGCCGCGACGAAGGGCCCATCCGCAGTCTCCATCCCGTCGCCTACCAATGGGCTCGGAGGCTACTGTCGGTGTATCAGGAACCAGGGGTCCTTGAGTCCCGAGACCGGGCCGACCATCCACCACGTGTCACCATCCCGCGAGGTCCACCCTGCAGGATGAGAAGAAACCAAGTTCCGGGAAGAAAGTGCTCGGAAGGGTTCTCACTTACCCCCAAGTACTGTAGTCCCCCGATGATCCAAACAGCCAAGTGCTCGGGAGAGAGTGCTCGGGGCTGCACGTGGCAGCCCCTGAGGACTCGGTTCCCCGAAGGTCTTACCGAAGTGCTCGGGAGAGAGTGCTCGGGGCTGCACGTGGCAGCCCCCGAGGACTCGGTGCCCCGAAGGTCTCACCAAAGTGCTCGGGAGAGAGTGCTCGGGGCTACACGTGGCCGCCCCCGAGCGCCTGGTTCCCCGAAGGTTCGCACAAGATCGCCCGACGACCCAAGGGGTCCCACCGGCGGGGTGTCAGCCAGTCAAAGGTCCAATGCCGCATTTAATAGGCACGCGCGGCCTTACATCCTGACATTCTCAGCTGCCCACGCCCTAGTGTCAGACCCTGCCAAGCTTTGGCAGGGGGGCGTGGGTCCATTAAATGCACGGGTCCCGTCCCGTTTTATCCGGGTGCCTCGGGATAACGTTGCCAGGATCGAAACGCTTCGCCTGCCACCCTGCCCTGGCAGAAGAACAAGACAGGGTGGGCGCACCGGGCGCCTCTATGGCTGCCCGGTGGGCCCTCTTAATGGCGCCGAAGGACATCCACAGTGGCGGGTGGTCGGATGCACGCCGCATTTTTCCACCGCCCCTGTCACTTCGTCAAGACGGAATGATGGCGCCTTTCTCCGTGGCACCTTGGCACTCGCGCCCCCTCTTTCCTATTCAGGATAAGTCGAGGTCGGCGCGCCTATAAAAGGAAAGGATGGAGAACACATGAAGTCGAGTCCAGATGAGACGAGACAGCACAAACAAGAGACCTAGAAGAAGCGCGACGAACACGATAGAACAAGAACATCTCAAACAAGCTCGAATAGAGCTAGAACACGGGAGCCTCAAGCTCTCTATAGGCAACACGCCCTTGTAACCAGATACATCCTTGAAGAATTCCCTTCAAGGAAAAATATAGCGCTCACACAGCAGTAGGGTGTTACGCCCCCGTGCGGCCCGAACCTGTCTAAACCCCGGTGCATCTATCTCTTTTTTTGCACTAGATCGATCATCCCCCACCACCAGCCGTTGCATTTATTTCCGTTTCCATTTATTTCCCGGACAAGCTCGTTCAGGATCATCCCCCCGGCCGAATCTTTAAAAAGGGGTCTCTCGGGATCCCTGCGACAGGAGTTCATCCTCCGACAACGCCGGATCATCCGGTGTTCACGTTTTCAGTACAATATATTTTGAACTGAGGATTTGTGATTTTGGTTTTGAACTAACTTGGTTTGGAGTTGGAGAAACATGTTTGCTTGTCTTATGGTGTGCACGTGATGGATGCAACTTGGTGGTCGATAACGGGATGATCAGGGCCAATCGGGAGGCTTGGTGCCTGACGATTAAGGAGGTCGGACGGAGTCAAGCGTGATCCTATCTGTACACGTGGAGATCAAGCAAAGCATAAAACAGAGGATGAAAATGACGTATTGACAAAGTCAAGCGAAGGGGATGCCGGTGCAAGTGACAATGCAGCATGAGGGATTGAGAGTAGGAGAGACTTGACGACGGTCAAGATCGCAAGACAAAAGACACGCATCATCATCAGAGCGCTCGCTTCAGGTGGAAACAAGTGGCGACTAGTCATGCTTTCAGAAGCGTGCTAGGGTTTCGCGGTTTGGCCTTAAAATCGTGGGAGGATTGGAGGAGTACGTGGTACCATCGCGAAGCTTATGTCGAGACGAAGCTAAGTTGTGAAGGTGTCACGGTCGTCTAACGAATGAAGAAGAAAATAAAACAAAATGCTTTAATAGTAGGTAGTAGTGTGCTATAAGAGATGAGTATTTTGGCAAAAAGTTAGAAAATTTAGGGGTCAAATTTTTAGACCTATAAATAAAGAGGTTGGGCTATGAAAAGACTCGAACCAGCCACTTGAGCTCCTTGTGCCACCCATTTGAGAGTCTAGTGATAGCGTTTTTGAGAAGAAGAGGATGAGTGCTTAGCCTATGTAATAGGCAAGAGTTTTTTAAGAGAAAAATCCTTATAATCCGTTTAAAATAGGGCTGACATATTTGAGTAATGAAGTTTATGTTTTTACATATGTTTGAATTCCCCTATTTCTAGTCTCTCTATTAGTTTCCTTCTAAGTTTGCAAGTTTTTCTTTTTCGGTTGTGATTTTCTTTTTTCTTTGTTACCTTTGAGCTACGATTTTTTGAACTTGAAAAATTGTTCTTCTTACTGTTAGAGACATAAATGTTCATATACTCATATATTTAAGAGGGTTTTGAATCCCATTGTCTCTAGACTATTAACTTGATAGTTGCTTCTTTCGATGATTGTCTTTTTGTTTTGTTCAAGTTTTAAGCTTTTGTGCTCAAAGACACGTAGAATAGTTTTGAATAAAGCATATGGTTTATAGTTTATCTGTGGAGTTATGTTGTCTTAGAAATTTCTTTCTCTTTTTGTCTCTCTAAAGTTTATACTTTTATTTGTGAGTTTTTAAGGGTTAAATGAACAAAAGTAGATCAACTATTTGGTAACAAATATATAAAACGACTATTTAATTTACTTTAGTAGGTGTTCTCGGTTCTATACATTAGGTGGTAGTGGATAATATATTACTTTTAGATCAGCGCGCCAAAGTAAGAGAGACTATGCAGTGGCATACTGTCGAAGAATAAGCTAGGCTTCTCTTTTTGGTTGGCAAGGTTGAAGCTACAGCTTAGTCTTTCTTTGGGCCAGTGTCAGAAAAGAAAAGAATTAAAAAAAAGGAGAGAATCGAAACGGACCAACTGCAGTCTCTCTTGGTGATGGATCTGTATGTTGAACCAATGCAATTGTATCAATATCAAAGTGCGGTCAGATGCAGAATTAGGTAGTTCAATTCCTCTAGCAATTAAGTTGGGTCAAACCCTATTCAGTCTCAGGTGCAAGTCAAACTTCAAAGTTGGGAGTTTGCACATCTATCTTTGTTATAGATATATACACTACAGTAGCATTTTGCATGCGCTCTGGGTGCTTGTTTGATCGAACCTTATTTAGTGATTAGACATTTTATTCTCTTTCTTCTCTGGCGCGCTCGCGGTCAGAATGGCCCTGCAGTTCCAACAGTTGAGCAAGGACCATATATATGTGTATATATATATATATATATATATCTGTGTGTGTGTCAGAGAGAGAGAGAGAGAGAGAGATTCATGGATGACCTCACCTCACCTTACATTTCTGCTGTATTAGGAAGGAAGTCAGGAGGGTGCTTCTGTTCCGTGGGTCTTACGTCATGTCCAGTAATGGAAGTTCGGAGGTTGCTTCCGCAAGAAAAGGACCGACGATTTGGTCAAGCGTCTCATCTGATCCATTAATTCTATTCCGGGGATATCTATCTGATCAACATGCATATCTATACTGTACTGTTGATGAAGCATGCTGGGTGCTAGCTAAGGCCTACGTTGTCAGTGCAAACCCAAATATATATTCAGACAATTTAATTATTCGAAGATTCGTTAATTTTTTGAAGAAAAAGATCGATCTGATCGTTTCCTGTAAAATTAGTGTTCAGACAAATAATCCCAGGCACCACGTGGCACCGTCGCCGCCTTCACTTCCTTGAGTGCAGTGCTCTGTCTGGGTCTGGTTGGTCTTTGGTTGCTCTGCTGCTGCTTGAGGAATGAGGAGTGAGGAAGAAAGAGCCTGAGGCTCCTCGCTCTCACTGAACCCGGCGGGGCAGGGGCGGCTGGAGCTAGCTGAAATGGCGACAGGTTTGATAGTGATAGGGTGCTCTGAATGCAGACTGCATGCATCGCTATCTCTCTGCCGATCGATCCGATCCCACCCCACCATCATCGTTTCGTCGTATTTGAGCTCGTGCCACAATGAACAAGTTGCCTTAATAACTTACTGCTCCAGCTTGTTTTGTGATCGAATCGACTCGAATACTGGCCGGGCTGCATCTGCGTGCATGCATCCCCATCCCACCCAGCTGCTGTCTGAGATGGTGGTTCCAGCGCCCGGGTCTTGCTACCTAGACTTGGACCGTTGGTCGTTGACCAAAAAGAAGGCAATAGCTGGACTGCCTAACCGCCTTTCAAAAAATCTTCTTGTCAATTTGCTTCTGACGATGGAGCACTAAATTACTAATTCACTATAGATTCTCGAGTTTGCATGCATTGCATGTGCATGTGATTCAATCCGCAACTCCTAGTTTTGCTTTATTTATTTCTTTCATGGGCGTTTCTTAATTTGGACCCGACGCACGCGCACGAGGCAATTTAAGATGCAGGCAGATGCAATGTAACATACGTTCCCTGCCGTCGCTTCATCTAAATTAAACTAGTGTCCCTCCGTCACAAATAAATATTATTTTTATATCAATACGGTTCCTAAAATACATCATCTTTGATTGTTATTTTTTAATATATTTATAAGATATAGTAAACTTATACTATTATAAAACTATATTTTCAGACAAATCTATCAATACTATTTCTAAATATCTAAACATAACTGTCGGAGGGTGAACTCCTATCGCAGGGATCCCGAGATACCCTTTTTAGATATTCGGCCGGGGGATGATCCTGAACGAGCTTGTTTTGGGAAATAAGCGGGAAACGGAAATAAATGCAGTGGCTGGTGGGAGATGATCGTCCTAGTGCGAGAAAGATGGGTGCACCGGGGTTTAGACAGGTTCGGGCCGCACGGGGGCGTAACACCCTACTCCTGTGTGAGTGCTATATCTATCCTTGAAGGGAATTCTTCAAGGATGTATCTGGTTACAAGAGAGAGCCACTTACTGAGGGCTTGAGGCTCTCGTGTTCTAGCTTGGCTTGAGCTGGTTCGAGCGTCTGCGTCCTCTTTCTTTTTCTTCTTACGGTCTCTCTTTTTACGTGTTCTCCATCCTTTCCTTTTATAGGCGCGCCGACCTCGACATATCCTGAATGGGAAAGAGGGGGTGCCAGTGCCAAGGTGTCACGGAGAAAGGGGTCATCATTCCGTCTTGGCGAAGTGACAGGGGCGGTGGAAAAATGCGGCGCGCATCCGACCACCCGCCACTGTGGATGCCCTCGGGCGCCATTAAGGGGGCCCACCGGGCAGCCTCAGAGGTGCCCGGTGCGCCCACCCTGTCTTGTTCTTCTGCCAGGGTAGGGTGGCAGGCGGAGCGCTTCGATTCTGGCAATGTTATCCTGAGGCACCCGGATGAAACGGGACGGGACCCGTGCATTTAATGGACCCACGCCCCCCTGCCAGTGCATGGCAGGGTCTGACACTGGGGCGTGGGCAGCTGAGAATGTCAGGATGTCAGGCCGCGCGTGCCTATTAAATGCGGCATTGGGCCTTTGACTGGCTGACACCCCGACGATGGGACCCTTCGGGTCGTCGGACGATCTTGCGTGAACCTTCGGGGAACCGAGTCCTCGGGGGCTGCCACGTGCAGCCCCGAGCCCTCTCTCCCGAGCACTTCGGTGAGACCTTCGGGGAACCGAGTCCTCGGGGGCTGCCACGTGCAGCCCCGAGCACTCTCTCCCGAGCACTTCGGTGGGACCTTCGGGGAACCGAGTCCTCGGGGGCTGCCACGTGCAGCCCCGAGCACTCTCTCCCGAGCACTTGGGTGAGACCTTCGGGGAACCGAGTCCTCGGGGGCTGCCACGTGCAGCCCCGAGCACTCTCTCCCGAGCACTTCGGTGGGACCTTCGGGGAACCGAGTCCTCGGAGGCTGCCACGTGCAGCCCCGAGCACTATCTCCCGAGTACTTGGGTGAGACCTTCGGGGAACCGAGTCCTCGGGGGCTGCCAAGTGCAGCCCCGAGCACTCTCTCCCGAGCACTTCGGTGTTTGGATCATCGGGGGACTACAGTACTCGGGGATAAGTGAGAAACCTCCCGAGCACTTCCTTCCCGGTACTTGGACTCTGCGGATCATCGGGGAACTGGGGTGCTCGGGAACCTAGAGGCTATGGCCCCGAGCACCTTCCCCCGGGACTTAGTTTTTTCTTATCCTGCAGGGTGGACCTCGCGGGATGGTGACATGTGGCGGATGGCCGGCCCGGTCTCGGGATTCAGGGACCCCTGGTTCCTAATACACCGACAATAACACATCTTAACTACTTAAAAAAATATGTAGTGATCAATCATCAACCGGATAGGATATCATGTCCTCTACGTATGGGTCCTCTGCCTTCTGCCCTCCCATGACATCCCTCGCGTTCTGCCTCCACGAATCACTTCCAGAATTTCCATCCACCGATCCCCCTACTCCTCCACTCGCACGCACGATCATCTGCATCGCACGTCCGCATGCCCGCCCGCATCGCACGTTTGCTTCCAAACCCTAGCGCCATACCTCCCGCTCCTTAGTCGGTTGTGGCATCCCCCTCCAATCCCCTCTCCTCCGCTGGAACATGGAGTCACCTTGAGTGGCCTCGAAACGCACTTGAATGGCCATGTCAGCCTAGAGACGTGCACTAGCTGATGGAAATTACCCCAAAGGGGAAAATGCGCTTGAACCACCGAGTCGCCCCGGAGCGCTTAGAAACATGTGCATCTCATGGGAACGACTCAAAACCCTTGAACGCCCAAAATCATGTGCCACGGGAATGACCTACGACGGGATTGACGTTTTTCCTAATCATCTGATGAATATAATGCATGTAAAATTAGTACGAGAGAAACAAACAAACAAACAAATATAAGTGATAGGATTTCCATCTCAACTAGCTAGGTAGGTTAAGCAACACATGCACTTCATGTAAGAGCAGGTATAATTCTTGCGATTGGTTGGATCACAATAAAAGATTATGATGCATACTCCAGCTTCAGAGTAGTAATTTGTTTTGGCTGGATGCAGCAGCCAGATCAAAACGATCAGAGTCTTTTTTTCAACAATTGTTAGATTCAGTGGATACGTGGCACGAGGTTAATTACATTCCCCTGCAGCTCAACGGTCCGTGTGAATGATGAATCAACACTAGTAGTACTAATAAAGCATACAGTACGTCAAAAACATCAAGCATGCAAAGCACAATGCTCCATCTCCTTTACTTGGACTTACTATGCCATATCATATCATAGTCACACCTCCGCCTAGCTTCATTTTACCTAGACATCGCTTTCTTCTCTCTTTTGAGTAATTTCTCGCCAAGTCAGCAAAAACCCTACGTGGCATGATAGCACTCATTGAGAATATCTAAAATTGTTGTGAGTAATCTTTTAAAATTAATCTGCAGTACTAATATGCTAGATAGCCAAACTTTGGCAACCAGAATTAGACCAAGAGAGGCGCCAAAGTGCAATTCCATTCCAGCGCGCACATCCGTCAATCTTGCAACTGCGGAACCATGGACACCATGTCTGCATCAAATTCTCTGCGGAAATCACCAAAAAATAAAGTGCAAAAGTGTTCGGTATATACTTTTTAATGAAAGCCCCATCTCATGTTCATAAGGAAAAAAAACAATTTCACCTTCTTTTACAAAAGAAAAGTAATTGGGTGCTGATAATGGTGAAAAATAGCAAGTTAAATGGAACAGGAGAGGAGAGAATAGGAGTTCCAAGCCTACCTCTCCCCTGTTTTTTTTATGTGTTTGAATTTGCTTGCTTCTCACCACCTTCGGGGCGAATTCAGATTATCTGATTTTATGGTGCAATGAAATTACATTGACTTCATTTCACTGTACGCCGTTGGATCACAGATAGATGGATATGATTTGGTACTATCGTTCGTGCTCTCACAAATTACTATTTTCATATGACTTCACGAGTTTGAACTCAGAGGATCCGGATTCCTTCCGGATCAGGCCTCACCCGTTTCCCGCGAGCAGTATAAAAGGAGGCGCGCTTGCAACCGTTTCAACCACGCATGGTGACCAGCAGCAGCAGCAGCACCGGCACCACCCAGCCTCCAAACACAGCCGTCGGAGACTCCTCCTCCTCTGTCTCTCCAGCGCCGCACCTCACCACCGGCATCGTCAGCTTCCTCGCTCGCCGTGCCATGACCACGCACCGAAAATTCCACCAGCCCCGCGCGCCCCTCGACTCGCCGGGATCCTCCACCGGCTCCATCGACCCGGCGCCGTGGAGCACCATGCACCAGCACCGCGCCCCGCCCGCCCCTCTGCTCCCATTCGACACCAACGACACCGACGAAATGCTCCTGCTCGACATGATCGCCCAGGAGGACCCCTCTGCCGTGGGGGCGGCGGTGAAGCAGGACCCCAGAGGAGAAGCAGAGGAGGCCACCCACCAACTGGGCGAGCCAGCAGATGGGCCTGGTGGGCGGCCGTACCGCGGGGTGCGCAAGCGGCCGTGGGGCAAGTACGCGGCGGAGATCCGGGACTCGACGCGCAACGGCGTGCGCGTGTGGCTGGGCACGTTCGACAGCCCGGAGGCGGCGGCGCTGGCGTACGACCAGGCGGCGTTCGCGATGCGGGGCGCGGCGGCCGTGCTCAACTTCCCTGTGGAACGGGTCCGGCAGTCCCTGGAGGGCATGGACGTGTGCGGCGGCGCGGGGTCACCCGTGGTGGCGCTGAAGCGGCGGCATTCAATGCGGAGGCGGCCAGCGAGCCGGAAGGCGAAGGCGGCGAGGAGCGAGGGGCGGCCGGAAGGCGTGATGGAGCTGGAGGATCTCGGGGCAGAGTACCTGGAGGCGCTGCTGGGCGCCTCCGAGGAGCAGAGTACCAGCAAGTCCTCCTCCTCCTGGTGTTTGAGCCACCACTCCGTGTGATGAGTTGAACTCTCTCTCCATCACCATCATGCTCGCAGTCACTCTTGGCGGGCTTCACAACAACTTAACAGAGTTGGTGATAGCTTCAAGACGATCGATGGACCAATATGATTTTGTTTTTCTTTCGTCTTGTTTTGATCAATCTCCTCTTAGCATTCGAATCGGTATCTTAGGAGTAGAGTACTTAGCTTAATTTTCTTTGAATTGAAGAAATCGATTTGAGAAATCAAGAGCCGAGTTTGAGACAAGCTTTGAGGCGCCAAAGGGCTTGTGTTTGACTTTGTTTCCTGTAAATACCCCACTTTTCTTTTTCTTTTCTGTAATTTAATTTATGCAATTCCTTTTTCTTGAGAGAGGGAGAGAGAGAGAGAAAGGCGGGCTACAGCTGCTGATATTCGAATTATCTGTGATCTTGCCACGACTTGGGTGACGTGGGAAAGGAAGAGCATGCAAAGGAGGGAAGGCAGGAATTGACCAGGTCAAGTCGTCAAGCAAAACGTGCGTGCAAGCAACGACACAAATAATACAAAAAGTATATAGCAATGTTGTGTCACCATCTCTCATTCTCTCTCTGTCTTGGAGTCTTGGTTGCTGATGAATGGCATCTACCTGACCTGCACGACCATCCGATCAAGCTAGGTGCAATGAATCAGGTTGCGTTGCGCTGCGCTGCTGGGAATTTCTTTATCTAGTCTAGTCTGGATCAATTTCCATAGCTTTTTCAACACAAATTAAGGCGACTCTATGTATGGATGTACCTTATGTAGCTTGTTCTAATCCTCCTTCTCCTCCTCCTCCTCCTCCTCCTCCTGCAATAGTGAGTGGTAGGCTCATCTTGCCTGACATATATATTGCTAGGACTAAATGATAACTATCGGATCAGTTTTTCAACTCTGATGGGGGTGCATTCTGAGCTGGACTCCCCGAACTTGCAACGTGGAAACATCCATCCCGAACTTGTAAGAAGCATGCATCCCTACGCCTCAACACGTGCTCCCTATTATATTATATTCAAGTGCTCCCGTCCCGTCCCGTCCCGGCCCGGCCTTTAGCTTGCCTACCTTGCTCGGATTCATGAACCTTACCTGCCTGCCCCGCTCTGCTGCATTCTTCTTCGTTTCCTTCCATCTCAGAAGCTTCCATTCCATGGCATCCAATTTGTTCATTTCCAGACTCGCTCTTTCCTACTGCCTACTGGATGGAACGGATATATACTGCTGCACTGCACGTACAAGGGTTACACTTGGGGTGGGCTGACCAAAAGGAACCAAACAAACCAGTAAGAGGTGCTCAATTTGCTTGCTTCCTGGAAGCAGCCAATGGTCCAGACAGAGACGTTCCCATCTCATAAACACAACGACAAGAGACTGTCATCAGCAATGCGGTGGCAGTGTCTCACAATTCACACACCCACAGGTTCGTCTCTCAGCACACCCGTCAGCCTGCACAGTAAGTCACTCTGGAATGCACCCCAGTAGTCCTGGGCTGGGAACCACACCAGAGGAGGATCTCATTTCTCAAACATTACATTTGGAACAATTCCACATCAAATTTGAAACTGCACTTGTCAAAGGAAATAGCCACCTGATTACCTGGCAAAGTCAAACGGCCATTAGATCACTAGACACCCATTTCCTTAATTAAAACTGCAAATGGCTTTTGGGGTTGAAGATCTTAAACGAGGTTCTAATAGCTTTTAGGACATGTTCCGGCCTGATTACAAACTTATTAAAGACGGAACTTTTTCCAATTAGATGCCATGACGTCAATGTTGACGACTTCCGCTTGGTTTTCCCAGGACAGGTCAAATCCTTCCCATGTAAGTACTTGGGTAGGAAATTGAGGAATGTTGACATTCAACCGTTGGTTGATAAGCTTGGTGGTAGACTTACAGGACTAGAAAGACAAATTATTTTCCTTGGCGGAAAGAGATAGTTTAGTCAAAACTGTTCTTTCGACACAACCGACACTGACCTATCATCTTACGGTGTTCCCACTACAGAAATGGCTTGCCAAGAGGATTTATCCATTAGGAGAGCCTTCCTTTGGAAAGGGAAGCTCCAGAAAAGGTCACCGGAGCACATTCTTTGGTAAATTGGAGCACCACAGCGAGGCCAAAAGAGCTAGGAGGTCTAGGTATTTTGGAGCTGTAAAATTCGCAAGGGCTTTGAGAGTTAGATGGTTGTGGTACCAATGGACATACGCGCATCGACCATGGGCACGGCTTCAGCTGAAGTGTGACAAAACTAACAGGGACCTATTCATGGTGTGCACAGTGGTCACTATTGGAAATGGCGAGAAGGTTAAGTTTTGGCATGACAGTTAGGTGGATGGATTGGCACCAAAAGTAATTGCGCTGGATTTTTTCAAGCTTGCAAAGAGAAAGTATAGGTCAGTGAGGAAAGAATTGCATGATGATAATTGGATTCAGAGTTTGTACAACCTAACAACTCACGAGGAACTTGCACAATTCATCGACTTATGGAGTGCGTTGCAGCGGGTGGAGCGTGATCAAGCATGGGAGGATCACATCAGTTAGAAATGGACACCGGACAAGGTGTACACCACAAAAAGTGCTTATAAAATTCAATTCATAGGAGCAGTTAACAGACTACAAACAAAGTCCATTTGGATGGCCAAGACCGAGCCAAAGTGTAAAACATTTGCTTTGTTGGTAGTACAGGGGAAGATCCTTACAGGGGGGAATTTGTAGAAAAGGGGATGGATAGCCGATCAATACAACCGCTATTGCAAACTGTGTGCCACGTCATATGAAAACTCTACGCATCTTTTTAAGGACTGTACTTTTACACGTCAAGTATGGCAACAAGTTACGCAATGGTGCGGGTGGGATAACGTGCCGAGCCTAAATGAGTTCTCCAATATCCGATCATGGTGACGGAAAGCAAGAAGCAAAATCAACAAGGAGAACTACAGGGATTTCAATGGAGGAGTTATATATTATTTGTGGAATATTTGTAATGAGAGAAATCGTCGTGTTTTCTAGCGTCAAAGTATGGAGGAGGCCTCAATTGCTTCGAAAATAAAGGAGGACATCGACCAAGAAATCGGATGTGGCAACTGTTTTAGTCCGAGTTTCTTTCACTCAGTATTAGGCTGTACCGTTGTTCCTTCTCCCTGGAGGTTTAGGCCCTCTTGTTGTTTGTGGAGCCTTGTTGTCTTCCCTCCTTTTATATTAACGCCCGTATAAGGGTTAGTCGAACTCTTTATATTTCCTTTTTTCCTATTATTTAATATATTTAGCAGCTCTCTTGTTGTCCTTTCGAAAAGAAAAAAACACTGCAAATGGCCCTTCCATTCTCAAGTCTCAACTCAACCTGCATTGCTGAATTTTTTTATTTTTATATTTTTTGATTAATAAATAAATAAATAGATTCCTCGGGGCAGTATTTGCAAAAATAAACGCCTGCTACCCCTGAGAGGGCTGCAGCTCTTTCAAAGAACGGTAAAGAATCCTAACCGTTCCCTGAGAGGGCAGGTGGCCTAACCGCCCTCTAAGAGAGCGGCAAGAGACCTAACCGCCTTATCAGAAGGCAAGTAGAGGCTTCCCCTGTGCCCGCCCCCTAACCACCCTCTCAGAAGACGATAAGGAGCCATTTGACTTTGCCAGTTAATCAGGTGGCTAGACACCCATTTCCTTAATTAAAACTGTAAAGTTACTTACTCATCAGCTATTCCTTCCAAACTATTACAGTCACGCTAGCATCAATCAGGCTTATCAGAAGCATACAACCGGATGCTACGTACTATACAAGGAGCTGATAGATACTACTGCGCTTGCACAGAGAAGTGATGATATATGAATACTCACCAAATTAATCCGGTCAGCTTTTAGGGCACTGATTGCCCTCCTCTCTCACTGACGCTTAATTGCTTCAGTTCCCTCAGTGCCACTGTAACAAGCTAATCAAGCACATATTAGTTTGCATACCCAGCGAAAATGACCAAAAAAAAGAAAGGTTAGGCATCACTCAGAAACATGCTTGCTTATGCAAGTTATCAGCCTAAGCTGTTCGTGCATGGTGTTTTAGGAAATTTCACGTTGAAGTGCCAACCCCACCTACACACACCATCATGCATGTCACTAAAATTTACCACTCATTTGGTTGCAATAAGCTTTTTGTGTGTACTCTACAAAGTTTAAAGTGCATCTCCAACACTAACTTAGTTGCGTAGGGTAACCAAAGATTCTCTATACAGCGGCAACCTAGTAGCATAAAATGGGCATGCTGTAAACAAATATAGTTGAGGGTACACAGGACATTATATCAGTAGCCAGGAAAGTAAAGGTCACATATTGTCACTTATGTGTATCATACTCACTATAGACTGCAAGCGAACGTGTGGCTCACGCGTAAGGTGTAAGAATGTGTTCTTGTCGGTCCAAGATTCGAATCCGGGCTTACACCTTTATTAAAAGGTCTAAAAAAAAAAATACTCACCATAGACTAACGAAAGAACGTAACGGAAAAAAATCAACAAAAGTAGATATGAATACTCGCCCTACAGGAAGCTCCACTTTGCAGTATTTGGGTTTGGCAAGTAGGCTGGAGTCCCCTCTCGGCAATGGAAGGCTGATTCTGATTTGGCAAATAGATAGGTTGGGCTGCTCTGGACAATGCATGGCAGGCTCTGGGTTTGCGAGTAGGCTGGACTTGTCTGTACAAATTACAATGGATGGCTCACTCTGGTTTTGCATATAGGATGGACTGCTCTGGACAATGGGTGACAGATTGCCATTACCTGAACTGCTGCCAGTGCGGTTTCCCCTAGATTGCTCTCGGATACCAGTTTCACTACTAGTGGCACCATTATGGTCCTTCCTTGAAAATTGAGTAGCTGCAGCTCGAGCCCCTGGCTATCGCTGCAGTAACATTTGTACCGCAGATTTGGAAGAATCAAACGCAAGAGATCCTGGCTTCAAGGAGAAAGGGTCTCTTGGATCCGGAAGAGGAAACTTGACTGGTAGTGGACCTTGAACGGGTGAAAGACCCCTCTCACAGCAAACAACTTCTTGAGACCTAACCCGAACCCGAACCCGAACCCGACCCGACCCAGCCCAACCCAACCCATCCCAGCCCAGCCCTACCCAACCCAATAGGTGATGATGGGCTTTTGGCGGAGAAGGCAGAAGAGAAGTACGTACGTAGCAGCACCAGCAGGTTCTCCTCAGCAGTCTCACCTGAATATTACCTGCTGCTCTTCCACTTGACCCATGCATCCATCGAGGTCGAGTTGGAGTCCATCAATTAATGGTTGGTTCCTTCTTCCACCTCCAGTTGCCATGCCCACAGGCTCTAGTTATTCATCAGTGGTTGTCTTGTCCTTCAATCTTCCAGGCCGGCCTACCTAGATGATATACAGTAGATGCTTACTTCACATCTTTCTCTGTCACTCCTTTCGAATCTTGCAACTTTTCTTTTTTTATCCAGTCCAGGGCAAAAAGGAAGATCCTAAATAGTGGCTGTCTTCAATCCAATTTTCTTTTTGCTTCTTCTTTGATTCCTTCTCGGGCAGAATAATTTATCAGATCATTTATCAGTGGTGGTGGTGGTGGTGAGGAGGAGGAGAATAGCTGCAAAAAGGAAAAGGTCCATCTCTTGTTTAATTTGCTGGTGCTCTGCTCTCAGCTCATCCAACTGTGAGTGCGGTGTTCTCCTCCTTCCTCCACTAGCCTAGCCTAGCCTAGCCTAGGGTCCTCCCTATATATCTCCTACCCTACTACTAACTACTACAGTAGGAGGGAGCTGGTTCAAGGTCAACTCTCTCATCAACTTGTTTGAATGTCTTTCTGATGCGTCCCTCCATGTCGCCATTGTCTTTAGGCCGAGCTGCCGAGGTATCACCACTGCAGAAATAGATTGGGCAAATAAAGCATCCTCTCCTCGCTCGCCTCGTCCAAGTCTAATTCTTCAGCGCCACGAGACTTGTTTTACTGCTGATTGATCTTTGGTGACTGAGGTGATCATAAGTATATTTTCATGCGTTCCCTCTTTCTTGTTCTCTGTGTGTCGTCGCTGTCCCTTTTTATCTGCAGTTCCACTGAATGATCTGCTTCAGTCAGTCTGCAGACCGGCCCGGCCTGTCTTCATCAATTCACAAAGGAAGAGACAGATCCAGCACCTCCATCGGTAGGCATGGAGATGACCCGCGCGGCTCTCGACGATGTGATCCGGCGGCTTCTGGATGCGCGGCGGTGCCGTCCGGGGAAGCAGCAGCAACTGGTGCAGCTGGCAGAGGAGGAGATCCGGCAGCTCTGCGCCGCGGCCAAGGACGTGTTCATGCGCCAGCCAAACCTCCTCCAGCTCGACGCGCCCATCAACGTCTGCGGTAACTGCCTCCACCTCATTAATCTATCTATCAAATCTTTCAATCTGCTGATGCATGCTATGATATTTCTGTACTTGTTTTCACTCACTCACTCATGAACTCACTCATGAACTCACTGATGAGAGAGAGAGAGAGAGAGAGAGAGAGAGAGAGAGAGAGAGATGAAGCAAAGCAAAGCAAAGCAAAGCGTCATCTGTTGCCTGCTCGGTTATGGAGTAGCGCATCTATGTATCAGCTGCAGTAGATAGTATGACCACTGATGTATACATAATAGTGATGATGGGGATGGTACAGGTGACGTGCACGGTCAGTACCGTGACCTGTTGAGGATTTTCGAGTGCGGTGGTTTCCCGCCGCGGAGCAAGTACCTGTTCCTGGGCGACTACGTGGACCGCGGCGAGCACAGCATCGAGACCATCTGCCTGCTGCTCGCCTACAAGCTCCGGTACCCCGAGCACTTCTTCCTCCTCCGCGGGAACCACGAGTGCGCCTCCATCAACCGCATCTACGGCTTCTACGACGAGTGCAAGCGCCGCTACAGCGTCCGCTTGTGGAGGCTCTTCACCGACTGCTTCAACTGCCTGCCCGTCGCTGCGCTCGTGGACGACCGCATCCTCTGCGTGCACGGCGGCATCTCCCCGCACCTCCGCAGCCTCGATCAGATCAGGGACCTGCCCAGGCCCACCGACGTGCCCGAAGCCGGCCTGCTCTGCGACCTCCTCTGGTCCGACCCCAGCGCCGCCGTCAGGGGATGGGCGCCCAACGACGACAGGGGCGTCTCCTGCACCTTCGGGCCCGACGTGCTGTCCGACTTCCTCCGCAAGCACGACCTGGACCTCGTCTGCAGAGCTCATCAGGTGGTGGAGGACGGGTACGAGTTCTTCGCGGATCGGCAGCTGGTGACCATCTTCTCGGCGCCCAACTACTGCGGCGAGTTCGACAACGCCGGCGCCATGATGAGCATAGACGCAAACCTCGTCTGCTCTTTCCAGACCATCAAACCGGCCGACAACAAGAGCAGGCGCTTCTCCTTCTCTGGCTCATCGACTACCTCTGCTGCTGCTTCTTCTTCCTCTGCATATAATAGAAAGAAGGGGCTAATGCGCTACTGGTAGGTAGCTGCAGGGTGAATAATCCAGCTCCGTCGACTCACCGAGGAACCTGACTGTCAACGATCGAGTAATAAGCAGCTTGATTCAATTTAAGCATGCATGACATTTGTTTGGATACGGATTTACTTACCTGTGTTGTCGATTTCTTTGGATAAATCAACAAGGTAGCTTGAATATGCTTCTACTTTCTATATTTGCTCCAAAAAATCGATGTAGGTGTGGACTCCGAATTTCTCGGGGAAAAAAAAACAAGAAGCTAGCTTGAACTATATTTGTTGAGAGGTACTGTATAAGTATATGCCCCTTATCATGGAGGATTAACATGGAGGCTTAAAAAAAGCCTCCAATTAGTAATAGTAAGATATGTATAGCAGCAGTTGTAGGACGGGAATACTATACTTGGTATAGGGGCTCCGTTTGCACACCCCATCCGCCGTCCCCAAACCCGCAAATGAATTAAGGTTTGGGTTTTAGGGTTGCTGGGGTCAGGGTATCAAGTTGGGTGATCGTTGGGCTTAAGAGGGATCACTGCGGGTGGTGTAGGAGAGCATCAATGTTATGGCGCGGAAGACCTGGGGCTAACGAGCTCCCAAAGCAAAGTCTTACAGGCCCCTAGGCAGGCTATATAGTTGCCGACTGCAACGGGAACCATGGGCTTAACTGAGTATGACCGTGTGGCCAGAAAATGAGCCCAGGCCCATCTAGTGGGTGCACAGCACAAACTATGCTGCGTTCTTTTGGTCCGTTGGGTTTACCTTTTTTTTCTAGACACCTCCTCCTCCTCCTCCTCTTCTGTTCTACTGTGTTCTGGTTACAATACATCGAGGGTTTCTGTTACTATATTTAATGTTGCTGTGTTACAATATAATAAACCTAGTCCATGCAGCCACCACAGAAAAGGGCGATCGATCGAGTTGACCCCCACCTTAAACAGAAATTAACCTTCAAGTCTGCTTCTTACACTCGTCTAATCCTGCATGCTTTTCTCTACTGTATAAACACACTCGCAAGCCCTTTGCGTGTTCGGGAAAAAACAAACAAGTCTAATCCTGAGCCGTATATTGCATCTTATCTCCCAGATATGATGAAGAATCTACCTGCGTGTCGCCGTTTGGCCGGAGGAACATTACCACTGTAGTATTATATCTCTGGAAGAAGAGGACCTATCTGTTCCAGTATTGAGAAGTCGCACGCACGTTGATGGCGACCTTCGAATCGAGCTCGAACGTTCATCGATCAGTTCGCTCGTGCTCCGTGCCTAACAGTGTTGGGGAATACCGGAAGCTAGTCGATTGCCGAATGATCCAGATCCATGAAGTAGCTAGCTAGCTAGTGAAATTGGAAATTCTTCCTGATTATGATAGGCAGGCATCAAGTCGGCAGGTTAGTTAGAACATATATGCTCCAAATAATCGGCGACTGCGCTCTCACCAGCCGATCGATGAACTTTGAACCTTCCAATATGGAAGGAAGGAGGATTGCCAGGGCGCTTCATTCCTTTTTTTATTTTTTGTCTCGCTCAAGTCAACGCCACTACTTTCTACTAACTATATTTATAAAATTCAAAAAAGTATGAGATTATAAAAGTATTTTTCAAAACTAGTCTATAAATATGATTTTCATGTTTTAAAATTAAATATTTTAAAATTTATTAATAGTAAAAGTTTTTAAAGTTTAATTGGATCTTATCCAAAACATACATCAGGTACGGTATTTATAACGAGAGAGTAGCAAGATCACTGGTTACTGCAGGGATGCCGTTTATTATTATTATTTTTACTTGGAGACGCAGACGCGCGAGGAGATGCTATGTAATTCTGACCACTTGTTCTACAACAGCGAGCGACTGCACTGTGGTTGACGTATCTGTTGCTATCTATAGACTAGTCTGAAAACTGCTTGCTTGGACGCTACTATTGAGCATGCGGAAATCCAAAAGGAGCCAAGAATGGACGCGGAAATCAACGGCATATATCGCTTTTCACTAGGGCCAACTTAACCGATCCAAGCCGCCTGGGCAAATGTCAACAATGGGAGGAAGCCGCTAAGTGAGAAAAGCATGCAAGATTCCTAAACCTTGGCAAACCTTTCACTTGTGATGATGTCCCGGCCGGACTTTTGAGTTGTGTTCCGTCGATTCCTTTCGTCCCCGAGCCCAACGGCTGACTGAACCTAGCTATAGCAATAACACTTTTACGCACAACGTATACAGCGTATGGCGTCGTGTCACGGAATAATCCAATACTGTCCTTTTAGAATCGAAATGGTTATCTCAACAAAAAGTACTAGTAGTATAATAGCGTGACATAATACCAACGGATTCCAGACACGGAGCACAGCCATTTCGGCCCAGCATATGGCCATTCTGGACCAATAGAATAATGCTCCACCCGTCTCAAAATACTAGACGTATGAGGATTAAAAATGTTAAACTCTATAAATTTTGATTAATAATTAATCAAATTATACACATATCTAGTATACAAATACTATATTGATAGATTCGTATTTCATATATCTTTTAATAAAATATTGATTTCGTAACAATCAATAATATATTATAAAAGAAATTAATGGTTAAAGTATAATTTTCTAAAATTTTAGTACACCACGAGACACGGAAATCGAGGGACTAGTACTTGACCCGAACCAATTATTGGTTGAGCTACCTTTGGCCTCTGCTCTACTCCTGTCACGGTTAATTGCATTGGCCTCTCTGTTTAATCAATCAGACTAGCTAGTACAAGACGACCGATGATCAAGCAAAAATAATTAATTAAAACTAATTTAGTCAATCGTGTGCTCATTTGCAGCTTAATTATTGCTGTTTCTTCCTTGCAGATAATACCGACTTTCTTCCTCTACGTTACACACAAGCATATTAACCCAAGCCCAGATTTTTATTATACGTGCAAAGAACACATGACCTTTAACACAACTACCTACTCCAGACGAATTTTGTACAGTATGCCAATTACTATTAACCACCCCAATATATTCCTTAGACGAGACAAGGAACAATGTGTTTGTACGTGCAATCGTATAAATAAAGTATTCAACGAAAACTAGTTTGTACACCCAGAGTACATATACTCCTTTGCACTAGTGCCAATGACAATCAAATCGTCCACATATTCTCCAACCACTAGTGTTTCAAAACCATTGCACCTCCTGGACAAAGGTTGTTCTTGAGGGCATTTCAGAAAACCAAGCTCCTTCATACTACGATCCAACCGGATGTTCCACGCTCTTGGTGCTTGATGGAGTCCGTAAAGCGTCTTGGAGAGCTTGTACACCATGTGTTTATAGTTCTTTTGTACAAATCCTTTTGGCTGACTCACATAAATAAGGCTGTAAAAAAAGCTCGAGTACCTTGGGAGAGCTTGTATGTTACAACACCAACACCACCAGCGGCGCGACCCGGCAGCTCTGAAGCAGCACGACGACAGACGCGTGACATACGGCGCTCTGGACGCAGGGCGACTCCAAACAAGCATGTAACGGGTGACGACTGGGTGAGTGCGTGAGTTTGGGCTTGGCCCAGGAGCACCATGTATAAAAGGGGAGATAGAACTTGCGGAAGGGGCAAGAAAGAAGGCAACTGAGAATAGAACTCTGAATGGGAAGATGCAGCTGTTCTTCCCATCTCCTCTCTTCTTCTCTGGATGAACTTCTCTGCCACGCTCCTTCTCCGATCTTCCACCCACCTCTACCCTAACATTGTACACCATGTACTCATGGTTCTTTTGTACAAATCCGATTGATCCATATAAATAAGACTGTAAAAAAAATTAGAGACTCACAAGCTACTGAAGCTCGATTCGATTAGAAATCAAGCTGAGCTCGAGCCTTGTTCAAAGCTCGTGAGCTCTATCAAACTGAGCTCGAGCTTTGATCGAGCCGAGCTCGAGCTCCCTCACCCTCCTTTATTTGAATTTCGATGGTATTGTTTACATGATTTTTTTCCTTAAAGAACTTTAAATGAGCATTTCAAGCCGAGCTTGAGCTTTGATTGAGCCGAGT
The DNA here is from genome assembly GCF_958298935.1 of Phragmites australis. Lineage (NCBI taxonomy): Eukaryota > Viridiplantae > Streptophyta > Magnoliopsida > Poales > Poaceae > Phragmites > Phragmites australis. The sequence goes on along the minus strand of NC_084923.1, from coordinate 50,354,161 downwards.
CTGAGCCTTACTGCAGGCTCAGCTGCCACGTCAGGCTTGCTCGAGCTCGACTCAAGATGGTGTTGAGCTCGAGCTTAAGGTGATAGACTCACTCGAGCTTAGCTTATCGACAACCCTATACATAAATATATATGTTGGTTTGAATGTCAAGATCCAAGCTTGGAGGTGGTTGAGCCCATAGGATAAAACCCCCAAATTTGCTACTTGTGTGTTTTATCAAAAAAAAAAAAATTTGATAAATGTCATACCCGTCGATAGCAAGATATTTATAGTAACTTTATCAATCTTTAAGTTCTATATCTCCAATATTTAGTAGGTAATATATGAGTGTGTATGCTAGTATAAGTGTACCTATATCTACAAATTGTGTGTGATATATATATATATATATATATATATATATATATATATATATATATATATATATATATATAATATTATTTTCTATATTCTATAATATTATTTTCTATATTGTTTATTTTTTTCTTTGTAGAGAGTTCTAGCTTTATTTGTACTATAATACTAAGTCTAAGTTAAGGATGATAAAAAATAGCTTATAGATTATGAATTGTAAAAAGATAGATTCTTAAAAGTTAAGTATTAAAAAGTTAATAGTTATTTGATAACTTAGATTCGAGAGGGATTATTTAGCACCTCCATCTTATCTCCTCCCCTTAGCCCCTGCTCTCTTCTTTTTTCTGTCTCGGCTGCAAGGAGCAGCGGCTCCTTTCTTCCTCCTTGCTCCTCTCTCCCAAGCATAGAACAGCAAAGCAACTCACGCGCACCTCTCTCATCGACGTGCTAGCGGTTCGGGACGAGGCGGGTGCGATCGTCGAGGAGCACAAAGGAGCCGCGGCACTCATCAGCCTTGGTGGTACTCATTGGCCATAGAGAGACATGACTTCAGGGATGATCTCCAACATCCGATAGCGAGTGGGGAGGGCGATGCTACAAGCAACGCCGGTTGGTGGCGGGCCGCATAGGGGCGGCGGCGATACGACTGCGACGTGGGTGACATCAACTGAAGATAGCGGGCCGGCAGGGAGGCGACTGGGAGCGGCAGCAATCGGATAGGAACGGGTAATTTTGATGGATAATCTATGAAAAAGGTAAAGAAGATCAAATTGTTAGATTGCAACAATCCAAGAAGCAAATTGTTATAATCTATGATAAAAACTTTCTGTCTATTTCAGTTTAAAATTATAAAAAAGCTAGATTTCAGATCCGAAGCTAAAATAAACTGTATATCAAGCATGCGTGTCGCTGTTTATCAAGCAGAGCATGACGTAGGATTGACGTGTTGCTAGTTATACTAGTCCACGTTGGCCCCTTCACGACCTGCGCAACTTAACTTGACATTTTGATGCACCTTTTGAATGTGTGACTTGTGTATTTCGTTCGATACATTAAACTGCAGTTTTTTCCCTTCCTTTTTTTTTTCAAAAAGATTAAGATAAAACAAAACCGGGCTCTCAAGCTCTTGCTTGCATGTTGACCTCGTGCATATGGTAGCCTGACATCATCTGGGGACTTTAGAAACACTGCTGGAACTATGGAATACGTGTTACTCCGGTAATTTAGTACTACTAGTAGCATATACATGCAGCTATTGTCATATTGTCAGAAATTAAAAACCCAACAATTAAGACGATCATCAGTCATATTTCCTCCATTTCGTTCCATTCTTAATTTCTCTCTCTGTTTCTATACTTTTTATTTTTTTCTCATCTCTAACAGTTTTTCTTCAAAGAGATTTATAGGAGAAAATGAGATATAATCCCGAGTTGAGTGAATGAGAGAGAATCTATTCGTGAAGGGAACCATAAAGTAAACCGTGAATACAAACCGTTGGAGCGTTGAAGTGAATGAGAATCTCTTCACGAAGAGGACATGACTTGCGAAGAGAAGCCATTGGAGATGGTCTAACACTATCACATTTGTCGTTGTTTGGACACACTCATACAAAACAAATATGTCACTACCTCAAAACAGGTTATCACAGATAGACTTTAAATACTATTATAGACAGTTATGAGTTCCGTCTCTAAAAAGTATTTGTGATATCAAACTTATTACAGATGATTACAACTCTGTTTGTAATAGAGCTACACACATACAGGTCTATGAAAGAATCTAATGGTCTTAGAGATGGGTAAATAGGGCTCTAATCAAACCTTAAAACAACTATCAATTTCTAGAATAAGAAGTAGTCTTAGTCTAGAAGAAGAAAATATAACTACTCGAGCAAGCAAGCTAGAGCATAGAGAACAAACATGCAAGCATATAACTTAAGAGTAAATTATGAAATTGAAACTTACATGAAAGTAGATGCTAGAAGTAAATTGCGGAATAGAAAAAAGAGTAGGGAAAGAGGACTTCAATTTTTTTTCAAAGTATCGAAGAGTCGGCACTCTCCCCTAATCCTCATTGGAGCATCCACACAAGAATATCGCTCCTTCTTGAGTCACCAAGACTCAAGTACTCACTAGTAATTGTCACTTCTCTATCTCCGAATTGACGAGCATCAAACCAAGTATAAGCTCTTTCCGAGGCTCCCACAAGAACTTCAAGAGCTTACCGAGAACACATCCAATCACCACGACTGGCTAGGTATTGTCAACCATTAAGAGTAATAAGCTAACTGGTTCACTTGATCCCTATCATGCCTAAACAATTGTTGGATGCACACTTGCTACTATTGAAGCACTAATGAAATCCTTAATCTTCAATTAGAGACTTAAAAATCAACTCAAGTGCTCTCTCTTACTTCTTGATGACATACACATTATATGAACTCCTCTAGGTTGCAAGAGAGACGAAAGAAACCTAGTGAGGAGATATATATAGACTAGAGGTTCAAATCTAGTCGTTGCCTAACCACCCACACTTTCTGTGAATATCAGATAATCCGGTGCACACACACCATTATACACACCGGATAATCCGGTGAGTAACCTTCTTCATACCACATTACCGGACAATCCGATAAGTTACTTCGGTGTGTTGCACATCTCAACACCGGACCATCCATTGCTTTGAATTCTAATTACTCTAAAAATTCTAACTTTGTGTTAAATGCTTCGATAGTCATTAACTTTGTGTTAAATGCTTCGGTAGTCATTTTCTCTGAACACCAGAAAATCTGATGTACTTAACTTCAATTTTTCTCAAAAAAATGTTCCTTCTATAAATACTCCGGTGCACATATTTACCATCACCGAACAATCCAGTGATGTCATTCAGCTTCTGCTCAGAACATAAATAAGGTCTGATGAGTACAAGTCCTTTAGCACTAGATAATCCGGTGAAAACAAAAACTCTTAGGCTTATTCAATTCAATCGACTTTGAGCACTACTTGACTTCTCACCCATAGGCTTCTTTGAGATATATAGTGCTAGATTTTCGCATGTGTGCATCTAACTAAGTCTATACTCAATTAGATCAAACTATAACATTTAGCTCCCCTTTATAGTACGATCAAAAGACTAGAAATGAACCTATATCTACTCTTCTTCATCAGCTTGTAACACTTAGAACTAGAAGATTCTTAATTTTGACGCAAATGTCTTTTGATTGTCCAATAGAAACTAATGAGGGGGAAAAACCCATACAATCATTGTGAACTAAGTTTTTGACTCCGTTCAAAGCGTATATACGCGTTAGTCACAATAATACGGTTGTCATTAATCACCGAAACAATTACCACTTACATAGGGTCCTAGATGCTATGATCTAAATGAGACCTAAGTCTATAATATAGCTACACACATGTTGATTTTGTAATACACATAGATAGATTTTTCTGAAAAACCGTATGTGTGCATTAATGATCACATACACATAGATAGATAGATTTGTTAAAACCTGTCTATCCGTCTATGTGACCATTTCTCCCTAAAAAACCATTTTACTTTATGTCCGCGCTCATGATATGACATACATCATACTATAATATTAATATACATCATTCAAATAAAAACATCATAAATATATACATAAGAACATCGCATAGATATATAACATATAAGAAGGTACTATCCTATACACAAATCTTAGTAGCACATATTATTTAGAACATGAACCTATACACATTCTCTAATTATATCGTCCAATCTTCTAGGATAGCTTCAATAGCACGCCTATGTTTCACTACAATCTTAGCAAAAGTATTACCTTCATACAATACCCTGCTATTATTCGAATCATTCTCTATCCTAACCAATTCAGGCACGCGCTAGAACAAAATAATATTGCTTCTAAATCTCTTGCCCTTGTTATGTAAAAGATGACAATTCAAATCAGTCTTGCAATTCACGAAAATATATCAATTGTGACGAGCAGTAATAAAGAAATTTTCATCAGGAATAAAAGATAACAGTGTGATTCACAGCATATACAGGGTCTACGGTGGTGCCCTTCAAAGCAGCAAATAACACATATTCCACAGGACCAAAATCGACATCAAGCATTTGGACCATGTAAGCAGTCATATCCTCCCAGCACTTGATAGCAGTGAACAAAGACATATTCTATGTAGATCTGGGATGCACAACAATAACATTACACTCAATGCACAGATCAAATCAAATTACACTCAATGCACAGATCAAATCAAATTCTAACAAAATTGTAATGCAAACCCTACTCATCTCAGTGTAGGATGGGGATTTAGAGCCCAATTCTTGAACCTCATGCAAAAAAAAAACTAAAACCATTGCGGAAGGGGATCTAATGACAACGAGGAATGCGAGGGAGATGAACTTCCCGTTTCTTTAGTGAGATAGATGAGCAATTTGTGTCTAAGGGGTAGTAGGAAGCAGAAAGCGATGGGTCAAATTTAAAACAGTATCTAAGTCTTTAACAACGTATGATTTTTCATAAACTCTATCTGTGTCTGTCGTACATACAGAGAGGATCTTATAAGAAATTATCTATAACAATATTACATACAAGTTTTTCTAAACTTTATCCATATCTATATGATAAAAACAAACGGATTTGTAAAAATCGTCTGCGAGTTCTAACACACCTAAACGACCAGTTATGTTACAGACACATCTGTGTAACAACCGTCTCTGAGTATATTTTATTTGTGACAGATCATAATAAACTGTCTATATCACTACATCTGTTTTTACTGTTTCTATAGTAATCTGCGGATTTAGTACACTGACAAGGAACGTTAACATTGTTTTTGAAGGGAACAATGAACTTAATAATAACTGGATACGCATCGCATGCATATGTTTAATATAGCGACGACGTAATTAAAAATAGGAAATGAGTATTTTTACCCTTTTGAGAGATACCAAGAATTATATTTAAGGAGGTCCCAAATTTTGGTACTTAGGTAGCAATTTTTGGTACTCCAAAAATATAATGCAATGGTACCTCTCAAGACCGCAAAAGCATTCATACGAAATAAGGTGAATTAGGCTAGGTATGGCGGGCAGGTAACATGCATATCCTTGCTGGTGTCAGATTAATATAATTACCCCGATCGATCCTGGTCGATATTTCATTAACTGTTGACGATTATATTGTTCAGTATATATAGAGACGTAGTACCCTTGGATGTGCGTAACTACCGGGATTTAGTGTTGACTGGACTTGAGAATTAATGTATAGGAAGGGAAAATGGGGAGAGAGAGGGAGAGATGAGTTGCAATTGCGTTGTGATCGATGGGAAAGAAAACCTTTCGCCACACCCGCCGCGTGCTTGACCAGACAGACGACGAGAGAGAGAGATGCTACTCCGATCCTGTTACAAGTACGTACTCGTAAAATGCATGCATCTCTACGACTCTACCTCTGCAAAACAATCAACCAATGTAGCTCCGTGGGCGTGGATCCGTGGATTGACTGACCCACGGGCCCAGGTCTAGCTGACTCTTGTCCTGTCATCTTCTTCTTGTGGGCACATTCCAGGCAGGCACCGCAATGAGGCAAGTCGTCGTTGATTTGCATTGACTCGAGTATCGCTCACTTGATTAGGATTCTTATTATAAAATCTGACTATCCAAATTTAAGTTTTAGACTCGGTATAAATACTTATACTTATAAAATGACTATAGATATTCTTGTTTCTGAAAGTTGTAATTTCTTGGTCTAAGAAATGAGACGGCAGCCCTCCTCTCAGTTAGCTAGCAGCTGGAGTCTGCTACTCTTGCTAAGTAGGAGTACTAAGCAGCAACAGCAGTCAGCAGCGGAGGAGAGCAGAGGAGAGCAGGGAGCAGGCCCTCCTCACCCGTCCGCTACCATAAATACGCCTTCACACCCCGCCTCTTCTCCTCGCTCGCATCAGACCATTAATCTCTCTCTCTCAGTCTCTCTCTCTCACATAGCAACTTTTTCTTCCTCCTCCTCCTCTTCAGAAGAAGGGAGGGCAACAACCGATCGAGCAAGCAGGCAGCTGAGGTGAGTGTTCCGATTTTTTTGTTCGTTTTACGTACTACTGGAGATAGCAGTAACCAGTAATAATCTTCGTAATTTGATTGGATTTCTTGCCTATCCTGTCCGTCGTCGTCGTCGTCGTCGTCTTCTTCTTCTTCTTCTTTCTCACCAACCTTAAACTTACTAGTAGATCGTCTGCGCGGTGCATCTTGTTAGCTGGAGTATGTTATTATTCATCATCTCTGCCGCGGTGCCCCCAGCTCTCCGGGTGCGCGCGGCCATCCCAGCCATCCCCTCCTCGTCTCCTTCTTCTTGCCTTCCTCAGCTGTACAAATAAATAATAATCCATGACCAAAGCAAGAGTCCATTTTAGTTTCAATATCAATTTCGCGTCATTGATTTGTGACAACCTTGATTTTAGTGATGTCAATAAGTCTGCCGACGACAATTCATTCACAAGGACTGTATTCATCGATTGTGACACCTTCATTTGTTTCCACACTGCGTACAAATTAAGTACCTAGTATACAGTTAATTTCACCTCTAAATCTATTTCGGTTCCACATTCAGTGGGTAGTAGCAGGGCAGAATCTGAAATTAGAATGAGAGAATATCCATCCGGTAAATAAAATAGATTTCTTTTCTTTTCTTTTACTAATAAAAAGAAAAGAAAAAAAGAAATGAAATAATAAGACTCCCAGGCCAGGCCGTTGTGTTGGGTTAAGTAACTCCCCTCCCCGAGTAAACTGCAACAACAAATAAAATCCAAGATTTTCCGTTTCGTCGTACCAAACAAAACGGCACGCAAAAAGTGGAGCAGCTGTTGACGATCCACAGCATGCATCCATCAATTTCTATTTCTATTATTATTTTTATTCGTCGTCGCTGCTTTGCTTTGAACAAAAAAATTAAAACTTGACAACAATCAGAATAAGATCCTCTGCTCTGCTCTCTTCTTCAATCTCAGCAGACAAGACAGAAGAAAGAAACCCAAGACGAGCGCACAGGGCCGCCATGGCGCGCGAGCAGCTTCACGTCCTCAATGCTCTTGACGCGGCCAAGACGCAGTGGTACCACTTCACCGCCATCGTCATCGCCGGCATGGGCTTCTTCACCGACGCCTACGACCTCTTCTGCATCTCCCTCGTCACCAAGCTCCTCGGCCGCATCTACTACTACCGCCAAGGCGCCCCCGACCCGGGCTCCCTCCCGCCCAACATCGCTGCCGCAGTCAACGGCGTCGCCTTCTGCGGCACCCTCTCCGGCCAGCTCTTCTTCGGATGGCTCGGCGACAAGATGGGCCGCAAGCGCGTCTACGGCATGACGCTCATGTGCATGGTCCTCTGCTCCTTCGCCTCGGGCCTCTCCTTTGGCCACACCCCCACGGGGGTCATGGCCACGCTCTGCTTCTTCCGCTTCTGGCTCGGCTTCGGCATCGGCGGCGACTACCCGCTCTCCGCCACCATCATGTCCGAGTACGCCAACAAGAAGACAAGGGGGGCCTTCATCGCCGCCGTCTTCGCCATGCAGGGCTTCGGCATCCTCACCGGCGGCGTCGTCACGCTCATCGTCTCCGCCGCCTTCCGCGCGCGCTTCGATGCGCCGGCGTACCAGGACGGGGCTCTGGCCTCCACGCCGGCGCAGGCGGACTACGTGTGGCGCGCCATCCTCATGTTCGGCGCCATCCCGGCGCTGCTCACCTACTACTGGCGGATGAAGATGCCCGAGACGGCGCGCTACACGGCGCTGGTCGCCAAGAACGCCAAGCAGGCGGCCAGCGACATGTCCAAGGTCCTCCAGGTGGAGATCGAGGCCGACGATCAGGCCGCTGTCGTCCAGGACTACGAGAGAAGAAGAGACTTCGGCCTCTTCTCGGGGGAGTTCCTGCGCCGCCACGGGCTTCACCTGCTGGGCACGGCGACGTGCTGGTTCCTGCTGGACATCGCCTTCTACTCGCAGAACCTGTTCCAGAAGGACATCTTCACCGCGATCCACTGGATTCCCAAGGCGCAGACGATGAGCGCCATGGAGGAGGTGTACCGCATCGCGCGCGCGCAGACGCTGATCGCGCTGTGCGGGACGGTGCCGGGGTACTGGTTCACGGTGGCGCTGATCGACGTGCTGGGGCGGTTCAAGATCCAGATGATAGGGTTCGCGATGATGTTGGTGTTCATGCTGGGGCTGGCGATCCCGTACCACCACTGGACCACGCCGGGGAACCACATCGGGTTCGTGGTGATGTACGGCTTCACCTTCTTCTTCGCCAACTTTGGGCCCAACTCCACCACCTTCATCGTGCCCGCCGAGATATTCCCGGCGCGGCTGCGGTCCACGTGCCACGGCATCTCGGCGGCGGCGGGGAAGGCGGGCGCCATCATCGGCTCCTTCGGGTTCCTGTACGCGGCGCAGAACAAGGACAAGGCGAAGGCGGACCACGGGTACCCCGCGGGCATCGGCGTGCGCAACTCGCTCTTCGTGCTGGCGGTGTGCAACCTGCTGGGCCTGTGCTTCACCTTGTTGGTGCCAGAGTCCAAGGGGAAGTCGCTGGAGGAGCTGTCCGGCGAGAACGACGACGACGTCCCGGCCGCACACGCCAGAACCGTGCCGGTGTAGATCGATCGATGAACGTACCTGGGAGGCTGGGATGACGATTGTGTCAGTCAAGTCGAGTGAGTGATTAATTGAGTCGCGTTGGTATGGCATGCATGCTCAATCCTAGAGTAAAAAAAGAATGGAATCGTGATAAATAAATTGATTACAAGCTAGAGCTGTTGTTACCGAAACGCAGCAGCAGCAGTAGCAATGTGTAGTAGTACAATATAATGCTGCTACGTACCCATCTATGCTCCGCTCCTCAGATTGCAATGATTTTTTTTTTTTTTTGAGGTTTTTAATCTCCCGTTTAACTTTGCCGCCTTTGCCTGTCCGGCCCATTCCATTCTCCTTCCTGCATTCAACTGCTTGTATATAGTAAATCTACACTATAAAGAGCCAAAGCAAACAATCTTATGACCATCCTAAAAAATACACACGGCAGAACCAGCAACTTCAGATCTGTAAACCCAAATTTCATTCCGCCCTTGTCATTGCATCCAAAGGCTGAGATTGCGTTGTCCGACCACCCTCAAACCGCATCCAGATTGTATTTCCTTCCTCATTCAATCCAAATTAATCAGAGAGCAACAATCAAGCAAGCTAATTTAGATCGCCACCATTGCCCTGTCCCAGGTGACAGCTATCCCTTAGCGCACTGCTCACTCCTCATCGCCGCCGCCCTCCGTTGCCCTGGATGCCCCTAACCTGCTCGCCGCCAAGTCGCACCTGCGATCTCTCGAGGACACGCCGCCACCCATGTCCACCATGACCTCGTGGCCGCCCCCCCCCCCCTCCGCGACGACCTCCTTGTCGTCTAGGACACGCCAAATCACCATGCCTCGGTCCGCCATTGCTGTGTTGCCTCGATCTTGAGACTGTGTCCCCATGGAGCTCACGGTGGTCGGAGGAGGGGGGGGGGGAATGGCTACTCTCCTGAGACCCAACCTATGTGGTTTGGTCAGTTATACATATAGTTACAAAGGAGATGCAGTCGAAATTTTAGCAGTCCACTGGAAATTCAGTCCTCCATTCATCTACCTCCAACCAAATGGTTCCGCCCTTTTCCCGTCTCTAGCCGTGTCCTCATCATCGGATGAGCTTGCCATCGCCCTAACCTATAGGTTGTAGGTTGTTGATTTCTCTCCCTCGTTGCTAGCACTAACCCACCAACGGTCCTCTGTCCCCACAACTAGTGACACCCTGCACACCACCATCACCGGGTTGGCCGGCCTCCTAAAGTCTTCCCTATAAGAGGGGGAGGGTGGCACTAAACCCCACCACCACTAACCTTGCTGGCAACCGTCGACTAGAAATCTTGGCAATTTGAAGTCGAGGAAATGTGGACAGATAATGGTCCGCAACAGTGTAGAAAAGTATACAACTTCATTAGTAACAACTAACAAGTGGTTGGTCAACAACTAGTGGAGACTTCTATGTGCTGCTGTAGAGAGGGATGCACACACAATAACAAGAAGGGGGCGGGCCCCATCCTTTTGAACTCGAAGCAAAGCGCCGCGCTCGTGGTGTTGCTTCTTCTTTGATATCAACCACAAACTTTTTGTGCTATCGATGGATAGATTAGCTTTGATGGTGACACCTGGGATGGAATGGAAGCTAGCAAAGGCCATATCTATGAAAGCTTTGAGCTAGTTGGGTTCTAGCTTAAGCAGAAATAGTGCGTCAAAATCTCATATATAGGGTACTTTGCAAGTGAGAAATCAAGTTAAAATATGTCTTGGTTTACTTGTGATGAGTGATTGACATTAATATTTCTTTGATTTGACGATCTTTGGTTTTGCTTGAGATTTGATGTGATTTGAATTGATTTGAGATTTTATTTGAGCATATTGATTATGGATTAATTGAAATTAGAGTTAGAGATATGTGTTTTCTTATCTCATGGTGTGCAGCTAATGGATGCAACTTGTTGATTGACGGCGGGATGATCGGGACCAAATGGAGTGCTTGGTGCCGAACGATCAAGGAGGTCGGACAGAATCAAGGATAATTCTGACTGAACATGTGAAGGTCAAGCAAAGCATGAAAGGAGGATGGAGATGGTGTGTTGACAAAGTCAAGCGAAGGGGATACCGGTGCAAATGACAAGACAGTTCGAGGGATCAGGAACGAGAGAGACTTACCGACAGTTAGGATCGCAAGACAGAGTACACACATCGATATCAGAGCGTTTGCTTAAGGTGTAAGTAAGTGGTGAGTCACGCTTTGAGAAGTATGCTAGGGTTTCACGGTTTGACCTTAAAACCGTAGGAGGACTAGAGAATTATGTGGCACCATCATGAAGCTTATGTTGAGGCGAAGCTAAGTCGTGAAGGCGTCGCAGCTATCCGATGAATCAAGAAGAAAATGGATTAAAATACCCTCGGTGGTCGGTAGGAATGTAATACAAGAGGGGTATTTTGGGAAAAAGCTTGTAAATTTAGAGGTCAAGTTTTTTAGACTTATAAATATAGAGGGGTAGGGCTATGGGAGAAGATGAATCAGCTATTTTAAGCCTCTTATGCCATCCATATGAGAACCTTGTACTAGAATTTTAGAGGAGAGGAAAAGTAGTGCGTAGCCTATGCATTAGATGAGAGCTTTGTGAGAAAAAAAATCTTTATAATATAGCTTAAATATGGTTGATCTCCACTACAATGAAGTTTATTTTTCTTTATATTATTGTACTCACGCTCTTCTAGTTTCCCTCTATTGTTTTTCTTGTAAGTTTGTAAGTTTTTCGGTTTTCAGATTTAATTTTTGTTCTGATTTTTGGGCTAAAATTTTAGTACCTTATGAGGTCATTTTTCTTGTTGTTAGAGTTATAAAATTCTCATACACACGCTATGTGATAGGGTCTTAAATTCTCCTGTCTCTAGATAATCAACTTGATGAATTTTTTTGCTTGATATTCATTTTTTTTTATTTCTTTGCAAGTTGTGTTTTTTCAAGTGTTAGGACACATGAATTGATCTTAAATAGAACATATGATTCATATACCATTTGTGGAGTCATGTTGACTCGATTTTCTTTGGTTAAAACTTATCTCTATTTTTGCTTCCGATTGAGTTTTGAGATGCTTTGGGTAATCTAAATGGTAGAAAGTCATCGATTTTATAAAAAATTTGATAAGATGGTTATTCATCTCACTCTAGTCGCTAAAAGGAATTTGACAGACAAACAAACAGTCTTTGGAATAAAGCACTAGTGTCACTATGTATCGGAGCACTAGATGCATGGACATGGTGATGGACGATCAGCAAGATGATCGATCTGCTTAATAGTGCATAATTAAACAAAGGCCACAGCAAGATGGTCCATGTGCTGCAAGACAGATAGGTCCTCCTAGGAGCATCTCGGTCAGGGAAATGGGGCTACGTACAACCTGTATCTATCTCCCGGACAACCAAGTCAGCCCACAATCATTGACCAACCCTTCAATTGATTTTTCTTCAAAGAAGGGGCGATTCCATTCATTCGTACAAATTAGAGTATTAAGCTAGTCCAGAGTTGAGAGCCTTGACAGTACATCATCCGTCATGCATGCAGAGGAATGGAAGGACATCCATGCTATTATTGCCGACAGACCATGCCGTGCACCTTGCAGATCATGGGGCTCAAAATTAAAGCTTTACCGCCTTCTCCACCTCTGCCAGTGAAGGTACTACAACATCGCAAGGCCAAGACAAGAGGAACCTTGTTGGGGAGCTGCGCGTTCGCCACGCTGGTGACGACGGCAGAGGAAGGAACCATGCGATCGACGCAGGGAGGTCCTGTTGGTGAAGGAGCAGGAGAGAACAGAATTGCGTGCCGGGCACCGTGGTCTTGAAGCCGAAGCCAACACTCATCATGGCAGCTGTCTCATCGCGACGACGGCTAACACTCTTTCTTCAAAGAAAAGAAATTTTGGATTTTTGATTATCTTCTTGCCAGGTCACCGCTATGAAGCAAAGAACTTGGAATGGCCGACGAAGGGACGACGGGCCGATACCCTTCCGAAAGGTCACAGGTTTGGTCCTTCCAAGTCCAGGCCATCGTCCCCCACGACAGTACGAAAGCAGCCACACGAATCCTAAGTAGGAGTACTGCACTTTTGCGTAGAATGGACCAAGTGGAGGGTGAGTTGATCAATTCCCACATTTATAAGGGAGATAGATATATTGAGGCGTCTGAAATGAAAACACGATTGTGCAATATGAAATTTTTCTAGTTCTATTTATCCCAACTTTTTTTAACACCGGATCCCCTTCTCCGAGACCTTCATTAGAGATCTTTTAATGGGATGCAAATCTAGAGTTCGAACACTGAACTGGTAAGGAGTACCCTTTATCCTACCAGTGAGCCACACGCTCGCTTGCCCTTATGCCAACTTTAGCATCTACTTACAAGAGTTATTCAGTATTCACCCAAGGATTCTGCTCTGGTAATTCAATATTAGTACCTTGCGTGTAAATAGCATAACAAGCCTCTTTGGTGTATGCAGTACAGTAGCACTGCTTCATGTCATGACAAAACAATACAGATTAACATGATCAAATATACATACGTATATATCATTAACCTTTTCTTCCTTGTCAAACGATATAGTACATGATCAACACTGTAACTTAGATGGCAGGCGTGCAGCTTGGGGAGAAAAAAACAATGTAGTTAATCGTTCACATGGGCAGCAGGTACTGAAACTCGTAGTCAAACGGAATCACATCCACCACCTCTTCGATCGTCGACTTCAAATTGATGTGCCCCCTCAGGCAGTCAACCATGGATTTTCTCAGGGACCAAGATGTCGGGAGCTGGTCACAGATCCATCGAACCAGCGACTCCATGTCCTTTGCAAAGTCATGCATGTTTGAGTGTGTCAGGCTTGGGATCATCAGCCTCCTCGTCGAGGTCACCACCAGCGAAGCCTGCAGATACTCCAATTTTGCCTTCTCCAGATCCATGATCACACGATCTGGTTTGTATATCCGTAGCTGCAAGGCCAAAACGCATGCAGATTCAGTGATGGTAAATTTCTCAAAATATTTGTACTTTGCAGTCACAAGAATTGACACACAGATCAGATTCTCCATCAGATAAGTATGTGAACTTGTACTTCTTCAGTATTTTCAGTACGAGTTTAAGATTGCGGGTACTTACTGCTGGAGATGATCTGATGCCACAGCACAATGCAAATAGGATGTTAGGTTCTGAAATCTTCAGTCCATAAAGTTCCCTTACTTCCTGTTCTTCAACGTCCACATCGTATTTCCAGAATTCCTGTTTAGTTATTTGACGAAAAATAATCTTTATGGCGTGCAAGTGCAAATGTAAGATTACATGGCTAACAAAATCCTGTCTGACATAGACTCACTTCTTTCACGCTGGATGGTTGCCTCAAGATAAAATTTTCAATCACCAAAGCATTGAACTTTTGCCCTGAAACATTGATTGTTGCCTGCAGAAAAGCTTGTACATATTAGGCCTTCTTCAGACCAAATGGCTGAAAACCTGTTCAGATAAATTGTTCATTGTACCTTATACTTCAGTGCAAGTAACTTTTCGGAGTTTGAGGGCAAACCATGCTGCAAAATCCCCTGTTATTATGTTCAGGACATTCGACTGTCATTAGTAGATGGATATCAAAATCTCTGTGATTAAAGAACTGCACTGCAGATGAATTATACGCACGTGCATGATACAGGTGTTGTATACGTTGAGCCAGAACGCTAGCTTCTGCTGGTGATTCAGAAACCTTAAATCCACTTGCTGTAGCGCCTCCAGCATCTCCCTGACATGCATTCGAAAGCAGTACCAACCAAAAATCATCCTCTAATGCTAAATGTTATTCGGTACAGGCAGCATAGATGTCCTGCAGTTTCAGTACAAGTGACTGTACAAGCAGTGCCAGTGAAAGTAACGAGCGGAGCTCACCTCAACTTGGTGAGCAGGGGAGAGCTGGAGAATCCTCTGAGGTCAAACGAGCTCGAGGTGAACCTGACGAGATTCTTGTACGGGCCAATGTCTCTTACGATCGCGTCCTGGATTCCGAAGATGCCGTAGTGATCTTGCTGCCCCCTCTCCTTCTCCTTTGCGCCGCTCGCTGCCACGTTCAGCCCGGTGTCAATCCTGAAGCTGAAGCTCCCCTGCAGGTTGCCGGACCTCGCGAGGTTGCCGGACTTCTCCAGCTCGGCTACTCGTGACGACCTGAGCAGTCTGATGAAGATGCACACGAGGCATTTCACGATCCTCTCTGACAGCTTGTTGGGCTGGATCTTGTGATCGTCCCTCTTTGTGGGGCTATTGATTATGGGCAGTTCATGGAGGATCTTGGGTGGTTTCTCCACGTTTCTCTCCGACTGATGAAACACCTGAAAAAGATATCAGTTGTTCTGTCGGATTTCTTTTGGTAGATTGATTAGTTCAGAACTATGCAGGCAAAGTATACTACTCCGTAGTATATATGTTTGGCTACCTTGTCAAGGGAATGCCTGGGCGGCAAGCCAAATATGTCTCTGTGCTTTGGGCTCATGGCAGCGGCGGCGGCGGTTGTCCTCTCTTTGGGGCTCTTGACCTTGTCGTCGGCAGCTGAGAGGTGACGCTTGAGGTACTCCCCGTCCATGGCCTGGCTGATGAAGAACATGGACTTGATCTCAGGCGCCACATTCCGCGGCTGGGCCTGGACGTCGTTGGAGGAATGACGATTGTTGGCGTCAGCGGGAGTGGGTGTAGTAGCAGCTCCATTGCCATTGGTGCCCTGCGAATGCGACTGCAACGAGTAAGTTGCCACACGTTCTTGTTGCATGGCGCTTAGGCCTCCCTTCATCTTGTCGATCTGGCTCTCGAGGCGTGCGATCTCTTCTTCCACAAGCACCAGCTCTGCAAGCAGTTCCTTTGCCTGCATCCATATATGTACTCCATCACGGGTCACAATTAATTAACTTGATGAGTGAAGTGCCCAAATACAAACTTGGTCGACAAGGGCCTCAAGAATTAGGATTGCACCTTCTTGGGGATGAAGGCCGGGATGCTGAGTAC
Organism: Phragmites australis; assembly: GCF_958298935.1. Lineage (NCBI taxonomy): Eukaryota > Viridiplantae > Streptophyta > Magnoliopsida > Poales > Poaceae > Phragmites > Phragmites australis. The sequence continues at coordinate 50,338,158 of NC_084923.1, read as the reverse complement.
GGCGGATCTCGCGGAGCTGGGCTGCAGAGCACGCTCCAGGATGTCATGCACCGTCTGCTCGTTGGACAACAGCTGCTTCAGCTCCTCTACCTGCACAGGCATGCAGCACAGTTTAACTGAGAATGCCTCTTGGTTCAGTCCTCCAATCCAATGCATGCCTGCTTCAGTAGGATGTATGCAATTCCATTCACTTGAATGGAAGAATAAGAAGAAAGTAGGACCTCTTGTTCAAGAGCCAGCCGTCTGTGTTGTTGCATTATGGCGCTGCCCCTCGTCCTCTGCGACTGTAAAATTAAAGGAACCACAACACATCAGCATCGCAAGATTGGGCTACTCTATTCCTTTTGTGTGTGTGCGCGCGCGCGCTAGGACAGGCAGTGCAGAAGTTGGTGGCAAGCACCAACACACGTGCGCGTGCGCTTCAAGGCAAATAAAACTAAGTTGCTACGCCACGTTTCAGCATGGCAAACTGCCATGCATGCTACAGATAAAACCAGACTAGGTATATACGTACAAGTATTAATTGCAATGTCTTGATCTGCATGGAAAAGGAAAAGAAGTACGATTGCACAAGTAATCGATCGGCAGGGTGTTCTACTAATCCAGGTTGAAAGACTTTTAATCGATTTGTAACGATAAAAACATCAGAAAACAGTGGCGAATACAAAACGGAAACGTCTAATATACATATATAATATTCACTAACAAGTCATCAGTGATCGATACATACATATGATATAACAATGTCGTCTATCTCAAAATGAATGAATGCATAATCTTAATTCATCAAGAAAGTACGTACGTACGTACTCACCACAGGCGGAGGACGGTGGTCGGCGACGGCCTGACCCTGAGCCTGAGCCTGAGCCTGAGGCACGGCATTGTAAGTGCGGCCCTGCACCCGCGCGACGACGTACTCCATCTATCTCGCTGCTTAGCAAGTAGCCGCCGCCGGTCACCCCTACAATTTAACCGAGGGAGAAGAAGATGAAGAGGAGGGGTACGGTACGGTCGGTTGTTGAAGGAGGCCGCCAAGGTCATGGCCCATGGAGGAGGAAGGCACGCGTGGAAGGAAAGATGAAGAAGAATATGATGGAGAATCAGGTTGGAAGGGAGCTGTCGCCGATGTTGGTGTTGCGGGTGGTGGTGGCGTGGTAGGCCCGGCCGGCTGCCTGCAGGTGGTAACCGACGTCGTTGTGGTGCAAGTTAAGTGCCATCGATGGATGGATAGCGATGGTGATCAGTAGAGATCGATCGAGTAACGGTTACGCACGAAAGGATCTGATCGATCGATCGAGGCAGGCAGCTAAGTTTGCTTCAGAAAGGCGGCTGGCTATATACGCATGGGTCCCGTTCGCCTACTACCACTGCCAGTGCAGTGCTACGAGTTGCTGCTTACCTGCTAGCTTTTGCCTTTAATTTGTCTTGCCTTGTAATCTAGACAATTAAAAGATTGCACTGCTGCTCCACACCACGACATGGATGGGGATCTATACATATAGCGTATGTACTTTATATACATATGTCCACAATGTTCAATACAAATCATGAATTGCATTTTATATAGTATCAAGCCAGTATTGTTCCTGGGCTGCCGCTCCACAGCTTCCGCTGTGTCATCCATAGGAGATGATCCAATCTTCATGATCTTTTTGGATTATGCAACATGTAATTTAGTCATGTCGTTGATCAATTACAATTAGAGTTTTTTTCGAGCATCTTTAGATCGGGTTTTCTCTTAATCACAAGATCAATTTTTTCGATCATAGATCGGTTTGGGTCGCCATGTCGATCTGTCAACACTCGTCTGCTACAGACTCCTCTGCCTCGACTTCGACCTCTTCAACGCCTTCTCTCCTCAGATGGCACCGTAGCGTCCACGTTATGCTCATCAACATGGCCCCTCCTTCGCAGCCTAACGAGCGCCCTGTCTACACATCGTCATTGCATGCCCTCTCTGTAATATCCTAACAAAAAAAGAGATCAAGACCGAGCCAATCATGAAACTGACTCGGCCTCAAGGCTGCCACAATATAGCCGGGCCTGGAGCCCACGTCAGAGTCCGAGCTACCCAAACCCTAGTGTTGTGCCATTGCCCTTCTGTGTCGCATTGTGCCATCGTTGTCGCCCATCGTCCAGTGCAGTCGCGCCGCGCCGCCCCGCCTGGTCAGCCACACCAGGAGTCGTCGCCATCGGTCGCTGCTGCTCGGCCTGCGCCGCCAGCCGCCTTCGGCCGGGTACCCTCTTCCTTGTCCGGTGAGTAGCTCAGCTCTGTGCTTCTGCCTTTCGCACATGCTGCAGCTGGTATGCAGTGCTGCTCTCTCGCATGGCTCAGTGGTTAAGTTAGGATTGGATGAGCCATTGATTCAATTAATCCCCAATTCAAGACGTGGCTGCTTCCATCAGGAGGAAGACCAGCAATTCGGGATTTGAGAAAAATCAGGTTCAAGCAGTACCTTCTCATTGGTAGCTTTTGGGTTTAAGCTCAAAGATTACTAGATTGTTGGTTCTACAAGCATGTTATGGTTAAGCTCTGGTTAAAATTTGGTAGATCCACTTCACCTGATTTAGTGCGCACTTCTATTACCACATTCTTTTGGGAAGCTAACAAAAGAATGTGGTTTAGTGCGCACTTCTATTAGTTCAGCACTGCACTGGTTTATCATGATTGAACCACTTGATTATCCATGGTCAGAACATTTGACCAAATAAGTTTCTGTTCTTGTTTGAAATGTTGGTTGGTTCGGCTGAGTTATGAGATGGGGACTTCATGGCCATGTTGATCAAGCAGATCAGAGAAGGCTAAAATGATTTTGAGTGGTTGTTTCTAGTTTGCAGAGTGTGAACACCTAAATCCAACTCTGTTCTAGTGAGAACCCGAGAGAGAGCTCAGTATGAGCTAGTGAAGGAACTTTTTTATTCTCAGTATGAGCTCAGTATTGCGCTCCGGCGCTTGCCGTTCCGGTTCCTGCTGGCGGCTGACGCCATCGTGGCGGTATTCTCGGCGTTCGAGGGTGGCGCAAAGGCTTGTTCCACACGCCTGGTGGCGCGGGACCTCTGGTCCCCTCCGGCATCGGTGGGCACCGGCCTGTTGCCTTTGGCAGGGACCATCTGCGTGGCGTCATCGACGGTGGCCGCCTCTCCTTCCATTGCTTCGCTGGCGTTCGGTGGCGCCGGTACCATGCCGGTGTCGGTCCTGACTCCTGGTGTTTGCGTTGCTCTCCCTTGTCCGGCCTCCTCCTCTGCTGTAGGATGGGCCCGTAGGGAACTTCGTGGCGCTAGGTTGGCCATGGGACGGTGCGACTGCGAGGTGGCGGCAATGCTGCTGCTTTTGTCATGGCCCTTGTGCGGGCTGGCCATGCGCGAGGGGCGGGAGGTGGGAGCCGCTGGTGAAAGTTTCACCTGATTTTTGGTTAGTATTGATGACGGCGACGCCCTCGGGCGTCGTTCTCCTCCTTGGAGGTATTGTTAAGGCGTCTCCCTACTCCACTCCCCTAGGGCTTTTGGGTTAAAACCTAGTTTGGGCAATCGGACGGGCGACGGCGGCGACTCGACACCACATCCTCCTTGGAGGTGTCGGTCTAGAAGTTCAGTTCTCGTGCCACGGTAGTTGTCGGCTTAGTGGCGGCGTGGTCATGTTCGGTTTGAACCGCTGGCTTCTTCTTTAGGTTTACCCCTACGTCCTCGTTTCGTGATAACTCTCCATTTTTGATTGGCGCTTCTCGACAACGTTTTGTTCCAGTGCGCGCTCCTCCAAAGTAAAGCGCTGCTGACTTATGTGACAGAGTGGTGCAACGTTGGAGCAAGGCTCTGGTGACCGAGTTGTGTTGTGACTGTGCGGGAGCAAGGCTTCACTGATCGAGTTGTAGCGGTGTGGGATCAATTCTCTTCTTCTTTATATATATATATGTATATATGTATATATATATGTATATATATATATATATATATATATGCTGGGTTGGAGCTCTAGCTCACTGTGATCTTTTTAAAAAAAACCCTATTTCATTGCTTTACATTTGGTTGGACTGAACTGTAAATATATATGATGTAATCGGACCCCAGGCAAGTTAAAAGCCCATAACGTTCCACCAAAGGTGAAACAGATCCCATTACCTCCCGTTGTATCTCGCCTCCCACTCTGGACTCCCTATCCATCTCTCGCGATTTCCTCCATCGAGCGATTGAGCTGCGACCAATGGACGCCTGAGCGAGCTCACCTGCGCATGCCGGCCACACGCCTCCAATCGATGCCAACTCGTCCTCTTCTCCGTCCAATGTTCGCATATGGCGATTCCTCGTCCCCGTTGTCGATAAGGTAGCCAGTGGTTTCCTAATCGCCGCTGCGACGACAAACTTCCTATTGAAGCCAAGGGATGGCCTACCTAGCTTCCGGTAACTCCAGATGTGCTCCAATTTCTAGGTGATGATGAGGTGAATGATTTTGTGCTGTCGTCGGAGATGAAGGGTGTGAAATCCACGCCCTCCTCACCAAGAAAAGTGGCGGCTTGCTCGAATTCCAAGGAGGCAACATTGTACACAAGAATAGGATGCTGAGCCTAACTCTGCCCTGGTGAGTTTGCAAAGGGTTCATGGCGTCAGCTGCCATGGACGAACCTAACTCTGTTACAAGCTTTGTTATCATGGTCGAACCAAACAAACTCCTTAACGGTTTCATTCGATTCCGTTATCGTTTACGATCACAGAGATTGAACCAATCACTACCTAAAAGGAATGAGCAGTAGTACAATTGGCCGGCCTGATCAAAGTCAAAACACAATTTCTTTAATTTGGACCAGGCGAGGACACTTGGACCCAAATTTAATTTAATTTGTGGCAGCCGGGAACAGAACTTACACAAAACTGCTGCTGCTACTTATGATTTGCAATGGTGGAACAGCGTCGGCCTGGCCCAGCTGAAGGTTACGGCCTAAGCACAAACGCTAAAGGGTGTGATCGGCTGAATTGAGCTTCCCTTCCGAATTAGATTATAAGCGTATATTTGTATTTAAAGAGCTGAACTAGAATAATACATATAAATAACTATATATATATATATATCTTCTTAAGATTATACGTATATATAAAACGAGTATATATCCCTACAGATAACCAATCACACTTAAAAAATAGACTGTAGATATGTATCTACTATTTGGGAGAAGACGCCTCCAATATTTTTTTCCCCATGAAAGCTATCGGATTCAAGAAATGGGCGGGCGGGCGGTTCAAGAAAGTCGGCCATGCTTGTTCCTGTGTGTCTGTCTCTCTCGTCTCTGGGAGGGAGGGAGAGGGACAGGAGGCAACTGTCAGTTTGATTCAAAGCGACGTCCACTGCGGATCGGATCCTTCCTCCCTCCCTCCCTCCCTCCCTCCACAAGATTGATTCCGCAATTCCAGCGCGTTCCTGCCTGTCGATTTGATTGGATTCGATTTCGGTTTGGTCTCCCCGAAATTGCTAAATGACGAAGCGATTCCACAACACGAGTGGAACCTCTTTTAGCCATGTTCTTTCTGTTGTTATTCTGGCTCAATGATTCCAAGGTGACGTCAATGTTTTTGCAAACCATTTGCAGAGATTGATGGTCTGCTGGTCAACTTGAGCAGTGGCCATGGTTTTGTGCGACCAAGACCCGGATATCATCCGATGGGGCCTTCACCATCTCCTCCCCGGTGCTGCTGCTCCTCATTACTCTGCTCATTCATCATCATGCCCAAACGACCACCGCTACAAATTGCACCGGCTACTAGCAGCCTGTTCCTGATCCTGACCGCAACGGGGATACCTCTGCTGAGATCATCGCCCAAGCCCTTCAGAAGGAGCTCCGTCCCAGATCGCCCTTGCCGACGACCACCATTCTGCTGTTCTCACACAAGAATGGTTTCGCCCGCACATCGTCCATGTACCACCAGGTTTTTTGTTTTCAAAATTATTTATTGCAGCACAATACAGATTCAGATCATCAACTTTTAGGCCCTATTTGTTTCAGCTTCGGATTCTGGTTTTCAGCTTTTATAATCCGAAGCTGAAATAAACAGGCAGTTTTTGGTTATAGCTTTTTAAAATCTGCTGGTTGGATTGTGAGAATCTGAGAAGCTGGTTTTCCTCAGCTTTTGATAGATTGTGAAAGTCCATTTTACTAAACTGTCCATTAATTTTTTTTAGAATCTATAGTCTAAAAGCTTTTCATAATCCAGCTTTTCACAATCCAGCTTGTATAAACTGCTTTTCAGAATCTCTAGCTGAAATAAACAGACCCTTATTTTGACTGCTTGTACATTTGAAGGTACAGCTCCAGCTTCTCAAGAGGCTGAGAACAGGGAACCTTTTAGCACATGCTCAAGCCCTGGAGATAATAATGCCCAACATGGTCAGGCGTGCTTGATAGAGCTTATGGATGACTTCTCATCCTAAATGGCGAAGTTGGGAAAAGATTGAATGACATGGTTCCTGTTCCTGTAAGTAGTCACTTCCTCGTGAGTGTGGCTGAAAATGCAATAGTTTGTACATTTTGAATGGTTTCTAAGTGGAGAAGGCGAACGAGAGTCCGCGGTTGTTGAAGTGTCAGAAGCCTCGGTCCTAATGAAGTCTTTGGTGACCGCTACATCATTCGGTCCACCAGGATCAATCGGCCGTGCAATGGTTTGGTCACCAGTGTATGCAGGAATGCAGCAGGTTACAACAAAGTAATTCTCGCAACTTGGGGTGGATGTTAGAGTAGCGATGCACGGCTTGGTGTTGATGAAGTCATGGTTGCTGAAGGAATTGGTAGCTCCTATCGTCATAACATTGTACACTGTTGCGGTTGGACCTTTGGGGTCGGTATTTGGAGATGCTCTAGGGCCTCTTGTCCAGGCGTGATCTCCAAGTCGGTCGCAGGTGGCAAACGAGAGTCCACGGCTGCTGAAGTGTCATAAGCCTCGGTGAGGGTCTCTGTGACCACGGACACCGCAAAATCCTATGCAGCTGTCGGAGGATGAACTCCTCAAGCGGGGATCCTGAGGGACCCCTTTAAAATTCGGCCGGGGGGATGATTCTGAATCTACCTCGTACGTGAATTAAATGAGAGTATGTGGGATGCAGGCGGGACGGATGATCGGATGCTAGTGAGAGTAAATGCTCGAGGGTTTTTTAGACAGGTTCGGGCTGCACAGAGCGTAATACCCTACTCCTGTGTGTATGCTATAAATGCTCTGAGAATACCTTTCTTTAGATCTCTTGTGTTACAAGAATTTCTGTCTAAGTCTAGAGCTTTCGGTCTGGGTGAACCTCTGCTCGGCTTCGTCCTTCGTGTATCCTGATTCTCAGACTTGTTAACTATTGAACTTGTTAGCTTGTCTCCTTGTCCGAGTCCCGGCTTGTTGACTGTCGAGCTTCTTTGCGTCTCTCCTCTTCTCCGGGGTATGCTCCCCCTTTTATATCCCGTCGGGGAGGCTTGTCGTGCCAAAAAAGAGGGCACGAGTCCCTATGAACCATAAATGGAAAGCAACCATCATGGGGCTGCAGTTCGATGTTATGAGGGGTTGAAAATGCGTCCCCGACCAGTCCTGTCGTCATCATGCCACCTTTTAGCGGATGCAGCAGGGGGCCCACCGGGCAACCACCGAGCAACCCTGTGTGCCCGCCCGGTCAGAGCAGGCCTGACACAGCAGGGCGACAGGAGATATGCCTCGAGCCTAGCAACGATATCCTCAAGGCGCGCCAGATGATGCGCGATGGGACCCGTCGCATTAAATGTCCCCACGCTTCCCTGCCAGGCGGTGGTAGGGACTGACAGCAGGTGGGGGGGGAGCGGTTGGAAGTGATAGGCCACGCTCCCTCTTAAATGCAGCATTGGGCCTATCACCAATTGACATCTCACCGCTGAGCCCTTGCGGGGTCCACCTGCAAGGGGCTTCTCAGGTCCTCGGGGACTACTGTTCGTAACCCCGAGCATCCTCTCCCGGATACGTCTTTTCTCGGGTATTCTTGGGCCTCGAGGAGGTAGTCCCCGAGGGATGGCGCCACGTGGCATCCTGCTGACCTGGCCTCGGGACTCAGGGACCCCTGGTTACCATGTCACTGATAACAGCGGTCGTGTGTTCCTCCTGAACACTAAGGGCTATCATAATAATAGGTTCTGTGGAAATGAAGTCTCCGGTCAAATCCTCCATAGATTCTGGAGAAGCGGATGAGACAACGTTGTGCGTGTCGGAGAAGATGTCGTGGGGGATAACGTCGATGCCGACGGAAGAGTCGTTGTTGGGCAAACCTAGGGAGACATGGGCAGCACCGTCTAGCGTCGAGATAAGGTGGAAGATCCGCGTAGAGGGAACGCCGATGTTCGACGTGTAGGTGATGTTGCAGGATTGTTCATCTGCTGGTGGTCGTTGAGAAGCTTTGTTCATGACCTCCGATGAAGCTGATGATGACGGGACTATGGCATCTGGTAGGATGATAGTTGTCGGCAGTGAAGCAGCATGTTGTAGATCATCCTTATTGGTACAGTCATATGAGGTTTGAAAGTTTTATGCCAAATTTTTTTCTGATTCGAAACATTTTTGCTCAATATGAACATAGCAAGAACAGTATGGCCATTACTCCTCTTTTTTTATTCGAAGTTGTTGGTTCAGAACCTTCTGTCAAAAAAAAATTTATCACAACTTTTTTTGGAAATCTTTTCGTTTGAATTTTGTGCCAAAATTTTTTTTGGCAAATCTTTTTGCTCAACATTTTTCTTATTAGCAGGGTCCCAACATTATTTTATTGTAAACTGAACAGAAGACGAGAAGCGCTGGAACGTTCTAGAATCCTCACAAGAGTGTCTCTGGAAGCCTCGCCCCCTTCCCTAAAGCAAGCAAGCAAGCAGCCAACCCTTCTTTCCTGCCTTCAGCTCGTGCTGGTTACTCACAGTCGCCGCCGCCGCCGCCAAACCCTAGACCCAGACTTGGCCATGGCTACCATCCCCACCACGGACTCCGCCCTCCTCCTCGGTTCATCCGCCCTCCACGTACCTAAACCCACCCCTAAACCCTAACTCTTCTTCGTTTTCTCTCTGATCAATTACTTCCTCGCGATCGACCGCTGCTAACTTTTCATGTCTGGCTCCAGAGGGGCGCCAGGACCAGGAGGCCGTCGGCGGCGAGGCTGCCCGGAGGCGGGCGCCGTCGCCCGCAGGCGGTGGTGCGCGCGTCCGCTAAGGAGATCGCCTTTGACCAGGCCTCCAGAGCCTCCCTCCAGGCCGGCGTCGAGAAGCTCGCCGCCGCCGTCGGCGTCACCCTCGGCCCCAGAGGTTTGTTCTGCGATCTCTTCTGTTTTGTGCACTTGTGCTGCCGTTTTCGATCTAGATTTTACTATATGCGATGATTTGCTACCATATAAGATGATACGGATAGCAGTTTTCTTGCGCAGTGGAAGTTAGGAAATGTGACTACCGCTTAGTTTGCACTATGACCCATGAATTCTAATTTCACGGTCGGGTAAATGTTTGATTTGATGCTTAAGCATGGAGATCATATGGTGCTTCACTCACCCATGTTAACATAATCTACTCCTACGGTGCCGTTTGAATTATGGGAAATGAGGGGTGGGAATGGGAAATGGCGGGTGGGATGAGTTTAATCTAATGTTTGGTTGAAGGGTTTGGGAAAAGAAGAAGGTCCGGGAGTGGGATATTGAGATCTCTTATCCCACCGATTTAAGTTGTGGGTTATGGACTGGAAATAAGTGGTGGACCAAATTAACCCCGTTCCTCATCTTTTCCGAGCCCTCGCCACATTCATCGCCTGAATCCGCCGTTGTCTGATGTGGAAAGCAATGGGCAAGCGCACGTTGTGCAGAGGATGAGAGGGCGTACCTTCCCATAGCAACATAGCCTTGTCCAGTCGCTCATCCAAGCATTTAGCATGCTGGGACAACACCTCGCTTCGATCCCCATCACCGGTAATACGGTTGGGGAGGCACACCTGAGCTGCTAGCGCGGAGCTCCGTGGGTGTTGACGAAGGGGCGCAGTGTGGGTTATCGAGGATGTGGTCAGCCGTCAACCCCTGATGCTATGCAGCATGCTACTTATGCCTAGATTTGCTCCTTTTTTTTTACTTGTAGCTTATCTTGTCTGTAATTCTTGCCCTGTGTCATGGTAAAGGTCCAACAGAAGCTACAAGATGTTATCGTGGCCCATGGCAATGTTGCTCGATTCCATAAAAGTGATCGAGTTTTCCGTTTCTGATTTGTTCGGCAGAGATGCATGGGCATTTTGGTCCTTTCGAGTTTCAATCTCAAACCCAAACCCAACATACCCAAACATGGGAATAGTATTATAATTTGGTATCCTTCTTCCAAACCCACAGCTTCATAACCCTTCTCATTTCCCTGTCCCTATCCCACCATTCATCCAAACGGCACCTACTAGTTTAGTTACAAATGAAAAAAGGATTAAATGGTGAAGAGCAGGTTGTCTAGTGCTAGCTTTCTGTGTTTTGAGTTTGACCAACTATCAGATTCAACCACAACCCACTGACGTCACACTAGCCCTTCTGTTTGCATGCTATGATGTTCGCATTTTTGGATATGTCTTACTTACGTTTTAGTAACTTGTTTTGTTTTCTATTTATGATCTCTCCTGCACTATGCTGAATTCAACCTGGTTTTCATTGTTTTGTATCCATAGGAAGGAATGTTGTTTTGGATGAGTTTGGAACCCCCAAAGTGGTGAACGATGGAGTTACCATTGCTCGCGCTATCGAGCTCGCTGATCCGATGGAGAATGCTGGTGCTTCATTAATTCGTGAAGTAAGCATTGTGCTCTCTAGCTATCATATGTCTTCCTAATGGGGGTAATTAGTTCATTACATAATTCTTTACTATACATGAATTTATCTGTCAAATGAAAGGTTGCTAGCAAGACAAATGACTCGGCTGGTGATGGGACCACAACTGCATCCGTTCTTGCTAGGGAGATCATCAAATTGGGTATGTTGAGTGTTACTTCAGGGGCAAATCCAGTGTCTATTAAGAAGGGCATCGATAAGACTGTTCAAAAATTAGTGGAGGAACTTGAAAAGAAGTCCAGGCGTGTGAAGGGTAGCGGGGATATTAAAGGTCTGACCTGCATCTGCACTCTTCTCTTTGTAATAGGTCTAATAGCTGAGCTTGCTATCTCTGGAAGGACATGTGTTGTAAAACAATTTTTCCTTTTGATTTCAGCTGTTGCTACTATATCAGCTGGAAATGACGAATTTATCGGTACCATGATTGCGGATGCTATTGACAAAGTTGGCCCTGATGGTGTTCTCTCAATTGAGTCATCATCATCATTTGAGACCACAGTTGAAGTTGAAGAAGGAATGGAGGTAATTAGCCTAACGCCTAGCTAGGATTGCTCTCCTGTTGATGCCATTTTGTTTTTTGTGGTTGGGTAAAAGTAAAGTACCTTTTCTTCATGCTGAATTAATGATTTGTTCTGCCCACTCCTGCAGATCGATAGAGGGTATATCTCTCCTCAGTTTGTCACCAATCCTGAGAAGTCAACCGTTGAGTTTGAAAATGCTCGAATTCTCGTCACTGATCAGAAGATATCATCAATAAAAGAAATCATTCCTTTGTTGGAGCAAACAACCCAGTTAAGAGCACCGCTTCTCATAATTGCCGAGGATGTAAGTGGCGAGGCTTTGGCAACTTTAGTTGTCAACAAGCTTAGAGGAATCCTGAATGTAGCTGCAATCAAAGCTCCTGGTTTTGGCGAGAGACGTAAAGCTCTTCTTCAGGACATTGCCATTGTTACAGGTGAAACTGCTTACTACTTTCTGCTAAGTTTATTTAGACTCTGGTTAGTATTCTCATGTTGTTTGTCTTTGTTAACCAAAAGCTCTGTGCTATCTGTTGATTACTATCTTACTACTATTGTTATGACATTGTTTTACTTTCCATGTTGATGCACTTCTAGATTACTTTAGTTTTTTTCTTTTTCTTTTTGTGTGTGTGTGTGTGTCGTGCTTGTTATTAGCTTTTATTTTTTGTGCGTAAATTTAATTGATTGTGGCTAGTAAAGTGCACGTGCAAAATTGTTTTGCTTGAACTTGGAAGTTTATGTCTAATCGTCTTGGCTGTGTAATCTTTTTCTGTCTGTCTTTCCGTGTCTTTTGTTTCAGGTGCTGAATATCAATCCAAAGATCTTGGATTACTAGTTGAGAATACAACAGTGGAGCAGCTAGGCATAGCCCGAAAAGTCACAATCTCCAGTTCCTCCACCACCATCATAGCAGATGCTGCCAGCAAAGATGATATCCAGGCGAGAATTGCACAGCTGAAGAGAGAGCTTTCTCAGACAGACTCGACATATGATTCTGAGAAGTTGGCAGAGAGAATTGCAAAGCTTTCTGGTGGAGTTGCTGTGATAAAGGTTGGAGCTTCAACAGAGGCAGAGCTCGAGGACCGCAAGCTCCGTATTGAGGATGCAAAGAATGCAACTTTTGCAGCCATAGAGGAAGGTATTGTGCCTGGAGGTGGTGCAGCCTATGTTCACCTATCAAAAATTGTACCAGCCATCAAGGAGAAGTTGGACGACCCTGAGGAGCGCCTTGGCGCCGACATCATTCAGAAGGTATTATTCTACTTTAACTGAACTGCTATCTAATGAAGAAACCATTTCAAAAATATCACAGTAGAATGGTAGATGTCTGACTATAAAAGCGATGTGGTCCTGTAAAATTATTTGTGTAGAACAGTGTTGATGACTCGATTATATTAGTTACTGGCATATTGCTTTCATCTGATGGTTTGCATCGACCCTGTAACTTGGGGTTTTTAGTGTTCATTCATTCTTGATATGTGTTATTGGTTATTTTCAGGCACTAGTGGCACCTGCAGCACTGATAGCCCATAATGCCGGCGTTGAAGGTGAAGTGATTGTAGATAAAATCAAGGAGAGTGAATGGGAGTTTGGTTACAATGCCATGGTTGACAAGCACGAGAACTTGGTGGAAGCCGGTGTCATCGACCCTGCAAAAGTGACAAGATGTGCCCTGCAGAATGCTGCCTCTGTGGCTGGAATGGTGTTGACTACCCAGGCAATTGTTGTGGAGAAGCCAAAGAAGAAGGCTCCTGCAGCTGCCATGTAATACTATAATTTTACAAATCTGGCGTTGGTTTCACCAGCGCAGAGCGAACTGAAGTCTCATGAAGCGGATACATTTTGTCATCTTGAATTCGTTTAGACGAGTGGTGAAGAACAAATTTAATCAAAGTGAGATCCATCTGGTTCTTGTGCTCGTTATTGTCTCTTGTATTTGGCCCAGGTTCAAAGTTAAGATGCCTGTGCCTTTTCGATTGTGGTTGCTCTTTCAAGATCGATCTGAATTCTGGGATTTCTTGATTGATGCGGGGCTTGCTCATTCTCGAAATTCTCTATCTGGGGCTAGATCATGCTGTATATGAGAACTCCAATCGATTCACAAGAGAATTTTTATTTTTGTTGTGGATCACTTCACTTGTGAGCGATTGGCATTCGCGACAAGCTTGTGCTAATGTGCTACTAGCCTACTACTACTACTACTACTACTAGTACTTGGAAGCGAGAGGGACGGTCACCTGCTGGGGCGGAGAGGAGGAACCTCTGATCTATAGTTGTCTCTGAGCTTCCCCGTCAATGGCGAGAGAGCCCTCTTGGTCGTCCGTGAAGCATTTGGTCGCCGACTTCAACTTGGGAACGAGCATGCTGTTGCTCGTCTCCGATCCTCCGATGTACAGTCATCAAGCCAAGCCACGCTGCTGTTGCATCATGATTCAGCGGCGGGCCCCACCTGGCAGCAAATTCATGGTGCTGCTTGCGCGCCTTATCCTCTCACTCACTCGCCACCCCCCACCCTGTCTGTTGGCAAGCAGCTACCTGCTGCTCCTGAAAAAAAATCAGTCACGGAGGGAGGTGGCAACGCCAACGCTGATCTGCGTGTGATCTGCCTCCCCTCCCCCGCCAAACTAAGGAATACGGATAGGTGCAGCAAGGACACTGAACCAAACAAACTGTGCTGCTACCTCTACCTGTGCGTCTGTGGGTGGTTCTGCCTCTTCCTCCCACCTTGCCAAGGATTTCCTCCCTCCATGAATTCCAGCCGGAGCCTCCTCTCGTCGCCCCTCTTTGCTAGCTCATCTCCAAACTTCAGGAGCACCGCTTCTATCTCTTCCTCCCCGTCGCCATCATCGCGCACCACAGGTAGAGGTAGTACTCTGCCATTAGCCTCTCTTTCTTCTTCTTCTTCTTCTTCTTCTTCTTCTTCTTCTTCTTCTTCTTCTTCTTCTTCTTCTTCTTCTTCTTCATGATATGTAACTAGTTGTGAGTAGCTTGCTGATCCTAAAACTGTTCTGGTTTGGCAGTTCCAATGATACATGACAGCACCGGCAGAGCATCCACTGCGTGCCACTACTCGCCATCGCTTGTCGCAGAAGAGCAGCTTCATGGTTCCAAAGATACCTTAACCTTGAAGGGCGAAAAGGCTTTGCTTGAGTTGCTGCTAGATATGGTGCGTTACACAGGCTTATATACTTGATTACTACTCCATATGTTCATGACATCATGATGGCTAAAAGTGAATTAATCCATTCGATTTCAATGGTTCTACTTTCTATGTCTTTGTGCTAGTGTTAATTTTGTGTTGCTGGCTTCTCCCAGGCTCTGGATCAGCACGTCCATGGGACGGAGCTCATTAGTCAAGAGACGGAAGATAGTGATCTCGAGAGCTTTTTAAGAGACGCGACAAGCCGAGTGCTTTACCAGCCAGCATTCGTGTACGGCGGTTTCTATTCTGATGTTAATGACCGGTATTAATGGTAATATGCAAATTGCTTTTGCGGTTATTCTGATCTAAACAGAGTCGCTATTGGCAGTGAAGAAGGTAATGCTACTTCCGCGAGCACATCAGCATCGACTGCAGAACTAGGTGAAACTTTGGACCTTGCCACACCTTCAAAGACGAACCGGACAAAGGAGGTGGTATTGCCAGCAGACGAACCGGACACTTCAGCCACCCAGTTGGATGTGCAGCATCTTCACTGGTTTGTTTCCTTCATGCTTGAAACGCTGTTGTGATTAGTGTAGGCTTGCAGCAAGTGTCACGCTCCTTATACTAACTCTTAACCAGCGTGGATCTAAACCACTCATATGAGCAACTGCTGAGCAAAGGACAAGTGTTCATTAGATCCAAAAGGTTACTTGAGAGGAGATCGAAGAAACGGAATGCTCCCAGATCATCAAGTAATGACGTTCTGTGCAGTGTTGTCAACTCAAAGAAGAAAGAGAGGTCAAAGAAGATTGGCAGAGTTCTTGATCCAGATGAGCCTTTTAAGTTATTTCTACGAGATCGTGAGACCACAGAATTCTTGACAGCAAAAGAAGAGAAACATTTGTTCAGTCAAATACAGGCATGTCTAATTTTATGTCCTCAATGACTCGACGCACTTTCAGGTTACTAATTCAAAAATATGGTAATTTCCGCAGAATCTTATGAAGTTAGAGGAGGCTCAGCGTAAATTAGAAGTTCAATGTGGTCGTGAGCCGACAGTTGCAGAGTGGGCTCAAGCTGTAGGAATGAGCTGCAGGGAGTTGCAGTCCTCTATACGCACTGGAAGACGGTGCCGGGAGAAGATGGCTCGCTCTAACTTCCGCCTTGTGATACACGTAGCTAGAAAATACGAGGGATATGGTCTTGACATTCAGGACCTAGTTCAGGTTCCACCCTTTTACATCACTCTAAAGGCAAGTTCATCATGTTTCTTGTTGTAAATGTTCTTACCTGTAATGCCAGGATGGATGCTGTGGGTTGATGAAGACCTTTGAGAAATTCAATCCGAGCAAGGGATGCAGATTCCCAACCTACGCTTATTGGTGGATACGCCAGTCAATTAAAAAGTCCATCTTCAAGTATTCAAGACTAATCCGATTGCCGGTATGAACACATTTACCATGCCTAGTGCTACATCTCAGTTGAAATAGGGCAGGTTTTATTCAGTTTTTCAGAACTATTTCCCAAGGCTGTATATACCCTTGATGGCGTGCTCTTGTTTTTCCTGTTGCCTGCAGGAGAGTGTCTTTGCGCTTCAGAGAAAAGTCGCCAAAGCAAGGATGGAATGCATAATGGAAGGGGAGCAGCCCACAAATGTGAATGTAGCAAGACGTGCTGGCATCACAATTGAGAAGCTGGCCAGACTCAGAGCAAAAATCAGAAAACCACGGTCCATGCAAGATCGAGTTTGGTCGGATGACGGAGTCACATTCCAGGTACTTCCATTTTCTGCAATCTGCATAGCAGCTATGTGAAGAAACAAGTGGTAGTGCCTTAGTAGCAGTAGCACATGAAGTTTGTTCACTGTAATTATACTAGAAAAGGCTTCCATTCACATAACCAAATATGCTGTACCTAATCAGTTGATACGCTAAAAGCCGCTTCAAAAAAAGTAGAGGGCAGGGCAGCTACAGAGTCTTCAGTTACCATCAGGATCAGAATGCTGAAAAATTTAGTGGTACCTACCATCCACTGAGCTGTGATTTAACGCTGCAGGAGATCACGGAAGACCCAAATGTTGAGCCTCCTGAGCTCAGCGTAGACAGGCTGATGATGAGGCAGCAGGTCCGCGATTTCCTGGGGATCCTGAGCCCCAGGGAGAAGGAAATCATCGAGCACCGTTTTGGAATCCACGACGGGGAGCCCAAAACCCTTCATGTGATCGGCGACATGTATGGCCTGTCAAAGGAGAGGATCCGGCAGGTCCAGAATCGAGCATTGGACAAGCTTAAAAAGAACATATCGACACAGGGGTTTGATGTTTACTTTGATCTGCTAACTTGAACAGGCCAAGTTTGCACACTTGGTTTTGATTCGCTTGTTCAAACAAAAATGTGAGGAAGAAACGATCTCTAGCAATTTAGACTTGTATACATCCCCCAGCCAGGGAATGACAGGTATAGAACCGAAGCAAGAATGCAGTATACAGCAGATTCATTCAGTGTCATCTTTTTGGTTGATGTAAATAAATTTTCCCAGGAAACTGTTGGTACATATTGATACTGCAATTCCTTGTGACTAATATATGTACTTATTTTTAACAACCGTGAAGTATATATTTTGCATGCTTTTTTCCCCATTGATCAGAAGGTACTGTGGGTCTCAACCGATCACTGATTCGACTGGCATGATGTAGGGACATATGCTGCTTGCCTTTAGCTTCTTTTTTATCTCTAGTGTTGACATATGCTGCTTGCCTTTAGCTTCTTTTTTATCTCTAGTGTTGTACTCGTGTATGAGTATCTGATTGGCTGCAAGACTGGATGCAACATCATATGTGGAGCTGGAACCGGGCCATAGCGATGTAAATAGGAAGATTGCTTTACAGTAGGAAGAGTACCAAATGATGTAAGAAGTAGTGCATGATCATAGCTCCAACATCATATTTGATTTGATTTGATTTGATTTGAGAACCAAGAGCAATTTTGATTTGATTTGATTTGAGAACCAAGAGCAATTTTTAATCTTTTAACTAGTGCAGCAGAGAGAAGTGGTGGTCGCCTCTTTCACTCTTGGTTCCACACAGCAGAGGCAGGAGTACCTTTCTTCCCCGCAGCCGGCGGCGGCTGTGACGCCCGTTTTCGGGCGTTAGCGGCGCGTCCTGGCCGGACGGACGCAGGCGGATACTGCAGAGTGCTCATTGCTGCATCTTGTAATCTTGACGGGTACTTCATTGCAAAAGCACGCACCAGAAATACGACAGGTGCCTCGATACATTGGCGAAAAGATCTAAAGAAAAAGGTCATACTAACATCCGCAAAGCTATGAACCAGAAACCAGCGATAATTGGGAGCACTGCGGAAGTGCGAGACGATTCAGCAGCATTAGGATGAGAGCAAGTGTCGGAACCCTCCTCTGAGTTCACATGTAGCTCATAACATTTCCTGAATTAGTAGCTGTTATGCATAAATTTTAATAGAAATAGACATTTAGACATACATCGATTAAGTACGATAATAGATACAACATAGAGTTTATTACAATAAAGATCCATATGCACAAATTAATAAAACCACACAGCACAGCGGAAACGACACAAAAACGACTCATGCACTACAAGCAACTTAAGTGTAAACGAAACCAGCTTCTCTAATCTTTATCATCTCTTTCGACGAAGTCGGCCTCTGGATTATCTGGATCTACAATTAGCAAGTGTGAGTACATAAAGTACTCAACAAGCCCTACCTCAAGGGAGAATATTAGATGTTTATGGGTAGATCAAGGATAAAGCTGTACAGTCTTTTAGATTTTACAGAAAGCTAGTTTTGTTGATGCAAACTTTATTTTGCAAAGACTACTTTTAATAAAACATTTCTGAACAGAACATGTAAATTGAGCTTATGGGGGGTTGACGGTCCTGGGGGAGATACTTCCATCCCGTCAATTCCCACAAGTCTTTTGCTGACAGATACACAGTCCAAGAAGCTTAGGGCATAAAGTCAAAACCCTTCTTTTCGAAAACACGGGCACACTGCCCACTCACACACCAAGGAAGAATTCACGCCGAAAAGCTAATCATTGTGATCAAACCATAGCATGTCCTTAACTGAGGACACGGCTATTCGGATAGGTTTAATATTCTGTAGAGGTTGTACACTTTACCCACAAGATATGTGTAGACTCCCACTTTATCAACTGATGGAGCTGCCATAACGAGACGCAACGACCTCACAACGAAGTCACAATATCCACCCATGGGACACTAAGATACCAGGGGTCTTAGAAGATCCACGGGAAGGACCACTTAGCAATCACAAGGTTTTGACATAGACTTAACAATATCACCAGTCGGACATTGGGCTACGCACCACCCAAGTCTTCTCCTGGTCCCATTGCCACTACCGGCCTCCGAGTGGGTACCGAACTAAGTCGGAGGGGTTAAGTCAAGTCCTGCCCATTCAGCCTATGTGGCTGTACGAGTGGATACTAGGTGAGATATCACAGCGAACTAGTCCTTATACGACCGATGCAAGAGCCTCCCAGTAAGAACACCATAAAGGCGAACCTTGCTCCAAGATAGCTCCCACCCTTGTGGGGTACCTTACTCACCCTTGTCAACACCACTCTAGAGTTTTTCCAAGAACACAAGTTTTACACGTGCACACACCAAGCACACATCAATTCATATTTTTGAAAAGCATTATTAACATATGTAAATAATCTAGTTCTTTATTTTGAGTAACGTAATCCTAAGTATACTAGTAAACAAGCATTTATCCAAATAATCATTATAGTTGATGTTGGAAACCTTCTAGGATTTCGACAGAATAAAGGTAACAATGACAAGACATGGCATAAACAAACTAGGTCATAATTATAGCATTTCTTTAAAATCACAACTATTAACTTAATCATGCATAAGCCTATTATTTGAAACAACGGCTCTATGGGTTGTATTTGAAAACATATGATCAATATGATCAACGATTGTAGGGCTTGCCTTCGTTGAAGTCCTCGTCTGCTCCTTCTTCAAACTCCGGATCCTCGGGGTCTTCCTGAAATGCTCATTCCTCTATTAATCGCAACAACGATAAGGTGCACACGATCAATCAAACGGTTAAATAATTGACTAAACAATTTTCAAAAATAATGAAATTGACATGATTGGGTAGATCTCAAATTTAGATGAATATCGGTGGAAGAATCGTTGAAAACGGAGTTAGGACGGAGGAAAAACGAGCTTAGGAAGTTTTGCCGGGAGAGAAATTCAGAAAAAGAAAAAGAGGAGAATATTCCTGGAATATTCTGTTGAGTCGGCTCAGGGCTGAGCTCGGCTCGGCTCGGCTCAGCGGCTCAGTGCTCAACTCGGCTCTCGGCTCGGCTCGGTTTCACGGCTCAATGACTCGGTTCAGTGTATGCGGCTCGACTCGATTTTTGCGGCTCGGCTGCAACGGCTCAGCCTGAGCTCGGGCCCACCTGTTAGTCACAGGGGAGAGAGAGATAAAAGGGAGAGAAGAGAGAGGAGTCGGCTGGCTCAACTGCGGAGAGAACGAGAGGGCGAGAGAGAGGGAGGGGCGACGAGCGGCGGTGGGCCTCGCTGGTCGGCGGACCAAGGTGGTAGCGGCCTGGATCAGGCCGGCGGGGGCTCTTTGGCCGGGGTGAAAGAGTGGCGGTCGGCGACAGCGGGGGACCCGGGTATGTCTATAGGGGAGAGAGAGAGAGAGAGAGAGAGAGAGAGAGAGAGAGAGAGAGAGAGAGAGAGAGAGAGAGAGAGAGAGAGAGAGAGAGAGAGAGAGAGAGAGAGAAGGGCCGGGGGGCTCACCGGTGGCGGAGGGCTCGGAGGGAGAGAGATGGAGGTGAGGATGGGGGAGGGGAGTCTGCACTTTTCATCTCCTTTTATAAGGCCGACGACGGGCGGGCGCGCGGGGCGCGAGGTCTGCCGGTGCGACGGCGCGGCGTGGCAGGCGGCGGGGTCACGGGGAGGGGACGGGAGAGACGGAAGAGAGAGGATGAAGAGAGAGAAAGAGAGAGAAGAAGGGGAAGAAAACACAGGGATTTGACAGCAAGCACTGCAGCCCCCCTCGTTGTCCCCGTGCCCGGCGTGCACATACGGGAAGGCCCTGCTACCACCGTTGAGCCCGGTTGTGCCAGAGTCACCTACATCAAACGGAAGCAAGAGCTCCATCAGAACTCAAATCGTTCCGGAACAGACAGAAGGCCAGTGTCTCTGGCCGTGGGTCGCTGAGGTATGCGAAGTAGGGGTACAGGTTGATCAGGAATGGTGAGCCCAACTTGCTCAAGAAGGCCAGGAGCGGGTCGAGCGCCGCATCTAGCTCTGGCTTGAACGCGCCGAAGGATGGAAGCTCGGACGGCGCAAGCACGTCCACGGCGTTCACGGCGGTGGAGACCTTGATGCTGGAGTTGGGCAGCAGCACGTCGTAGAGGTTCTACATGGACGGGACGAGCTACGAGGCCAGCGTGGCGTCGACGAAGAGGGCCTTGGTGCCGATGGAGATGGACGGAGACGAGGGGCTGGACGGGAGGGCGCAACGACCCAGGCGGTCGCCACGGTGGGCGAGGAAGCGAGGTTGGCAATGTCGTTGTTGGCGGCGCTGAGGAAGAGGGAGATGTCCGTGCCGGTGAAAGCGGGCGGAGATGAGGACTGGAAGAGGCGCACGGTGGCCGACGGTGGCAGGAGGTTGTCGGCCACGTCGCCGTAGTTGATGCCGATGAAGGACTGCGGCGCTGCGGGAAGGGGGTGGGGAGGGGCCGAATAGAATAGAAGGATGTCGAGGAAAAAAACGTTCGAGAATAGTAATGATACAGGTAAGAAATTATTTTAGATTTGTGTCAGCATTTTTATTTTTTTATAATCACAATTAGTAAAAAGCTAATGGGAGACTGTCTTTAGATTGTACTAAAACTGGCTAGATTTTAAAAACCAAATTATACAATCTAAAAGTTTATTTTAACTTTAGTTTTTAAAATAAACAGACCTTAAGCGATCATAATCTAAAATAAATAGATCTTAAGTGGGGCGCTGCATGACTATTGCATGAGCTAAATATTTGTTGTACTAACTTGCAGATCATGCATGCATAATATATTGTTGTCCGTACCATGCAGGGAAGCTAAGTATCGTACGTGCATGCATGCTTACTAACATGTCCGTGAGAGAGAGACCGCGCTTAGAGCTGGGACTTGGTCGGTGCTATTTCTTGGCCATTCATGGTATGCGTTTCGGTATGATCTAAAGTATGGTACGAAATATTTTAAATCAAGCCATCACGATCGAGGGTCGGTCGTACCGTGCTTAGGTCTTCCCCACGTGGACGTGTCGACACGACATTATGACTTGGGTGGTACACGTATGCCACGGTATGAAAAGAGTATGACACAATTTGTATGATTTTTTTTTCATATTTATTTTTTAATCGCTCTGATAGAAAACGTGAGTACCAAGAGAGATATATAAATATAAAAGATATAAATATAAGATGTTAAAAGATAAATATATAAGTATTGTTGGGTGATATGAGCATATATGAATATGCGAAATACAAATATAAAATAATACTAAAAGATAAATATATAATGTAAACATTGTTAGTAATAGAGTAAGATAATACCTAGGTTAACACGATACGCGATGGCACTGTAGAGGTGTCGACCTTTTAAAATTAACTCGTATCGATACAGTATAACACGGTAAACTAATTATAACTAATGAACGTAACGACATGAGACACGATAGGACCGAGCCCTACTGGCACTCCACGGGTCGGAGAACTACATTTACATTCATATCATTGATCGAAAGGAGTACTACTACATAAGCATTTGGTACCAGGGCAGGGCTCGTGGAGCATGCACCAAGAAAATTCAGGTCACGTCGCCCGGGTCTCATCAATCCTTTCCATCGATCGAACCAAGGTCTATGCTGAAACTGGTCACGCGCGCGTCCGCAGTGCGCAGGCACGGTAGCAGATACCAGTACAATACAATACGAGCAGCCAAAAATGCGACCGATCTATCAATCAATCAATCAGCGGCCGGCCGGGCGGCACCTCGCGCGTCACATACGTCCTGCTGCAATTAACTCGAGAGGACCTCCTTGGCTAACTGATGCCTCCATGTGTACGTGTACTAGCAATGGCTGGCTGGCTGCCCTGGCCGCGTTCCCGAGGACGAAGACGAGGACGAGGACGAGGAGCGAGGGCATCTAATCTAATGGTGCTGCTGCAGCAGCCATTTGCAATTTAACGCGCGCCGGCGCTCACCACGAGGCAGCAGGCACATTAGCTGCCGTTGCAGAGACCAGGCCGCAACTACCACTGGTACGAGACCATGCATCTTATTCAATGCGCGAGGGCGGAGACAACCAAATGCAATGCCAAATCTATCAGCAACGAACTTAATTGATCTGGCTGCTCAGTCCGATCGAGTTAACCATGGCTGCATGCATCAACTGAACTCAAGTGAAGTGTACTGTGCGTACGAATATGCATGGATGTCTTTTACATGACGGAGCAGGCGTTGGGGTTCTCGTCGCTGAACAGCTGCGGCGCGTGCAGCATCTCCACGCGGTACCCTCCTCCTCCGTACGTCGGGAACATCATCGGGTCGTACTGCGGCTCCATCGCCGCAGGCATCGGCGTGCTGGCCATCTGCTTCTCGTCGTCAGCCAGCTGGTCTACTTGCTGCTGCTGCTGCTGCTGCTTCTTCTTCTTCTTCTTCTTGCCGCCGCTAGTGCTGCTGGCATCCTCGTGCTTATCCCCGCCGCCGCCGCCTTTCTCGTCTCCAGCGGCGGCGTCGGCGCCGGCGGCTTTCTTGTCCTTCCTGTCGCCGCCGCCGTTGTTCTCCTTCTTGGTCGGGACCACCGCGACCTCCCGCTTGAGCTTGTCTCTGAGCACGTCCGGGAGGGCCTTGGCGTCCATGGTACCCTTCACGGTCACCTGCTCCTTGCCCGTGTCCACCGTCACCAGCTCCACCCCTGCATTGCAACCCATTGAATCATCAGGACAGGAGCAAATTAAAACGCCATATTAATTTCAGACACAACAGTACCCACGCATGTACATACATACGCACGCACGTACTAGAGTTACTACTGAGGTACGGACGACTGTACGGGGTACACTGCTTGTCGGTCACTTGGGCTAAAATTAGATAGAGCTTGATGGAGGAGACCTTTGATCTTTTGGGCGGTGCGTTTGATCCGGTCAGTGCAGCCGTTGCAGTGCAGCCGGATCTTGAGCACCACCGTCGATTCCGGGGGCTGCATCGCATGCATCCGGTGTCAGTTAGTTACAGATGGATGGATGGATGGATGGATGGATGGATCGATCATTGCATTGGAGCAAATAATGCATGTGGAGGAGAAATTCATGGATGACCCACCTCCTTGTTCTTCTTGTCGTCGTTGGCCTTGTTGCCATTGTCGGTGGCGGCTGGTTTGTTGCCGCTGCCACCACCATCATCCTTGTTCTTCTTCTTGGGGGGATTGGCGGGGGAGACGAAGGCCACGGCCTTGTGCGCCCTGGACTCGATGCGGTCCTTGAGGTCCCAGGGGTCGGGCTTGCCACCCACCGTCACCGTGCTCGCCGCCACGTCCGTCGTAACGCTCTCCACACCTGCATCATGTGCGTGGTGATTGATTATATATATGAATCCGGCCGGCCCCAAGCTCCAATTGAAGTGCAAATTAATTAATGTTAGGAGAGGGATGGCAACCTTGTGCGGCTTTGATAGCTTTCTTGACCTTGAGGGCGCAGCCGTCGCAGTGCAGGTCCACCCTGAGCACCACGGCAGACGGCCCTTGGCCGCCGTCCTTGTGTTTCTTCTTCTTCTTCCCCATCCCCTTGTGGTTACCATCATCACCTTCTTCTCCACCAGCGGGATCCTCCTTGGCCGGCGCCGGCGTCTCTTTCTTACTCTACAATGCAGGCATGCGGTGGCAGATTAAGAGTGCAAAACAAGTCACAATTCATGAGCGCGTAACAATGCAAGTGAAAGAGTCACCTCTGCCATGACCCTACTTTGGGCGGCCTCTGTGCTGTGCTGCGCGGTGCGGTGCGGTGCGGTGGTTTAATTTGGAGAGGGAGGGAGGGAGAAGAAGGCAGCGGCCGGAAGGGAACCGAGAGAGAGAGAGAGAGAGAGAGAGCGAGAGAAGAGTGGCCTCCACTCCGCTTCTTCCCCCTTTGTAGTGCAAGGTGAGCTTTATTAGGAGACCATTAATTAATTTGAAAGCCCAAAACATACCAGTCAAGGTTATCTATCTATGCAGAAGCCCATTCTAGGATCGAATCCCTAGCTTCTTTTAGAAATGAACTATATACGACTATTGTAATTCCTCATAAAAATGAGAAGAAATAACGATGACGTTTGAATCATTTTTGGAAGTGACATGGGCCTGAACCCAAACTTTGCCCTTCTCCCTGGACCAGGCCCAGGACCAGAGAGGTCCTCTCCTCCCTCGCCTCGGCCCATTGAAGACGAGATCGAACAGAGAGAGCGAGCGTTTCCCCATCCCCATCCCTCGGATCACCGCCGCCGCCGCCGCCGCCGCAATCCTCACATCCTTTCCAAACCCTACCTCCCGCGGCTATGGAACCGCCCGCCGACGCCGCCTCGCCTCAGGAGTGCTCCCCGGCCAAGCGCTCCGTCTGGAAGCACCCAGCCCCCAACGGCATCGTCGACGCGCCGGCGCCCGGCGTCATGGACGCCAACCACTGGCCAGCGCTCTCCGAGACGGCCAAGAATACAAAGCCCGCTCCCGCTCCGGACTCGTCTCCTGCGCCCGCGCCCGTCGCCTCATCGGTCAGATCTCTTGTTGCTCCCCCGTTGTCTATCCGGTATCTACTGCTTCGTCGCGCGATTGACGACCGCTTTATGGTGCCATTTCTGGGTATTCTTAGGCCATCGCGAGTTCATCGAATTCGCAAAAGCACGGCTCCGGGACCCATCACGGTCGCCAGAAGCCGGCCAGGCGCGGCGGCGGCGGCGGGGAGCACTCACCGCGAGACCATCCTGACCGGAGCACCGGTGGGTGGGACCACGGCAGTGCTGCTGGCGGGGGGAGGGGTGGTCAGAGAAACCACAATAATGGCGGCGGTAGGAGGGGAAATGGCAGCAGTACCTCTGCCGGTGGGGTTTCTCACCATGGTGGTGGCGGCGGCGGCGGCTTTGGTGGCCGGCGAAGAGGGGGATACGACGGCTTCTATCGGGGCCCTCCTCCAATGGGCATGGGCCCGTACATGCGGGGTGCCCCGCCCCCGCCTCCGCCCATGGCGGTGCCTTCACAGTTCATGGGCCCTCCACCGCCGTCAGTCTCACCCATGAGGGCATTTGCTGCACCAATGGTGTTCCATGGTAAGGTTATCCTTGCATTCAAAGGTTTTGCAGATATCACGTTACTGCTATGGCTGCTGCTTATTCGGTTCAAGATACTATATTGATCGATTGTCACGATCATTTTTTATGTTCAGAGATGACATCTCCGGTATCTCCTGTATCCCCAATGTACTATTTTGCTCCTCCCCCACCTCCAGAGGCTCTCAGGGGACTGGCTCTTGCACCTCCTATGGTTGGTCCACCTGCTTACCCTTACTTTCAAGCCCCGCATGAGCCTGAGACTGAGCTTGAGGCTGATCCTGAAAAGAAACGTGCCATGCTATTGAACCAGATAGAGTTCTACTTCAGGTGGCTACACTGAGTTCTTTTTGCAGTATTGAATTCATCAATTGGTTATGAGTGTACTTCCGTTGATCATGATCATGTTCTTTGATCCGCAGCAAGGATAACTTGTGTGGAGATGTATTTTTGAGGCAACAGATGGATGACCAGGGCTGGGTTGATATAACTCTTATAGCTGGCTTTAAGAAGGTAATCGTAACTGCTTTGTTTTTTGTTCACAGTTTGCTATGTTATCAAACATTAAACTTTTGGGTTGCTGATTCATTGTCTATATTAGTACTATCTATCGGTAATGGCTATCTATTTAACACATTTGCAGAGACACATTTGCATCTTTTGGTCATGCATTTTTAGTGTGTTCCTACTCGCTCCATCTCCAAGCTATGTAAAACTAATTCTGCGCACTAACTTTTGTTACGAAATTAATAACAGTTTACCGTTGAATATAACGGTTCGTCATTGAACGCTGCAGCTTTGTTATTTCTGTTATATTATAACCCAAGTGCATTGCATGTCATGGATCATTTTTTCAAATGTTTGGACCAGCAATTTTACTATTCATGCGTTAATGTTAAACTGTTAATATCTGGTTTCCTATATTATAGTGGCCTAAACTCCATTACGAAAAATTTATTATGACTCCAAATGTACTATTGGTAGCAGGTTAGTTCATCATATGAACTTATTTATGAAGTAATAGGAAAATCATCGGTGTAAACTTATCTTTTGGGTGTTAGCATGTATGCTTTGATCTGGTCTGCTAGATGTAATCTGGACGGTTCGGATTTAGAGTTACTTGAAGAGAATGGATATTGCATATGATTTCTCAATCAGTGAGCAAGTGATTCAAAACATATCCATCCATATGAGACCTGTATCTCTCTTAAATTGAATGATCCAAACCTCATCATAAGGTCTGTGCCGAGAGTTTACATCTTCTCACTCAAAGATGGGTCTGCAATAGGTGCTTCCCTTTGTTAAAATCATTATATTATGCATTGTATTTTCCACCGACTTGGATGTCTTCCAATAATGTGAAGTAGCTTTAATCTTTCGTGCATGAAGACTCTACTTTTGGTGCAACCTATATTTGGATGTCTCCCAAATATGTGTAGCATTTCCCTTCCTTTTTAAAAAAAAATTTGGGGTGGGGTGGGGGTGTTATTTTGAGTTGGATGACGAGAAATGCTCGCATACTATGGCTTACTGTCGATTGTGTGCTGAACTGCAGATTTCTTCTTATGGTCATGTAGTACAATTTATGAGGTACTGTAGCCTAAGCACACAACTTAGCTTTGGTTGACCACTCTCTCTTTGCATGCTAGGATACTGATTGTTACTTCTTTCTATAAATGGAGACAACAGTTAGCTGGTTGGAGTTGGAGTTGGAGTATAGGCATAAAATGAGAGAATCATGAGATTGATTTGTATTGGCTGAAGTATTCATATTATGTATTTGGCATTTTATATGCACGAGCGTACATGGCCTGTATTAACTTTTCTTAGTGAACACATGGTTTTTGCTGATTTAATGTAACACCTGTTAGAAAGTGCATAACCATGCTATCATTGCAAACTTATTATGAATACGTGAAGGTGCAGGAAATGATTGCATACAGAAAATGTTGTGTTTTAAATTTTGTTCATCCATTTGATGTCTTTGCATATAGCAGCAATCTCTTGCTTGAGTTTATAGTTACTGGTGTAAGCAACTAAATATATAATGGGAGTGGCATTTACTCCCTAATGTAGTGGCAATAGGTATGGGCTTTGAGGTTTTCTTGTTTCTTAGAAGTTGAAACTAATGACTACTGAAAAATTGAGTTTTTGGTGTGGGTTTATAGTTTGGTAGAGAGTATGTGCTGAAGGGCCTTTTCACCCTGATCTTTAAACATGTTTTGCGCAACTTACGTATATTGTTATTATGAATTATTTGTACAGATAATTATTACTTAATTAGTTAAACTAGATTTGCCACTGAAAAAATCATGCTCCCTTCGATGCCACCAATTTAGTTTTTCCATCCCCTAAGTGCCATTGCTGTCATAACGGAGGTGACAGCAGTGGTCACCCAACCCCTGTGTGCCACTGCTGTCACCTCAATTATGACGGCGATGGCACACAAGGAAAGGAAAAAATTAAGTGACGGCATGGAAGGAACCATGATTTTTTTAGTGGCAAATTGAGAATCTCGTTAATATTCAATGGCACATTGGGAATTATCTCTATATAAAATGATTAATTTTAGGCTAAGCAAGCAACCTGACCAGCTTTTTTAAAGAAGTATTAGTGCATTTCTGCTCATTGCCAGTCAAAGGCCATAATAGCCTTGAATCTAGTGTGTGTAGGTTGACCTTGTGCCATAATTTAGTTTTCTTGCATTCCTACTATGATAGATCGGGAAGTCTATTATTTTAGATTATTCCATTTGACAATTGACAGTGGGAATTGTTGCTACTTGCATTCTTGGATAAGTGCTTGCTATTTGGATATTACAGTGCTACAACTGATTTAAAAAAGCTGATTTATGTGGCATAGTTTCACAGCATTGCCTGGGCATCCAGTTAGCTGTGGGTGAACATCATGATCCCTCACCTTGCCACTGGATCTGCTTCTTCCCATGCTGCTCAATACTGTTTTCATGCGCCTTATCCACAGACATCATCCCCACCTTGCCACCACCTTTTGTGCAAAGCAATGAAGCAAACTTAGGGTGCTATATTCATGGTGTGTTAAATGCGCTGAAATATTGTTTTTGCAGGTCCAGGAGCTGACTAATGAGCTGCAATATGTAAAAGAAACAGTTCAATCTTCATCTATTCTGGAAATGCAGGTATTTCTCTCATTTGGCTTTAGTTTCAGCAAAATGTGGAGTTCCATTGATGCGCACAGATAATTGTTTTACAAGTAATGCTTCCATGCTTTACCCCCTCAACGAGAGTTGCACAAATTCGAATCACTTTGGGGTATAATTGATTGGAATCGACTCCTGGTTTGTGCTTTCAAATTTGTGCCACCCTCAAGGGTAAATCTATGCTAAAACCTTGGTTTTTGCTTTCAAATTTTTGCCATCTTCAAGGGTAAATATATGCTAAAACTTTGGTTTGTGCTTTAAAATTTGTGCCACCCTCAAGGTTAAATTCTAGGTAAAATAAATTATAAATTTCTATTTTATTTGTAATGGCAGAACGGTTTAGAGCTTTGAGACTTTAATCTTCTCAAGTCAAAATGATTCTAGTACTTATTTAGACCACTGTGTGTCTGTTAATGCAGGATAACAAAATTAGGTGCCAGAATGATTGGGACAAGTGGGTGATCCCTCGAGAGAGCAATCCTGATATTCGGTCAAGCTCAGCGTCTGTTCGAAGCCCTGTTGTCAATAATCTGACAGCACATCTTGGAGGCATGTTTCTGCACGAATCTGCTAGCTCTAGTAGCACAGTGGACCAAAACCATCATGAGGTCCTCCAGAATGGATCACATTCTGGTAATGAACAAGCACCAGTAGTTGAAGACAATTCTGGTCTCCAGTAGTTGCGATAAGACACATTGGCTCCGATTCACACCATGACTGCAAGGGTTTTGTCCGAGCGCGAGTGACAGAGTACAAGTGAACTTTTTTGCATTTGTTTCGGAGGTATGCTTGTGGGGGCGCATTAGACTGACAAGTCAATGGGTTTCTTGGGGTCAGGTAAGATTTTGCTTTACCTTGTTATTGAGCTGTGGCGTGCAAGGTTTCAGGTAGTTGGTGTAAAAGCTGAAACAGAAGACAGACAGACAAAGGTGGTATGTGGAGGCATCAAAGATGATGAGGGGGGAAAACCATGAAACAAAGAAGAAAACGAAAAATGACAGAGTGCTAAGTTATTAGCCCCGGCCCTTGTGGGCTGCCTGCTTGATGTGCGGTTCCTGACTGTCCTTGTTTATTGGGGGGTTGTATTGGTTGGAACTAATCGCTGAGTCTTCCCCATTAGGATGTAAAACCTCCAATTTTTTAGGGAGGATCTGAACTCTCTCACTCAGAGTCACGGAGTTGACTTGGGCCTATCCAACCTGTGTAGGGGATAATTGTGTGCCCCCGCCCCCCCTGTGGTATCGGTAAACTGAAGTACATGGATACCTGTTGTCATTGCTTTTGGTTTATGTGGCTCTCGTGTTGCGGTGGATTAGGGGCTCCTTGATCAGGCTAGTGCATCATTTGCTGTTTCGTAGTCTTCCTCTCATGTTTCTGTAAGTTGAGTCTGTTGTTGATGACTGTTTCAGGAAAAGGCCAACGGGATGTTTGCTACTTTTCTGTGTGCGCTATAGCGGTCTGCCTGTTTTGGGCCTCTGACGCCCATGTTTCGTGGGATCCATGCGCTTAGTACCCACCCACTCATGCTACATTAAGGATGGGTTAGTTTATCGGTAAGATGATACTTATTCGTCCTTTTTAGATTCGTTTTTGTTAATCCAAACAAGTGGCTGCTGGATTCGGAGTTTGGAGTTGGATTATTTTTTAAGATCCCGTTCCTCGACTAGTGGACAGCACGGGACGGGAGTAGTAGAGTATTGTATTACTATGGGCGTCGTAGAGGGGCCGGGAACTTGCAGTGCCAAGAAATGAAGAGATGCAGCTGGGTGTTGCTGTCCGTGGAAGAGGCAGAGCTTAGTTTTTGTTTGGTTGAAGGAATATTATAAGTTATTTCTTGTTTGGTTAGAAGGATAAATGGTAGATAGGATGATCATATTTTTTTATTTGGATGGAGGGATGGGGATAAAAAAGCTAGTTATAATTACCTCTTCCTAGAGTTGGTGAGTGTAGGGTATGGTTACCTTCCGTCACCTCCCTCTTTCATTCTTCTTTATTTGATCATGCAGCTATAATCCAATCAATTAAGAGACATCATGCATTTATAGTACATAAAACAAACAAAGCAAGTACTCATATATAACTAAACCACGTTTATGCATTGCACACATAAACAAACCACATTGTATACCAAAATAAGAGTGATAACTAATAATTAGCCCAAGTGCATTGTTTCATGGGTTACAAACCAAAAGTAGAGTTAACAGTCGCCACATAGTAGTTATACAAATCTTCACCCAATAACCTACAATATACATATATAGTTGATTCCTATCATGTTCATGTGCAGTTGTGCCTGCCTTTGCTCCATCATCTGGATGGAGGTGTCAATGGATGCATGCAATGTGTGTCAAGGTCAACGACCTATAATTATTTATTTATTGTTTGTTTATTTATTATGTATTGTTGAGCGATGTTGATGTTGATGGATACCCTACGTACTCTTATATATTTATGAGAAATGTTACTTATCTGGTAACAGATTTTTTTTGAATCTGTCGTATTTTTGGCCTTAGGATCCGCAAGAGATTCGTGCTCTAGCCATCATCTCTGCATGAACTTTGGTGACTGTGAGGTTAGGGTTAGAATTTGGGGCTGTGGGGGTTAGGACTTGGTGGCTGCAGGCTTAGAGAGGGGCCTGGGGATGCTGTTGGCCCGATGGTGGTGGTGGGCGGTTGGCAGGATGGCTAGGAGGCGGGGGCGCCGTTTGCTGTGGTGGTGGGAAACAGTTGGTTGGCCTGTGATGGTGGTAGGGGCACCGTGATTGAAGATGTTAGCGTCGACGGTAGTCGTGGGTGGCGTCTCCAGCGGCCATGGCGTTGTCGGAGCCAAGAGGGATGGTAGCGGCAGTGAGGGAGCTTGGAGAAGAAGAGCATGGCACGAGGGCCGTCTAGATGGAGGACGACATGAGGAGGGGGAGGGAGTGCTTGCCCACCAGCGTCAGAGAGGGCGACGGTGAGGCGAAGGGGGGTGGCGTGAGGGGCAAATGGCAGTGGGGTCGGAAGAGGGACGACAGTGACAGGTGCTGAATAGGGTGAGAAGGATTAAGATTAGAAAACTTAAATGAAACTAAGACTAATTGGGACGTCCAATCTAGATCCAAGGTACACGATTTTTTTCCTATTAAATCTGTCAAAGATAAATAGACGCTCCCTATATTTATTTATTTATTTACTGTACTGTACTGTACTCCATTTTTGGGATGGGTATTTATGAATTAATTATCAAGGTGTGGGTGTAATGATCGGATCGGATCGGATGATGGGTTTGTTGTACCTGTACTGTACTGCACATGACAGCAGCCCAGGCCAGATGATGTTGGGCCAACTCGGTGGAGCTAGTGCTGATAGGATAGCCCATTCTCATATGATGGTAAGGAAAAGAAATGTGAAAACTGTGCTCTCCTCTATAGATCGATGAGCATAACAAGTGAGCACAGCACTGGGATTATGAGCTGAGTGAGTCTCAAGAAAGAAATGATAAACTAGGTTTTTTCAGACTAATTATGTGTCCATACGTTGCAACGGGAGTTGAATATTTTCACGTGGTAATATGTGTTGAAATCGTCTTAATAGTGACGATAGTTAGAAATTTAGACGCAAAATTTCGATAAACAACTATGAATTAACTTAAGAGCATTAATTAATAAACATAGGCAATGAACAAGAATATTCTGAAAATAATCTACCACAACTATGAATTAACTTAAGAGCATTAATTAATAAACATGGGCAATGAACAAAAATATTCTGAAAAAAATCTACCATGCCTATATTATAACAATAATATTCAATGGCCAACAAAACAGTGTTTGTGTGTTCCCTACAAAGCTCTAGTTCTGAATAAATTTGCAAAAGCTGGTGCCAAATTAGAGGCTTGCGATTATGGTGCATTTCATCAAAGAAAAGTACTGGATTATAGAATCAAGGATATATTCACCATATTATTGAAAAATAGCTGAGCACAATGTAATTCAGGACAAAGTGGAGAATTAATTTAAGTGAGAAAAACACATCTTTCTATCATTTGCATTTAATCCATCTCAGATTAAATTCAACTTCTGATTAGCTATTTTGACTTCTGAATATTTTCATCTCTCCGAACAGATTGTCTTTTTAGACGATGGCAACACATATTATTAATTAATATGTAGACAATTGTGCAAGTGGGTTGTGATACTACACTTGTGACACACAAGATTTTGATCTAAATAATTGAGTGATCGTGTGTTGCAACGGTTTCTAAGTCACGTGCGTAGGCAATTATGCAAGTGGGTTGCGACACCGCACTTATGAAATAAACAAGCCCTAAACCTAAGCAATACTTCCTAGAATATCGCAAGCTGGATCAAGCACTAAATTCATTCAGAATAAAAAAAGTTACATCTTTGAAATAAATACTTAACCACAAATTACTGTTAACTCTATCAAAGACCATGCAGTCAAGTCAGAACATCATGTGCTACTTGTTTCAAAAGAAATCATGTGACGGAGGCATGGAGCATTGGAGCTAATAGAAAAACTAGCATGCACGGTAAGGTCATGTGTGCAAGATTGAAATATCCATTGATACATACAAACACGGTAGTAGCTCCTCCACCAGCTAGTAGCTCTGCACTTTCAATATTGCAAGATGAAAATGCTTACTACCTACCAGCCACAATTTAGTTCTTCTTAGTTCAAGCAGCTGCTCCCGCATCCCTTATTGTCCTGCAACTATACACGTAGTTAGGTACTTAATTCAAAAATCAAACTCTGCATGTGTTCCAGTAGTATAATTTTTTCACAATTGATATGAAGTAGGGTGGCCATACTAATTATTGTTAGCTACTTAAAATTTGAACTCAAACAACCTATCTATAAAGTTACAAATGCAGACTATGCAAGCCCAACGGAATCATGACTGATGAGACTCGATGTTTATGCAAGTGGCAGGTAAAATTGTACAAAAAAGGCAGGAAAAGCTAACACTAAAACTGGTCAGGTTTATACAAGAGAAGGTTTGGTTGGATGTTTCTCATGGGTTCAGTTTCAAAATGCGAGGTTGCTGGCAAGGAATGTGTTCAATAGCTACATTTAGATGTATAACAAAAAACATTTAATCAGACAATGTGTTTGTACGTCTTACAAAAATCATTTGTTAAGACAATGTGTTCTATCATGGTAGCAAAAATAATCTCAAAGCAACCCCTGAAAATGAAGGTTTAGAAATAAATTGCAACATAAAAGGAACATACCATACATGCATAAAAGTGAAGCATAACATGAGGCATGCATTTTGAAGCAGACTAAACACACAACATATCAATTCATTTGAAAATGATTACAATGAGCAGCTCACACATTGACAATCACAATTCTTTCTCGTACATAAGATCTTACAAATAAGGAGAACAACACAAATTACCACATGATATATCATATCGACACAACAGGCATACGTCGTCTTGTTGTATCGGAGAGTATTGTGTTTGCTTATTACGCCTTGCTACCATGGAACAACAAACAGTAGTAGGATACCATAAAGACTCAAGTTTTATCACAAGGTTTCACAAGGAAAAATTTCAATAGCAAAAAGTGCATTGGTTTAGAGTTTGGACATTTGGAATGGCAAAATCACCAAACATAACAAAATTTGATCCCCTCTCCCCCACTACATATCCTCACTGGATAGGGCAAGGAAATGATCTCGCACACCTCCAAGAATACAAAAATAGCAAGCAATCTGGAGTAAAAATTGTCTTTTTTGGTTTGATTTAACTATAATTTCTTGTTTCACCCGTCCTTGCACACAACACATAAAAGTTTCTAGACTTATGGCATGATCCATGACCAAAACTACAACTGAAATCATGCAGCACTATTGAGCTCAAGGGCAAAAGGATAGTTACCAACTTTTCAACGAATTCAGTCAAGAAAGATGGTATGCTGAAGCACGATATCACGCACACGCCACATGTTGCGGCCGACGCCCTTCAACATCGAGGACGACATTCAAAGTGTGTCGTGGCAGCCGCCCTCGAACGCACGCACTACCATCTCGTGCGATGGCAGCATGACGGCATCCCCATGGAAGAGTTCCTCGTTAGCATCGTCCATGTTGCCTAGGCCACTAGCGATCTCGTCTCATCCGCGCCCGTGACTCCAGCGTAGAGGAACGAGGACCTAGGCGGAAGCCGATTGGTGGTACGACGTCGTGGGCAACTCGGGATCTCTAAGCCTCGAGTCCTGGGTAGCACCAGGATGACGCGTGCGACGGATGGAGGAGACTGCGACGACGTCACGGAAGACTCTGTGGTGTCACTAGATCTGTCATCGCCGCCATATGAGCGCAGAGGCGGGGGCGGGGGCGGGGGCGGGGGGAGCCTACCTCTGGGGCTGGATGGGGACGATGATCGGAGGAGGAAGGACGCCGACAAGGATGAGGAGGTGGGCAGAGGGGAGAAGGAGAGGTTCGAGGTGTGGGCGATGTAGTGAGGGGCGATGCGCGGGGAGGAACGACTGAAGGGCGGCTCGGGAGAGGGACGAATGGGTGGAGGAGGTAAGTTGGTGGCATTTACAGATAAATAATATCTAACTATGGGGGCAGAATATGGGAGAGGGCATGACGTGGAGACAAGACATAGGAAGGTGCGAGAACAACTATGCATTTTTGAAAGTAATAGAGATAAAGAGAGTTATTTCATTGAGATATGAAAATAGCCTGACCTTCACATCATACGATGTACTTAGCCGAAACTTATTACACAAGTTTTTGCTATCTACCATGTAGCCATCACACATGCTCTAATAATCCTAGGGTTAATCTTCTATGATAAACTAGCTTAGCACCAACACAAGAGGATGCAGCAATAATCCTAGGGTTAACTTGCACCTTTCGGCACCAGTGGCGTGTACCGTATATATTCGATTCGATTCCATCTTATCTGGTAGTGCAAATGATTTAGATAACAGAAAGCCAGGTACCCCGGAACCGTACGGGACGATGACATGACTGCTGCATGCATGGGTCCACCTCTCAGTGGCTGTAAGCATGCATCATGCGAATTCCAGGCCGGATCATAGAGTCCAGCCGTGCAATAACAACTGATCGATCTCTGCTTTTTAAAAGAAAGAAAGACAGATAGAAAGAAAGAAATAGCTAGCTTTTAGTTGGGAGTGCTGTTTATGTTGGATGTCACAACAACAGATAGATAGATAGATAATTATTAGCACTACTTCACCCTTTTTCGCTAATCAAAGTTGGCAGCCACTAACGATGACTTAGCTGCTTATCCAGTCAGAGTCAGCCATCCTGGTGATCATATATATCACCTCAACTCAAAGGCTAAACCATCCTGCTTAGCTCTTTAATTGTAGTAAACCATGTGCAGTGATGGAGCCATGCAATCAGGGGATGATCGCTTGTCAGTTCACCACAGAGACGCCTTGACTGCATGTCACAGCCTGAAAAAGATGAGTACTGTATCATATGGATTGTGAAGGTGAACGTTAGACTTGCCGGTATGGTTATTGACGGGGACTCACCACTCACCAAATTAAAATGCGTATAATAGGCTAGTAGCTCGATCGATGCAAACAGAAAGAGAAAGGAAACTAAAGGAAAGGAAGCTCCTAGTAGTGACTGAAAGCAATGTGCCAAAATAAATTATGGGTTTTTATGGTGCACTATGATATCAGTTGATAGGAGGTATCGTAGATTTTCTCTAACCATCCATTTGCTGCATAATTATCTTGATAATTGTGAATTTTACTAGAGAAATCATTTATACAGACGGTTCAAAAACCTTATCTGGAACGCTTTTTCGAACCGTCTGTGAAAAAAAGTCTGTACAAATTAGACTTTTATGTACGGTTTTTGAACTATCTGTACTAACCGTTTATACAAATAATTAGTATAGACAGTTCTAGCTTAAAATCGTCTGTACTAAAAAAAATATCAAAAATAAAATTATGATCCATATTTTTTAAAGGCAGAACGCCCTGGAAGGGGCAAGAACTCGCAGTTCATTAACTGATATTTATAGAAATTGGTACAACCACTTTTACAAAAAAAAAAAAAATCCTCAAATAAAAGTAAAATTACAATCAACTCATGTGGGTCTTCTTCCTTCTCCGTTTGCATCACCACCAGTATCGGAGGATTAACTCCTGTCGCAGGGATCCCGAGAGACCCCTTTTTAGAGATTCGGCCGGGGGAATGATCCTGAATAAGTTCGTCGGAGAAATAAATGGAATGAATACAACGGCCGGTGGGGGGGGGGGGTGATGACCTAGTGCAGAAAGAAGTAAATGCACTGGAATTTAGACGGGTTCGGGCCGCACGGGGGCGTAATACCCTACTCATGTATGGATGCAATAACTGTCCTGAGGAAGTCCCTCAAGGATGTTGATGGTTACAAGAATATTGGCCTAACTAAGAGCTTAAGGCTCCTTGTTCTTCAGTTGGGGCTGTGCTTGGTCTTCTTCGAGAGAGCTCGAGTTCGTATGTGTGTGAGTCCGTTGCCTATTGCCTGTGTTGGTTTTTTGTTCTGTGTTCTCTGGCTCTGGATCTATATCTTCGATTCCTCTTCTCCTTTGTGCCGCCGGCTCTTTTAAATACTCGCCGGCTGCGACATGTCCCGAACGGGAAGGAGGGGGGCACAAGTTCCAAGACGCCATGACTGTGAAAGGCGTCATCATTTCTTCTAGGTGAAGTGACCGGGGGTGGAAAATGCGTCGCACGCCCGGTCACCTGTCACCATAAACGCCCTGGCAACGGGCGCCGTGGAGAGGGCCCACCGGGCAGCCGCAGAGCAACCCGGCGTGCCCGCCCTGTCTCGTTCCTCTGCCACAGCAGGGCGGCAGATGGAACGCCTTGATCCTCGCGATGTTATCCCGAGACAAGCCGGATGACGCGGGACAGGACCCGTGCAATTAATGATCCCACGCCTCTCTGCCAAAACATGGCAGGAACTGACGCTGCGGCGGGAGCAGTTGGATGTGTCAGGCCACGCACGCTCATTAAATGTGGCCTCGGACCTCTGACCGGTGGGCACCTCATCGGCGGGCCCCTCGGGGGCCTTTCTGGGTCGTCGGGGCACCGAGTGCTCGGGGGTACTGTTCACCTCCCCGAGCACTCTCTCCCGAGAATGCCTATCCTTGTCCTCGGGGTACCGGGTGCTCGGGGGTACTGTTCACCTCCCCGAGCACTCTCTCCCGAGCACTCTTGCACGATCCTTCGGGGAACCGAGTGCTCGGGGGCTGCCACGTGTAGCCCCGAGCACTCTTACACGGATCCTCGGGGAATCGAGCGCTCGGGAGCTGCCGCACGCAGTCCCGAGCACTCTCTCCCGGAACTTAGCTCTTCTGATCCTCAGGGGACTAGGGTGCTTGGGGGTGACCGGGCACCTCTCTGAGCACTTTCTTCCCGGTACTTAGACTCTGTGGATCATCGGGGAACTGGGGTGCTCGGGAACCACTGACTATGACCCCGAGCACCTTCTCCCGGGACTTGAGCTTTTCTCATCCTTTAGGAGGGACCTCGTGGAATGGCGCCATGTGGCGGATGGCTGACTGGGCCTCGGGACTCAGGGATCCCCGGTTCCTGATACACCGACAACCAGGGAGAGGATTTGCATCTTCAAAGAGAATGTCTCAGTCTCAGTTGCTAATATGTGACGCCCGTTTTCCTTGTCGCGGCCCAGCCCAGCAGTCGCCCGCTTCCAGCCCAGCCCACCCCGTCCGCGCGCCGCTGCCCAGTGGGACCCGCCCGTCAGCTCTATCG
Organism: Phragmites australis; assembly: GCF_958298935.1. NCBI lineage: Eukaryota > Viridiplantae > Streptophyta > Magnoliopsida > Poales > Poaceae > Phragmites > Phragmites australis. The sequence goes on along the minus strand of NC_084923.1, from coordinate 50,299,372 downwards.
TCTCCGCCGCGCCCCGCAGCCCCGCGCGCCGTATCCGAACCGAACCCGCAGCTGCCGCGCGCCGAGTCCGATTTCGTCGCGCCGTCCGCCCTACGCGCTGCGCCCCGCAACAACCCGCGCCTGCCTCGCCTATATAACCCAGCAGCGCCGCCTTTTCTCCCTGCACACGCGCAAAAACCCGAGGAAGCCGAGCGCCATAGCCGCCGTCGCCGAGCCATCCGCCGCGCCAAGTCCTCCCCGCCGCGTCCGAGCTCGCCGCCAGCTTCGCAGTAGCGGGAGGAACTCGTTTTGCTGCTCGCCGAAGTCTCTCCGCCGTCGGAACCGAGTTCTCTCCGCTCGCCGGTAAGCGCCGCCGCCCTTCATCGTCGCTAGCATCGCCCGATGGTCCCCGCGGTCAGCTAACCCCCCCTCCGGCACTGCATGCCCCCCAGGAAGCTTCCCCGCCCGTCGGATTCGCCTCTCCGCCGTCGCAGCCGGATCCCCGTTGACTTCCGAGCGCCGCCGCCCGCCATTGTCATCGCCCGTCGCCGTCAAGACCTCCCCGGCCGTCGACAAGCCCCCGGTGAGCTTCCCCGTGCGCTCCCCGTTCGTTTGCGCCTTTCCCCGTAGAGTTTGGTAGCCCGTAGCGTAGTTTAGCGTGTCTCCGGCGATCCTCCGGCGAGATCCGAGGCGGCGCCGCCGTGTTCCGATCGCCGCCGGTCTGTTTTTCCCCCAATCAATCTCAGCCGTCGGATCCCCTTTGAACGTTCCTGATTAGATCGCAAGATACCCCTTCGCTAGCCGTCCAGATTGCGCCACGTGTCCCTCTTAAACCCAGTCAGCAGCAGAGACACGTCAGTGCGCCACGTGGATGCCCCTGTCCTACGTGGCAAAGCCCAGTCAGCAGTGGATGCCCAGTCAGCAGCCCAGTCAGCCTGTGACGTCAGCATTGCGCATTAATTAGGATTTTCAGTATGAAAATAATTCCACCTATTCTCGGAAAATAGGGAGATTTGCAAGGAAACCCCTAGGCTTCACTGTTTCTGCATATAGGCCCTTAGATAGTTCTGGATAATTGCAATTTGGCCCCTGGACTATAGGATAATTGCAATTAGGCCCCTGGATTTTAGGGTAATTATGTTTAGGTCCCTGAACTTTGCACTTAAGCCCCTAGAACTATCTGTTTTACAATTCAGTCCCTGCAAACTTTCAGAAAAGCCCCTGTAGAGTAGAATTAGTGTAACTTTTCCATACGACCTCCGATTTAGGTGATTTTCGCACCCCCGAGATCGTAGCAGCGTGTACTTTCCGTTCTTAGCCTTTTTAGAGTTAGTTTCTCCTGTTTAGTGTGTTGTACTTAGCTGTTTTGGTTATTTCTTTCCGGTGTGTTCTTCGGCTTAGGAGGAGAGCAGAGTGCCAGCATCCAAGACCAAGTTTTCGAAGATTCTGAGCAGCCAGCTTACGAAGGCAAGTGTCCTTGATCACCTTGATTTAACCATAGATCATTATAGTTTACTTTTCCTTAGTTGCATGCTTGTCTAATTTTGAATCCCATGAATAGGGTTTACTAGAATTTGTATGGCCATTCCTTGTAGCCTTTTTGGGGTTTTGGGTCCTGTAAAAGGGTAGTCATGCTAGTGCAGTCATGGATTAGAATCATTATGAACTTTGATTAATAACTATGGAACAAGTACTTGGGAGAATTGATAATCTTGTAGTAACTTGAATTTAGGGATCCCAACTGGATGGCTAGTATGTGGTGGAGCTATACAGCAGGGTTTGTGTATGTTCTTGTGTGGGATCCTAAGGACCGGTTCTTGGAGCCTGTAACCTGGCAAAACAGCACAACCATGGGGCCTATATGGGTACGGCCTGGCTAAGTAATTAGTGTTTTTCGCATTCTGTACGCACCAATGGTTGGTTCGGTGGCACAAGAGGGGGCCTCTGCAGTGGATGGGATCCCTGTTAGCGGTGAAACCTTAGTGGGTGCTTATAGATGTGAAGATACTTTGTAACAGCCTTGTAGTGAGACCCCGGCCATACACCCCGGAAGTGTAAGGCAAAAAGGGAATCACGACTCGTGGGTAAAGTGTGCAAACTCTGCAGAGTAAATAACTGATCGATCAGCCGTGCTCACGGTCAAGAGCGGCTTGGACTTCTTCAGGATTAGATGGGAACTTTAAGGGTTGGTTTGGGTAGTCGGGTGGTGGTACTCCCGATGAGTCGGTAGCCGGATATGGGATATCTGGTGAGTCTGGTAGTCGGATGGAATCCGATGAGTTATGTTCTTATATTGTTGGAATAAAATCTAGTAAATAGGATTGCTAGGTTGTTTGAGTCTGTTTTAGCTGAGCATAGTCGCAGTAAATTCCCAAGTTGAACTTTCCTTGTCAATAGCCTGCATGTCATATTTTTCCTCCACTTGCTGGGTACTTTATGTACTCACGCTTGCCTTTTTCCCTACCCTCGGATGCTGCTCAGAAGGTGAAGTCTTCGAGGAAGTCCCGGGCGAGGACGCTGATTTCTAGAAGGAAGAAGGCGTTGATTGAAGACCATGTCCTAGGCTGGTGTTTCCCCCGGACAACGCCTGTGGATGGATGGGTGTTCCGCTGCCAATTGAAGATTTATTAGTATTTTCTTTCAGACCTACGGGTCCTTTTGTAAGGATTGTTTACGTTATTTAAGACACCGTTTATGTTATCACTAATGACGTCGCTGCATGTATGTAAACTTGATCCTGGCATACATGTGGAATACATCTGGTTGTTTCCTTTAAAACCGGGTGTGACATAATAGTGCTGCAATAGTTTGATAAAACTTCAATAAAACTTTAGCAAAAGCGTAATAGTAGTCATTAATAGCATGCAACGTTGAGTTTATAAAGTACACTACATCAAGAAGTCAGTTGAAAGAAGAAGCTTGGGCTAATTAAGCAATACCAATGATCTAATCTACCATGACAAGAACAACATGGTAAAAATAATCCAACTCTTTGACATCACAGACTATCCCTTACTAAGATTGAGAGCTCGCATATTGCAAATATATGTTGTAGCAACAACTCCAACATCACGCACTCTATCTCACAGCAAGGAATCAGAATTACTAGTACAAAGAGCTTAGAAGTTTTCCGCAGTCTTCGAGACTACATTAGCGAAGAGCTACAAACCAAAGCCAAACATTAATCAGGTGCATGTCACTCATGTCCTTAAGGGAAGAAACAACCATTATTCATCAAATGGTAAAGAATGTAAGACCAAGCATGCTGCCGCAAGCTTTACAACCTCAAACGTGATCCTCTCGATGCTTTGTCCGCCAATCGATATGTCTAAGAAAACATGGGGATTCTTGACCTTGGGCATGGTTGCCACCCCCTTCTGGATCACCTGCGGGTATGAGACAAGAGCATCTTTAGCAACATTACAAATGCAAGGCATTGACTAACCAATATACTTGAGCATCTCAAATCAAGCCGTCGTTCACCTGCGGGCTAATAAAACCAAGAAGAATTTGTAAAATAAACTGGCTGATATTTCTAGTGCTCCTACTAGTTTAGGGTAACAGGATCCACTGAGTGCGATCTTGATCTAGAGAATAAAAGAACAGAACCGAATCGAATCGAACCACTCAAGGATTGGGTGGGTACTCCGCAAGATTAGCAAACAAATCCACCTAGGGCTAAGCGCGAGGATAGAAGACTAGAGAGAGAGAGAGAGAGAGAGAGATTAGAGATTTGGTTTTGGTCTCGAACGACCCAAGCAAGGTAGGGAAATCTTACCGACGAGTCCGAATGGATCTCCACCTGACATCGTTGCAGGAGGCGGCGGGAGAAGGAGGACGACGACGATGCCGACAGCTTCGAGCGGAGAGCCCCGGTTCCAGTAGGCATCAGAGCTGGCAAAGTGGAGGCGATGGATGGCCACCTTGCTGCATGGCGCGTCGCCCTCCTACCGACTGGTTGCATAGCCGCCTTGCTGCACGGTGTGCCACGCAGAGGAGGTGGAGAGGAGGATCTAGTGGCACAAGAGCAGATCGAGAGATGATCGAGAGAGACTTGAGAGCATATCGAGAGAGAGGAGGTGGAGCAGATAAGGATAAGTGGATGAGAGAGGTGGAGCAGATCAACTCCAAAATATCAGCCGAGCTGACATGTATGTGAGCTAAAAAGTTAAGTAAAACAAAGCTTCGGATCCATTTCAGTGGTAACGGACGCTCCAGTTAATTGGAACCATCTGTACTGAACGTTTTAGTACATACTATCTTATTTGAGAACCGTCAGTATTATTAGTACAGACAGTTTTCAAATTAGAATCATCTGTACTAAAGCATTCCACTCGCAGAAACTACTGTTATTATTTTTTCAGACAATTCTAGTTTGGAACCATCTGTGATATCATTTGTACAGACGGCTCCAAATAGACGTTTGTATAAGGATGTCCCACTAAATCATTTCTGTAATAGTGGAAATAAGCCACATGTACCCTGAGGGTAATTACATCTTTCATTATTAACATTTCATCATGTGTGTGCCATGTTTGTCTCACGTGTGAAAGCATTCGTGTGATCTGCCGCCGCCGCTACCGGCCCCACGTGTCGCCGGTGTCCAGGCTCCTCCACCCCCTCCGTGCCAGCCTGCCAAGCCCACAGTGCATCACCACTCTCCAGCCACCTCCAACCCCTCCCTTCCAGGTCATCGTGAGGATGTCTATCCACGCGATCGACCTGATTGCGACCCAGATGTGATGCCACGTGTAGCTGAACAAGGCTAGCACTGAGGTTTCCTTCTTCATCGATAAGTCCGTGCCTAAGTTCTCTGTCGCACGCATCACAGAGAAGACCAAGTCCTGGAATGGCATCGTCGTTATATGCACGACTGGAGTCCCAGCCCTTACATCGCCAGGCCATCGTGCGGTGACAACGAATGGTTGCGTGAGGCATTAGGGTCATTTGAAGGCTCATGGAGTCACGAAATCGCTGGCCGAGACGAGTGCCAAGTGTTGTTGGCCACGACGGGTGGAAGCTAAGGCCAAGCGACGTCTTGTTGTTAGGATTTGCATGCATTTATGCAGGTACAACTCGCATCATTATGGTCATGATCACCAATTAGGATCATTTGTTCTTAGGATTTGCATCCATTTGTGGAAGATATTGAGGAAAAAATGGTAGTTAGTGTGGTGCACTAAAGCTATTCGATGAAATGCCGGTTAGTGTATTTAGTCCAATTTTGTCGATCAAGTGTAGAAGCATGTACAATTACTTGAGAACTTGTTTAGTGTAAAAAAAATATTTATGTTCAGTTTAGCAATTTGGCTATGTGATCATACTTTACAGTTGTAGAGTACAATTTAGGAGCAATGCAAAAACTGCTAGTTTATTTTGTTCGTTTGGTGACATTAGTGATACAAAAACTGCTAGTTAGTGACATTAGCGATGTATCCTGCAGATACCGGAGACTCGAACACGATCACTGCCACTGCCACCTCCGCACGATGCCCATTCACTCTGCATCGCTCTGCTGCTGTGGACGTCATCACACGTTGGCAATGGACATAACGATGATGACGATCTCTAACTTGGTTTTCTCAATGCTGCATGACCAGCCTGAGCGAGGACGGCGGCCAGCATCCGTGCCGGTGTTCATTCCAACCGACCTCCATGCAGTGCCTTTGCAAGGTCCTCCATCGTGCGGGGAGCGGGAAGAGGAGAGGGAGCCTGTCACTCCACGTCCTCGCCTCAATCCACCGTGCACCCTCGTCTCCACCGGCAAGATGGCTATGGTGACATTCCGACCATGAATTTCAACGCGCGAGAATGGTGCATCGATGACATAGCAGCCTTTCCCGCGCACGAACGAAGGGAAGGACCTCGTGCACACCACAACCATGCCACCGGGACAGAGCTTGACAATGTCGAGGTGGTGGAATTGCCCACCTCGATCCACCCTACCACACGCTTTGGCCGCTGGGAGAGGGACGGGGAGAGGGAGGCGGTCTCATCCGACGGGGAGAGGAGGTCGACCGATGCCACGCTTCACACGGATCGGACGGGGATAGGAGGCTACCACCCTGCGTCAGGGCAAGAGGCTAGCATCGAGCTTCATCCGGATCGATCGGGGAGAGGAGGCCACCGACTCGCTCCACCCATATCGACCGATGAGAGAGGGCAGGAAGCGCGTCCCACCAGGATGAGGCGGAAGAACAGCCCAGCAGCACATGTTAGAGAGATGAGGCCGGCGCCACGGGTCAGGTACACGAGATGGTGGGGCTCGCAAATGATGGTAACAAATCGAAGGTAGAAGAAAACGAACCCTGGCGGAGTGGATCAAAAAATCAGAAAAAAAAAAGGTTAGAGTGTATAACTTGGGTATAAGAGATACAATTGATTACTAATATGTCTTTTTTTATTTTCCAATTCTATGCTACTAATGTTACTCTTAAATAATACTAATGATGCTAGCGAGAAAAACAATATCATATTATAAAACTAAATCGTTAGATAAACAAAATAGACGATGTATATTTATTCTAGTGCACCTAAAATCAATAAATTTGTCAAAAGAGGAGGAGGGGAGGTTACGTACTTTGCTTTTCCCAATTATTTCGCTCGGCCTCTCTCTCTCAGTGTCAGCGGGGAGGGCCATTCCACTCGACATCTGGCCATGGCTGCCGCACCAATCAAGCTCGCTTCGCTGGCTCTGAATCACACACCCTGCTTTTCCGGCCCCTGATCGATCAGACTATTTCTGCTCGTCACGCACACAAAAAAGAACGAAGGTGACTGAACTGAATCCAGAGTTGTGTCGTTACTCCCAATTGGAGATGCTGAATTTCTCGTGGCTCATCACATCGTTGTTGGAGATGCGCTCAGATAACTCCGCATGTCTGCTCGTGCAGTTGCAGTAACGACTGCCTACTATATGTATAATATGTGTGTATCAGTTGATGGATCCACTACCCTTTTCTTTGCACCTGATTGAGTGGCTTGCATGGAAGTCCCATGAATTCATTCCACAGATCATGATATTTATATATATGCTTGTGTTGATTATTGCAATATCTGACAGATAGTATCAGCCAGTCAGACAGCATAGCATACTCCGAGGGAGACTGAAAGATATGTCACCACTCACCATTGTAACTGCCGAGGTACAATATGATCGTGTGAATCTGATGCCACACTATCAAATATGCATAATGCTATGCATGCATAGCCTTGTCTAGGATAGGACCGATTGGACTGGGAGACCCTACCGAATAAATTGGAGCTCCCAAAGTGTTACTGCTAGTACATTCCAAAAATCCCTCCAATTATCGTACCATTCGCATCCTAGTTCCTACCTCTCTTTGTTTAATGACGACGCAGAAAAGAAATTAACCTCCTTTTACGATTGTAGCTAGGTTGATGGTAGTAGCTAGCTCACTAGGATCGTCATGCAAATCGGGGTAATCTTCATCCGGTCCTCCACCTGATATACGAATCATCAAGTAAGAATCCACTAGTTCATTTGCAGATCAAGTTTAGCGTGTATCCTGTCCTCCATTAGTTTTTCAGATAGTGGTTTCGAGTCCCCAGTATATTAAGTTGACGCCAAATCTTTATCAGCCTTTTTGTCATCCACATCAGACAAATACCAAAGAGCAGAGCTTTTCCATATGTTGCAGTTTTTTTTTTCTTGCTGTTGAAATGAGGCAAAACAAAATTTGTAAACAAACTGTGGTGTGTTGGGTCCTAGCTATTCCACGTCGAGAGAGGTTGCATGCGACGCCACGGTGTCAGCAGGCAGGCAGGGATCAAATGAATGTCCAATGCATGCGTGCAAGACACCCCAGGCCATTACCTCTGCTCTACCATCTCCCTAGTGTTCCACAAGCACCACATCATCGATCTGCCCGACCACCACCACCACCACACTCTGCACACTCATTCAGAGACACAGACACATCACGCATTCACGCGCACATTTCATTCCAAATCAGGCGTAGGCAGCCGAGTTTGCCATGATGCCACCACCACAGCAGCAGCAGCAGCAGCATGGGCGGCGCGCGCTCCCCGCGTGGGCAGAGCCAGCGGCGCGCGCGGTGGCCGCCGAGGTGCGCGCGCAGCGCGGCATCGCGCTCCCTCTCATCGGCATGAACCTCACATGGTTCGCCAAAACGGCCGTCACGACGGCCTTCCTCAGCCGCCTCGGCGAGCTGGAGCTTGCCGCCGGCACGCTCGGCTTCAGCTTCGCCAATGTCACAGGCTTCGCCGTCCTCACCGGCCTCTGCGGCGCCATGGAACCCATCTGCGGCCAGGCGCACGGCGCCAAGAACGTCAGCCTCCTGCGCAGGACGCTGGTCATGGCCTCCATCCTGCTCCTCGCCGCCTCCATCCCCATCGCCCTCCTCTGGCTGCGCGTCGACGCCGTCCTCCTGCGCTTCGGCCAGCAGCCCGACATCGCCTCCACCGCCAGGAAGTACGTCGTGTGCCTCCTCCCAGACCTCGCCGTCACCTCCCTCCTGAACCCGCTCAAGGCCTACCTGAGCTCGCAGGAGGTGGCGCTCCCCACGCTCTTTACCACTGCCGTAGCGCTCGCCCTCCACATCCCGCTCACCATGTCGCTCTCCGCAAGGATGGGCATACAGGGCGTGGCCGCGGCCCTCTGGCTGAGCGACCTGGCCGTGGCGATCATGCTTGCCGCCTACGTACTCGCGTACGAACGCCGGCGGAAGGCGGCCAGCAGCGCAAACGACCCGGCAAAGACGTGCGTCTGGCTGAAACAAACGCCGGGCGACTGGCTGGAGCTCCTACGTCTGGCGTTCCCGTGCTGCCTGAACACGTGCCTGGAGTGGTGGTGCTACGAGATCCTAGTCCTCCTCACCGGCCGCCTCCCCAACGCGCGGCGCATGGTGGCCGTGATCGCTGTGACGCTCAACTTCGACTACCTCCTCTTCGCGGGCATGCTGTCGCTGTCTGTGAGCGCGTCCGTTCGCGTGTCAAACGAGCTCGGCGCAGGGGATGCGTCCCTGGCGCGCCGGGCCGCCAGGGTGTCTATCGTGGGCGGCGCGCTGGCCGGCGTCGCGGGCGGCCTTCTGATGCTGGCGTCGCGGCGACCTTGGGCTCGCATGTATACACGCAGCGCGGAGGTGCGGGACGGCGTGGGCAGGGCGATGAGGGTGATGGCGCTGCTGGAGGTGGTGAACTTCCCGCTGAACGTGTGCGGCGGCATCGTGCGGGGCACGGCGCGGCCGTTGGTGGGCATGTACGCGGTGGTGGGCGGGTTCTACGTTGTGGCGCTGCCGGTGGGCGTGGCGCTGGGGTTCAAGGCACGGCTGGGGCTGGAGGGTCTCCTGGTTGGGTTCCTGGTTGGCGCGGCGGCGAGCCTGGCGGTGCTCGTGACGGTGATCGTGTGCATGGACTGGACGGCCGAGGCAGACAAGGCGCGGAGGCGGGCCGGCGGCGCCGATGATGAGCCCGCCAAGGAGGTGGCCGCGGAGGCTTGCTGATGGCATTGCGTCGTTAGGATTTTGGCGCGGCGCGCTTTGACTTGACTTGGGTCCCACAAGAGACGACCAGTGAGTCTTGATTAGTAGTTTACAGAAGACGCACTGTATATTCTCTTCTTCTCGATCAGAATCTGATTGGACTGTAGAATGTTCTCTTTGCATGCTGAAAAAATCATTCTATGAATGAATCGTCCGTACGTATTCCATATGGGACAGGACAGGACAGGCCGTGTGATCAATTTGTGCTTGTGGAAATGAGTTTGTTCATTTGGTGGTACACAAATATGGGCATGAATTTGCTTTGCTTAGCAGTCTCTATTTCGTCGGAGCTAGTTTTAAATGCCTCAAGTATAAGCAGGAGACATCTAGTGTCTAGAAAATAATACACTTTTGAAAGACAAACCCTACCCCCTACAGGGTAGTGTTATAGTGGCAGGCAGCCTCACGCTTGTGAGTTCGGTTTGTTATTCTTGAGGTGAAACGAGATGATGACAGAAAGGAACCATGTTGGGAGTCATGGATTCTTGGGCCCAACTCCACAAATTCAGCCGGCCCAAAATTGTTCAGGAAAGGCTATAATGGGCTGGGCCGGCCGAGATTTGGTTATATTCACGAATCCTTCTACTTGTTTTCAACCGCAATATCTGAACGTAACTTTACTGAGCAACTTTTCTCGTTAATTTTTTCAAAATTTATCCAAAAAACTTAGATTGATAATTTGTCTCAAAACATAGCTTTTTTGGAAAAAAATTTAAAAAAAATTCGAAATAGCACAGTCCACCCGCTAGCCAACTGATCCCACGTCCTTGGATACGATACGATACGATACGATACGATAGTGTGAGTGCGAGTGCGATTCGTCTTCTTCCCCCCTCCTCTCGGTCTCTCACTGCTCGGCGCTCGCTTGCTCGGTCATTGCCCCCCTCCAGATGGCCAGTACCTATGTGGTGGCCTGCTGCTGCCTCCCCGGAGCCTCCTCCTCTCGCGCCAAGGCCGCCGCCACCTCCTCTTCCTCGCCGCCCAACTTGGCCACTGCCACGAACAAGGGCCACCCAAGAATCGGCCGAAGGTATCTCCCATTCTCCACTTTCTGCCTCTTGGCGTTGCTACCCTGTGTCGATTTATTGTGACTAACTGTTCCCTCTCGGTTGGTTCCCCGGAGGGAAGAGACTTTGTGCTCAGAAGCAGTGAGTTCGCCACGCTCGCGGCTATCTTCCACTTCAGGTAAACTAACCGCTGCCCCTGCCTTCTTTCTCTTGATTCATGGCTCGTTTCCTCAACAGCGGCGACGACCTTACCTAATTCGGAAATGACCGATTTCGATCTGACCCCATTGCTGAAGCTTACTCACACCTGGATGCAGTTGACTACCGCCACATTATTAAGATAACAGAATAATCAACCCTTAATTTCATGTAAGAAACATGGGGCTTCAAAATAGTTCTGTCTGTGTACCGGCATTCATGTCTTCTTAATTGATCAAAACAATACTAATCATAGGATTGCAAATGATGACATGTTTGTTATTATCTCACAATTGCATCTCTGCCTCTTCATCCCCTTGCTCCAGTGGAACCAAACCAAGCTATCTCGGTGTGCAGAATAATCCTCCATCCCTTGCGTTGTGCCCAGCAACCAACAATTGTGTGTCGACATCGGAGGAGATAAGCGATTCAAACCACTATGCTCCCCCGTGGTAAGCATTTTATTTCGCAACTTTCTATACTGCTGCTTGTGGCATTAATCAGTGACATACAGTTATGGAAGAATTTGACAAATCTGGAACAGAATCAAGCAATAAGTTTATTGTGAACTTTTAGTTCGGTAGTAGTACATCGAAAGTTACCTCTTTGTGCAGCAGTTGGTAGATTGAAGTTTGACTCGAATATCATAAAAATTCTCCATGAACCAGAATGATTACTGGTCAACGAGTTGGTGTGTGCACTGTGCCAATTCATTCGAATTGGCTCTGCATTTACAGGTTTTTTTAGTTCTACATTCTTGTTGATATAACTGAAGCACCTTTCTAAAAGCAAACCTGGCCTGGCAACGCTGAAATGCATGTGTCAAACTTCCAGCAACAACACCTCATAGTGTAACATGCGAGCAAATATCTTTCTTCTTGCGTGTTAGTGATGCGGATATTGTTGTAATCTCTTTGATTGCTCTCATGAGCCAATATATATGGAACACCGCAGTATCCCTGCCGTGTGTGGTCTTTCCCAATTGTGTCTCCCGTTTGCATGTCATGGCAGTCAGCCGGCCGCTCGTACAGGCCCAAGGAGCACCACGGCAGGAGATCAAGCGAGGAGATAAGTTTAGTAAGAGTTGGATTTAATTAGGAGATAAGTTTGGTATATCAGGATTTGAAGTGATTTGTTTAGGGATAAGTTTGGGAGGAGATAAATTAGGAGTTGGAATTGATTTAGGATTGTAATTTCTCTTTTCTATATAAAGGGACAGCCATGCATCATTGTAACCAAGTAAGAGAAGAATTAATCTAAGTCTCTTCCGATATTCTAAATCTCCCTCATCTATAGTCTAATCTCTCGTCCCTAGCAGCCGACGCCGTCCGGCTATCCTCCCGGCGGATGTTTATCCCTCTTTTGATCCTAGGATCATAACATTGCACTCTTTCATTGCCAAGGGAATATTTACTCTGGGATCTTCTTATGATTTCTGCTGCGCCTAATATATATCCATTTGCCAGAAAGCACTCCAACAAAGAGTTTTATGTAGTCCTGGTACCAACTGTCAGAGATGCATTCATAGTGTTGGGGGTAGGGTACATTAACATGATTTTGGTTCAGGAACTACAATCCCAAAGACGGCGGCAGGGGAAAACCCATAAGCAAAGATGAGGCGATGAAAGAGCTCATTGAAGTGGTAAGTAAATATGATGGCACACACAAAAAAGGAAAAATGATGATCTTCTTTCTGCTGTTGGCATTTGATAATTTCTGCAGCATCTTGTGTTTGGTTGGATTTTTTAGAAGTTAGATGATGTTGATTGATTGGCAGGTCACGAAAACAAAGCCAGACAACTTCACTCCTCGCATAGTAGAGAAAACAGACGATTATATTCAAGTTGAATATGAGAGTCCTGTATTCGGGGTATCACCTTCTTTCCCTTGTAAGCTAATCTAAGTGCTTGCGTTTGTGTAAGTTGCATGGCCACTTATTAATTAATGTTTGTACCTTGCAGTTTGTTGATGATGTTGAGTTCTGGTTCCCTCCTGGCAACAAACCGATCGTTCAGTATCGATCGGCATCTCGATCAGGATTCATTGATTTTAATGCCAATAAGAAGAGAGTAAAGGTAAGCTTGTGCCTATCATTTCTGTCGTTTAGCTTTTCTGGATGAAATACCCCTAGTTCATGAGACGATGCCTCTCATCCATGTTCCATGTCAGGAGCTGAGATTAGCATTGGAGAAGAAGGGTTGGGCTTCCGAAAGCAACTTCTGAAGGACGGAAGTAGCGTCGCTACAAATTAACTGGATGATATTGCTTGGTATGGTACTCTCCCTCTTTCACCAAACACAGTCATCTTGTGAAGTTTGGGTCATGTCGGCATGCTGGTTTTTTGTGGTCAGGCAAAAAGGAGGATCATGAGAGGAAGCAACTAGCACATTGAGAATGAGATAGATTGGAATAGCAGTGTGTGGCCTAATCTAATGATCTCCCAAGCCTTGACTTGTCTTGTTTTGAACGTGCGACGTGAGATGAGATGAAACAACATGCAGGGTGCGATGCTATTATGTGTTACTGCAAGCATGTCCTCAATAAAAAATGTTGGCATGGCACAAGGACACAATCACACAACATATATAGCCGAGTTGGGTTTGCATGAAAAGATCAATGCACGCATACAATACTTAGCTTTATTAGTAGTAGCAGCAGCAGCATAGCAGGGTGATGGTGGTGTACCACAAGACAGACTTGTGAGGTATGCACTGCACATCCATTGGAGGTGCCTGTCATCGATCTGAAGCTGTCTGCCTGCCTCTGGCCCATTCTTCTTGCAACTTTGGGTGCTGGCCACGCAAAGTGGGAGCTGCTGCTGCTGCGGTAAGAAAGAAATGGAAGAAGCATCTTCTGATTCTCCTTCGGTCAGCGCTTGTGCGGGGTGCCTTATTTCGCAACAGTAGAGTAGAGTGGTGGACGAGCTGAGCACAACACATGCAGCGGTGAATGGTGATGAGAGCTACGTAGCTCACCACCAGGTTGTCAAAGCAAAACGCAGGGCATGAGAGCTACGTTATGCATGCATACAACAACTAAATCAAAATGTCAACGAAAATAACTTTTTTTCCACTTCATTATTTGTCGATTCATTGGCCACCTCCATTGCTATTGCATTGCAGCCGTCTGTTATCCTCTGTTTGAAGCTTTATTGATTCTTATCGTCATATTAAGATAATACAAACTCAATAAAGAAGCATGCCAATGCAACACATAGTCAAAGAAAGAAAAAGAAACAACAAAAGTAGCAATAACATAAGACCATACCCAGCTTGCAGCCTGAGTAGCATCAATCTAAAGCCTAGATTGTCATCCAAATTGCATAAAGAAGTTCTTGACTGCCCGCCGGCTCCAGTGTATTGCATGCCAATGCTCTTGCTGCTGCAGCACAACCTATGTATGGAGCCAGCGTATAAATGTATAAATAAAATTGGATAAAGAAGTTCTTGACTGCCCGCCGGCTCCAATGTATTACATGCCAATGCAATGATATGACGATGCTCTTGCTGCTGCAGCACAACCTATGTACGAAGTCAGTGTATAAATGTATAAATAACCTATATAGTAGAGCTATTTTTTCTCTTATTAAAGACAATATTATTTCTGTATAGCCATAACGATCAACACAAAGTTGTCGTCGCTACCATTATAATAACTTTCTAAGTGTTTACTAAGATCACCAAGCCAATTTCTAAAGATAATTGAAATACTACACGGTGGGAAAAGGGTCGATGCCACTTGAATGATAAAACATACAGATCTTGCAAATCAACAATAAAAAATATGCTTATTTTCTTATTTTTGTAACAGAAGTAACACTTTTGACTATCTTGACATCAACAATAAAAAATATGCTTAATTGTCTCATTTTTATAACAAAGTAATACTTTTGACTATCTTGATATTATCTTTTGATTAGATTATCTTTTGTTAGTAGTACGCACTTTCGTAGGTACCATAGAAACACTTTAATTTTTACAGGTACTTTTAATTTTCATAGTTTTGTTCATGTTAGGTGCATCACTCGATAGAGTGAATTCACTGAGAACTTTCCATCTTTATTCAAATTCCAGTGAAATTCATCCGGTTGTTGTGTTAGAGTGATGTTGATAAGGCAAGGAAGCAATCCGTTCCATGCTATCAATTTTGGGCCAATTAGTTACGGCCGAAAAGATATATTGGATGAGTAAGATTGTAATACACTGGCAACAATATCCTATTTATTTTGTGCTATATTATATGAGCTTGATATCGCTCGCAAAACCAAGAATTTCCTAACCAGCTTGGATGTTGGCAACAGTATATTGTCTGTCGTCCTCTGTGCTTGCTAGCTATCGTCATCATCATGGCCTTGCTGTTGGCGCACCAGGGAAGAAGAAAGAATGGGGTCAAAAGGCCGGGTAGCATATATATCAAGGAGTGCAAGCCAAGAAAGCAGCACGACTACAACTAGTAAGTGGATTGCATCATAGTATACCATGCTATGGTTGACAAATTGAAGAGACCTTAATAATTCCCATCTTCTTTACATGGCAACGATCGATCGGTCCTTGTGATGGTATCATACGATACAATACGGAACGGAACCGTGGCTAGACCATCTAATTGACAAATGAATGAGGCTCTAGTGCTCTACTCCATCTAGTCTAGTTTCATTCATTTTCTTGTTTCTGGATGTATGCATGGTTGACCTGAGTTTCGTGCATCTTTATAGATACAAACCGATTCGCTAACCGATCCGTCTCTCACTGTCACCGTACATTTAATCCCTGTTGGTGACTGAAAGAAAATCTCGGATGGATTCAGATGTCTTTTAAAATCGGAGGAACAATAACACGCACTGACGCAGATATATAGCCAGATCGCAGGTGGAGCTGGGCAGGCAGCAACCATGTGTGGTGTGGTGTGGTGTGGCGTGGCCTTTTCAGGTGCGCATGTTGATAGATAGGTGATGAGACCAGCTGAGGTCAAATCGAAAGATGATGCAGATGGATGGATCGACGGACAAACATAGATGGATGCACCGTCACCACCTTCAATTATACTCCAAAATGCTTCGTAATCAGCCCAGCCACCAGCTGTTAACCTCACCTCGATCAGTATGCATTCATGACCACACCTTGCAAACCCCTCTTTTTCTTTCCATGCTTCTTAATATTCAGACGCCCGCAAATGGGAACTCTCTCGGTCGCCGGTCATCTTCACCGTCGACTGGTTAGGGTTAGCGGCAGGGTTTGCTTCTGGGCGTTTTCACCGATTGGTTGTCGAGCTTAGAAAGATGGTCCTGGTAGGCACAGTAGAGGAGGTGTGCGGCGAGCGGAGTGGTGAGGTGACCAGGGCGGCACGGATGGTGAAAGACAATTGGCACGTGGTGAACATTTAGCCACATGAGCATGTAAAAATGGATTGGTTAGGATGGTGGTGGGCGGCGAGAGCGGATCCGGTGGTGAGAGAGGTGCTGAAGACACAGCAGGCGGGCATGCAAGGGAGCTCTTCACATCAGCGCACAAGGAGAAGAAACAAACACGAGGAAACAAAAGAGAGGAGGAGCACACGATCCAAATCCAACGGTTGTCCTTCGTCAACTGAAAACCCCCTCATTTTTCAGGCGGATATCATCACCCGTTTCTTTCACTCTCAAATAGCCACTCAACCATATAATGCAACTGAATTACGTCCGTATAGGGCGCCTTGCTTATAAATGTTGAGTTTGATTCCTCTCGAGAAAAGGTTGAGTTTATAAATTCAACTCGCTTGGAAACGTACTGAAGCTCCACATGACAAAAAAAACATGGTCCCATTCCCCACTCTAGCACGTCACCTTCTTCTACGAGTCCAGATCTTCATCTCAACAACATTTATAGAGTGTCAAAAAATTCTAAGCTAGTTTAAACCATTTGTTTACTTTCAAGACTACTCTGATATATGGTCTTCATTGTCTCCTTTTCTTTTCATGCCCACTATATATCTAGTTACTGTTTTAGTAGGAACTAGGAACTATATCACATTTGACTTAGCAAGGCCCATTTCTGTCCAACTATTTACCTCAAACACCTTCCATTCTGAGCGTCTACTTTCTTCCTAGCAACTGCGAGCTCGGAGCTTATTAGCACTTGCAGCATAAATCATTGCAAGTAGTTGCCTCTTGCTTTCTTCTTCCTCCTCCTCCTCTTCTTCATCTTGGTGGTGGTGCTAGCTGGTTCTCGCTTCCATTGATATCATATCCATAGCAGCAGAGACAGCGAGAGGGGATGCCCATGGCTCTGGAGTCATGGCTCACCAAGGTCCGCTCAGCCATGTCCTCTGCAAAGTCCTCGGCAGCGCTGCCGGGCCCCAAGAAGAGCAGCGTCGGCATCCTCGCCTTCGAGGTCGCCAGCCTCATGTCCAAGCTCCTCCACATGTGGCGCGCCATCGGGGACGCCGCGCTCGCGCGCCTCCGCCACGAGACCATCAACTTAGACGGCGTTCGCAAGGTCGTCTCCGACGACGATGACTTCCTCCTCGGTCTCGCCTGCGCCGAGCTCGTCGACGCGCTCCGCGCTGCGTCCGACTCCGTCGCCGCGCTCGCCGCGCGCTGCGCCGACCCCAGCCTCCGCGAGTTCAGGAGCGCATTTTTGGAGTTCGCCGACACCGGCCGCGACCGGCAACGGTGGGCGGCGGCCAGCTGGAAGGAGATGGAGACGAGGGCGCACAAGATGGACAAGCAGGTGGCCAGCACTTCCGCGCTCCGCAGAACCATGGAGGAGCTGGCCGAGGCCGAGCACGGCCTCCGCAAGCTCCTCCATAGCGGCAACGGCGGCGGATGCCATCGCAGCAGCCTGTCGGCGAGTAAGATCTCTGTGGCGGCCGAGCAGCAGCAGCTGATATTCTCCAAGAAGCAGGAGGTGAAGCACCTCAAGCAGACATCCCTCTGGGGCTGCACCTTCGACGCCGTCGTCGCATCGCTGGCGCGTTCGGCATTCACCACCCTCGCGCGCATCAAGCTCGTCTTCGGCGCCGGCCACGAACAGCGCCACCCACCGCTGTACCGCAGCCTGACACTCTCCTCGGCTGTACACCCGTCCGCCGACGCGCAGTCCCCGCTGCCGCTGGCGCGGAAGTCCATGTCAATGGAGGGGCTGCTGTTCGACCAGAGCCTCGCTTCGAAACGGGACGGTTTCTTCGAGAACAGCGCGGCGGCGCTATCGCCCCCGCCGGGGACGCTGGGCGCGGCCGCGCTGGCGCCGCGATACGCCGGGCTGGTGATCTCGATCGAGCGGATGGCACGGTCGCCGCGGCTAGTGGGACCCGACGAGCGGGACGAGCTGTACGGCATGCTCACAGCGAGCGTGCGCGCGCAGCTTCGCGCGCGTCTGCGCGGCACGGTGCCCGCCGCCGACCCGGGGCTGGCCGGGCAGTGGCGCGCTGCGCTGGCGGGGATCCTGGAGTGGTTGGCCCCGATGGCGCACGCGACGATGCGGTGGCAGGCGGAGCGCAGCTTCGAGCAGAGGAATAAGTCGGCGGACGTGACGGCGAGGTGCGGCGGCGGGGGCAACGTGCTGCTGCTGCAGACGCTGCACTTGGCCGACCGTGACAAGGTGGATGCTGCGGTCGTCGAGCTCCTCGTGGGGCTGAACTACGTGTGGCGTTTCGAGAAGGAGATGAGCTGCCGCGCGCTCTTCGCCGTCCACCGGCAGCTGATGGAGGGCAACTTGAACGGCGTGGAGGACACCGCCGGCGCGGCCGACGGCAGCTGCCAAGGCAATGGCAATGGAACAGTAAGCTCATGCGCGTAGACCGTCCGATCAGAAATCAACTACGACGAGGGCAAGATGTTGATCGATAGAGCGACAGATTTGGGCTGCGCTGTTTCAAGTTTTTTATTTGTTTCTTTTTGCTAGTTGATCTCCATGTATTTTGTGGTAATTAATTGGGGAGGGATGGAATCTTGATGTACAAATTAAAGAAAGATGACTCCTGGTAGTGATCAACTCCAGTAGTAAGAAACAGATGACTCCTAGTCCTAGAATTCTCTTGCAAATATGTAGTGCCTGCTTTATTCTTGTCCATGATGGATGTTGCTTGGGGGTGTGTGGCAGCCGAAAGCAACGTTTGTGTCTCAGCTCCTTGCCGGCTTCTGCTGTCGGCAGGCATCTGATCTGAGAGCAACCGTATACCAAGTGCTGTCCCCGTTCTCAAACTTTGATGGGCAATTTGCAACTTTACTTGTAGGAAATGGCAACTGAAATGGTATGGGCAAGGATCATCCATATTTGGTGGTGTCACAAGTCGACTGTGGGCTCTACCATTGAGATCTCAGGATGCTCTGAATTCTCGCGATCGATCCTTTGTAACAAAAGGATGCCTGTGCCTTTTATCCCTAGAAGAATCTGAAGCTGAAAGCCAAACAGACAGACAGATCCTTACTCATGGATCATAAAATTCTTCATAAGTCAGTACACAAACATGCGACTAACGCTATAAAAGAAGGGAAGTAGAAAAGTGAGAAATCAAGTGGAGAAGTGTTTTGATTTTTATATAATGAGGTATTGACAATAATTGATATATCTTGAACTTGGTTAGCTTGTGTATACTTGTTCTTGTTCATGTCTAACTCGAGTTGACGGTGTTTGAAATTGGTGAATTCTTCTTTGTATGTAGAAAAATTACACACACCAAAAGTCTCGGTGTGAACATCGTATGTTCCGGTGTGAGCAGTGTATACTCGCCGGACTATTTTTTATAGAGAGCAATTTTTTCGGACGAAATTGGAAATCAATGCACCGGAAGGTCCGGTGAGTGTGGTGGCTATACCGGAGGATATCACCGGACCATTTTTAGTGCTAAAATAGAAATGAAAGCAAACACTGAATGATCCGGTGATAGATTTTGAGGGTGCCAGAGTATTTTCTACAGGGGGGAGATTTTTAGCATCAAATCTGATTATGTACGCCGGATAGTCTGGTGCTGTAAGTATGAACACCAAAGAAAGCATCGGACTTTTTGTTACAGAGAGGGTGCAGG
Source organism: Phragmites australis (assembly GCF_958298935.1). NCBI lineage: Eukaryota > Viridiplantae > Streptophyta > Magnoliopsida > Poales > Poaceae > Phragmites > Phragmites australis. The sequence goes on along the minus strand of NC_084923.1, from coordinate 50,279,661 downwards.
AGGGTGGTTTGGTGGATTGGTACACACCGGATTATCTGGTGATGGACATGAGATCACTGGTAGCTTTCACCGGACCTTTTCTGGTGATGGACATGAGATCCGGTGTTCAGAAGCAAAACACACCAGAACATTCGGTGTTCACGTTTTCTGCAAAATGTGCTCTGAGTTGAAGTTTTTTTATTCTGTACTAACCTGAAGATGTTTTGGAGTGTGGAGAAATGTGTTAGCTTGTTTCATAGTGTGTAGGTGATAGATACAATTTGGCGGTCGACGGCAGGTGATCGAGACTAAGCAGGTGCTTGGTGCCAGACGATTAAGGAGGGCTAGGCGGAGTCAAGGGTGATCTTAGTTGTACACATGAAGGTCAAGCAAAATATGAAACAGAGGATGAAGATGGCATGTTGACAAAGTCAATCGAAGGGGATGTCGGTGCAAGTGACAAGACGGTCCGAGGGATCAGGAGCGGGAGAGACTTGCTGACGATCAAGATTGCAAGATGGATGACACGTATTATCATCAGAGCGCTTGTTTCAGGTGGAAGCAAGTGGTGGCTAGTCACGCTTTGAGAAACGTGTTAGGGTTTCACGGTTTGGCCTCAAAGCCATAGGAGGACTAGAGGAATACGTGGTACTATCGCGAAGCTTGCGCCGAGATGAAGCTAAGTTATAAAGGTGCCGCAGCAGTTCGATGAATGGAGAAAAAATGGACTAAAATGTCCTCAGTGGTATGTAGAAGTGTAATACAAAAGATGTGTATTTTGAGAAAAAACTAGAAAATTTAGGGATCAACTTTCCTATGCCTATAAATAGAGGGGTGGGGGCACCAGCCATTTGAACCCCTTGTGCTACTTATATGAGAGCATTATGCTAGGGTTTTAGTGGAGAGGAAGATGAATGCTTAGCATATGTAATATGTGAGAGTTTTAAGAGAAAAATCTTTATAATCCACTTAAAATAGAGCTGACTTCTTCGAGTAATGAAGTTTATTTTGTTTTATGTGCTTGAATTCTTCTCCTTCTAGTTTCACTCTCTTGGTTCACTTGCCTTGTGTGCAAGTTTTTCTTTTCCGGTTTTGATTTTCGTTTTTGTTTTTGGACTAAAATTTCAGCACCTTATGAGATCATTTTTCTTGTTGCTAGAAACATAAAATTCATATACACACACTTATGTGATGGGATCTTGAATTTCCTTGACTCTAGACAATCAGTTTGGAGAGTTTCATTGCTCGGTGTTCATCTTTCCTTGTTTCTTTGCTAGTTGTGATCTTTCGAGTGCTAAGACACATAGTTTGATCTTAAATGAAACTTATGATTTATATATCATCTGTGGAGTCATGTTGGCTCGATTTTCTATTGTTAAAAATTCTCTTGATTTTTACTTCCGCTTGAGTTTTGAGATACGTTGGGTGATCCAAATAGGAGAAGGTCATCAATTTCGTAAGAAATTTGTTAAGACGCCTATTCAACACCCCCTCTGTCGCCAATCTCATTTCTACAATTGGTATCAGAGACGGTTTGATCACTTATTGACCTTAACTGGCTTTGTGATCCGTAGGCGATATGGAGAGAAGTGGAAAGATTCCGCTGTTTGATGGTCATAATTTTCGTACTGGAAGGTGTGCATGAAGGCTTATCTTCTAAGCCAAGGAAATATAATATGCGGAAGTAGTTGATTCCAACTACAAGATCCCTAATGCTTGCACGACTCAGATTCAAATCGGACAGTATGAGGCTAACAATAAGGCCAGAAATATTTTGTTAACTAGCCTGAGTCGGAATGAGTTTGACAGGGTCCAACACCTCTGTACTGCCTAGAAGATCTAGAATACTCTGAGTGTCTTTCATGAAGGCACTAATTAGATTAAGGCCAGACGTCAAAGCACATACAACCAAGAATACCAAGTATTTGTGCAAGGCCCCGGAGAGTCCTTGGATGCAATGTTTGCTTGCTTTGATGAAATTATTAGCAATCTTCAATCAACTGGTGTTTTGCCCTATTCTGACTACAAGAGAGCGATCAAGCTTCTCTATGCTCTTGACCGTAGCATATGGGAAGTGAAGATCTTAAGTATTGAAGAATCTTTAAGTTATAACACGTTGACTTGTGATGAGCTCTTCAGCAAGCTCAAATCCATCGAGATAGTCAGGGTGGCTTGGATCGGTTTCGGAAATTCTCTGTCTCAGAACATGGCGTTGGTTTCCAGACTTGGTGGTGGCAATCAGTCTGCAGCTGGCTTTTCTTGTGCTAACACTTCATCGAGTGGATTTGTTTTGTCTTCCTTGGTTTTTGTCACAGAGGAGCAGGTGAACACGCTGAATGGTGAGGACCTTACGCTGATCGTGAAGAAGTTCACCCGCTTCTACAACAATCGTCGAGATCAGAGATGGTTGGTTCTCGTGCATGCTTTGAGTGCGGTGACACTACACACTTCAAGGAGGACTACCCTAAGTTCAAAAAGAGGGAGGACGACGACCACGACTACAACAAGCATAAGAATAAGAATAAGAATAAGAAGCACTTCTTCAAGAAGAATCATGACAAGATGGCCAAGAAGGCGGCCAAGACGGCTTCTTGGGTGTTCGTGGCGGCTCTTAGCGACATCGACACTTCTTCCAACGATGAGGAGAGCTCAAAGGAGGATGAACCGCAAGCAAAAAAACAAGAAAAAGGCCAAGGACTTCACTGGACTCTGTTTCATAGCAGATGACAAAAATGACGACAACGACCCCAAGCTGGATCCTTCCGATGTGGCAGGCAGAGGCCATGAGAACAAGTGGCTCATTGATTTCGGTTGTTCATGCCACATGACCGGAGATTCATCATGGTTCTCCAGCCTCACTCCGTGAAGCCACACGAGTATATCACATTCGGGGATGATCAGAAAGGAAGGGTGAAAGCCAAAGATATGATAAAAGTGAATGAGACTTTCACTCTCAAGGATGTAGCTTTGGTGGAGCATCTGGGATACAACCTTCTATCTTTATCTCAGTTGTTGAATGAGGACTTGGAAGTACGTTTCAAACGCGATACTTCTAGAGTGTTCTCAATTCTTCTGGCGCTTTGATTTGCAAGATTTCTCAAGTTAGGAGAGTTTTTAGAGTTGATTTTTTCTGAGTCTTTTGGTTCTTCTCGTTGCTTGATTGATCAACTTTCTTCTGAGCTTTGGATGTGGCATAGGAGACTAGGGTGCATGAGCTTTAATTTGCTTACTCGTTTGAGTGCCATAGGCTTGATCTGAGGATTGCTCAAGCTCAAGTTTGAGAAGAATTTTGTTTGTGCTCCTTGTCGGTATGGAAATATAGTTGTTGCCTCACGCCCACTAGTCAATCTGGGGATGACTGAACGACTGGGAGAACTTCTCCATATGGACACTGTTGGTCCTTCTCGAGTTCGTTCAGCGGGAGAAAAGCGGTATGTTCTTGTCATTGTTGATGATTTCTCTCGCTATTCTTGAATCTTCTTTCTTGTGAGAAAGGATGAAGTATTCTCACACTTTTAGAGCTTAGCTTTGAGATTGTTTAAGGAACTCCTTGGTACATTGAAAGCAATTCGCAGTGATAATGGCACCGAGTTCAAGAACTATCTATTTGATGCTTTCTATCTTGAGAATGGCATTGAGCATTAGTTTCTGCCCCACACGTTTCTTAGTAGAATGGCATGGTTGAGAGAAAGAACAAGACTTTGGTTGAGATGGCTAGGGCGATGTTCGACGAACATAGGACTCTAGAAAGTTTTGGGCTAAGGTTATTAGCACAATGTGCTACATCTCAAATCGGATTTTCTTGCGCTCGATCTTGAATTTGACTTGTTATGAGTTGTGCTTTGGGAGGAACCTGAAGATTTCACATTTGAGAGTTTTTTGGTGTCCGTGCTTCATCCTAAAGTGTGGCGATCTTGACAAGTTCGAGTCGCGATCTTCCGATGGCATTTTCTTAGGGTATTCTCTTCATAGTCATTCTTACATGTTTTACAATCTTGACACTAACACTATCGTAGAATCTTGTGATGTGACTTTTGATGAGTCAACCCCCTATGCTAGTTCAATTTTTGAGTGTGCAGATAATCAAGAGATGAGCGAGAGCATCTTTGTAGATAGCGACCTTCTAGCTCTTAGTGTTGACGAGGATGATCCACTACTTTCCTCTACCACACTTACTCTAGAGCTGGCTCTTGCTTCTTCTACTTCACCAAAGGGTCCTGCAGCATCTACTTCCACTTTAGCTGATCTTGAGCCTGCACTAGCACAGGTTGAGGGGGAGTCCACCTCTAGGTGTGAGGCTCCTCAACACATTTAGCAGTGACACCCTCCACACATGATGATCGGAGATCTTGATGAGAGGGTAATGGGGTCCAAGACTGCTTCTCATGCTCATTTTACCGATTCTACATTCGTCACTTCTTTTTAGCCCCATGATGTTGGATATGCTTTATCTGATTCAAGTTGGGTCAATGACATACATGAAGAGCTTGAAATTTTGAGAGAAATCAAGCTTAGATCCTTGTAGAGCCACCCCTAATGTTCACATTATATGCATAAATAGGTTTTCAAAAATAAATAAGGGAGGATAGGTCTGTAGTGAGAAAGAAGGCTAGACTAGTGGCTCAGGGTTTCACTCAGGTTAAGGGGATAGACTTTGGAAAGACCTTTGCACTCGTAGCTAGGCTAGAAGCAATTAGAATCTTTCTTGCATTCGCGGCATCTAAGGATTTCAAGTTATATCAAATGTATATCAAAAGTACTTTTCTAAATAGTTTCGTTTAGGAAGAGGTCTATGTTAGGCAACACCTAAGCTTTGAGCACCCCAAATACCTACATAGAGTTTACAAGCTTAGAAATATTTTGTATGGGTTTAAGCAGGCACCTAGAGCTCGATATGATAGGCTTAGGTCTTTCTTGCTAGAGCATGGATATGTGATGGGGTCAGTTGATAAAACTTTATTCACTCTCAGGCATGGCAATAATTTCTTATTTGTTCAGATATATATGGATGATATCATTTTTAGTAGCTCTTATCATGCACTTGTGGCTAAGTTTGCAGAAACTATAAGTAGGGAGTTCGAGATATCGATGATGGACAATCTCAACTTCTTTCTTGGGCTGCAAATCAAGCAATGAAAGCAAGGCACATTCGTCCACCAGACAAAATACACTAAGGATTTGCTAAAGAAGTTCGACATGAGTGATGCGAAGCTCTTAGAAACATCGATGGCTACCTCGACCGTGCTTGATCCAGATGAAGATGACGAGTAGGTCGACCAGCAGAAGTACAAGAGCATGATTGGCTCTCTCCTGTACTTGATAGCGATAAGACCTAACATCCACTTCGTAGTTTGCTTGTGTGCTCGCTTCTAGGCTTCACTGAGGATGTCTCACCGTCAAGCGGTGAAACACATTCTGAGTTACCTCAAGCACACTCTCGAGTATGAGCTTTGGTTTTCTGCTTCATCTTCACTTTCTCTTCGAGGTTTTTTGGATGCGGATTTTGCTGGTTGTAAAATTAACAGGAAAAGTACCTTTGGTACTTGTCACTTCTTAGGTACTTTTCTTATGTGTTGGTCTTCTCGCAAATAGTCTAACGTTGCGCAGTCTACTACTAAAGCTAAATATATATCTGTTGCTCATAGATTTTATGGATGGTTTCTACTTTCAGAGATTTTGGGTTGAATTTCAGGAGTGTATCACTTTTGAGTGATAACACCAGTGCCATAAGCTTAGTCAATAACCCAGTTCAACATTTTAGAACTAAACACATAGATGTGAGATTTCACTTTCTAAGATACCACAATGAGAAGAGAGATATTGAGTTGATCTACACAGATACCCAACACCAGCTACCCAATATATTCACCAAGCCTCTAGATGCTATAAAATTTGCCTATTTGAGAGGAGAGCTTGGTAGGTGCCATCCATGTGACATTGTGTGAGGGAAAGTTGTCCTTTATATATACTCTATCTTATTTTTGTTGTATTTGCATTATATTTCATTATGTAATATAATTATAGTTGTTGAGCTTTGACTTGTATGTGTTTAGTATTTTTGATTGCTAGACTTGAATTTGAACTAAGTTGAGCAGTTATGCACAGCAATATTTTAATCTTAGGCATCTTTTTGATGCTTTGGCATGATACATTTCAAGCAAGCTTGCTTTCCTTAAGATGAAATTTAGCAATTTTATGAATCATGTAGGCTATAAAATGTTACATTCTTGGTCATCATGTTCGTAATTACTTAGGTTTAGTCAATGCTTGTGTTAAGACTAAAAATCAAGTCTCTTGTGCTAAAATATGATCCAATATGGTTGTCTTGAAGTCTCAAGGTGTTTGTTGTACCCAGTCGCGCGATATTTTACTTGGATAAGAGGCAATTTGAGGATAAAATGAAATTCAAAGAAATATACCTAATTGTTTAATTTTTTTAATCACTTGATCAATCTAAGTCTTGATTTCATATGTGTGTGTTTGCAAAGCTTATTGTCATGAATGCTTGTTTGCCCAGTTTAAGATTGAAGTTAGCTAGTTCTTAATGCTTTGTATTGCCTCGGCACGAGTGGATGCTTATGTGGTAGTCATTTTTAACATGATTTGGCTATGTGAACTTCAATGTGCCAACCAATTCTTTGGGTTTAGCTTATAAAGCTTCATGTTCTTGTGTCACTGTCCCTTTTTTAGCCTCTATGCGATTGTGAGCTCTAATTTCTACTTTCCAGAGCTCTTTGATGTTTCTAGCTTTTGCCAATACTTTGTTGTATACTTGTGAAAACTCATTAGGTTTGCATATTCATGCATTGTATAATATTTTATCTTTGATGTTTGCATTGCCAAAGGGAGAGAGCATATAAAGAAGAGAATATGCTACAAAGGAGGATAAATGAGAAAAATTTGCAAAAAAATCTCCAAGAAAAATGAAAAATGTGCATTCATCGAGGGGAAGCATTTGTTTTTAAGTTTTTGAGCTTTTCTTTATCTTTTGTGGTTTTGGCTTATCTTTGCCTTTCTTCGGCGTTTTGCAATCTGTCTTATGCTAAGTAATTTGTGTTTACTCTTTCTCAAGTTTTTTTGTCACTTGGATGTTCACTTCTTCTATCCTAAATCTTTGTGCTTTGAGGGTTATTAATGCACTCATCAAGAGAGAGATTGTGAAACCAAGTGGAGAAGTGTCTTAGTTTTCATATATGAGGTATTGACAACAGTTGATGCATCTTGAACTTGGTTAGCTTGTGGATGCTTATTCTTATTCATGTCTAACTCGAGTTGGCGGCATTTGAAATTGGCAAATTATTCTCTATACGTAGAAAAATTACACACATCGGAAGTTCCGGTGTGGGCAGTGTATACTCGCCGGACTATTTCTTGTAAAGAGTAATTTTTCGGGTGAAATTAGAGATCAATGCACCAAGTCTGATTATGTATGCCGGATAGTCTGGTGTTGTAACACTGAAGAAAGCACCAGACCTTTTGTTACAGAGAGAGCACAGGAGGGTGGTTCGGTGGATTGGCACACACCAAATTATCCGGTGATGGATATGAGGTCACCGGAAACTTTCACCGGACCTTTTCTTGCATAGAGCAAAAAAATCTAAAACAGATAATGTTACACTCACCGGATGGTCCGGTGTTCAGGAGCAGAACACACCGGAACATTCGGTGTTCACGTTTTCTGCAAAATGTAATCTGATTTGAAGTTTTTGATTTTGTGCTAACCTGGAGATGTTTTGAAGTGTGAAAATTGTGCTTGCTTGTTTCATAGTGTGTAAGTGATGGATGCAACTTTGCAGTAGATAGCAGATAATCGAGGCTAAGTGGGTGTTTAGTGCTGGACGATCAAGGAGGGCTAAGTGGAGTCAAGAGTAATCTTAGATGTACACATGAAGGTCAAGCAAAATATAAAATAGAGGATGAAGATGGCGTGTTGATGAAGTCAAGCGAAGGGGATGTCGGTGCAAGTGACAAGGCGGTCCGAGGGATCAGGAGTGGGAGAAACTTGTCGGCGATCAAGATCGCAAGATGGAAGACACGCATCATCATCGGAGCGCTTGCTTCAAGTGAAAATAAGTGGCGACTAGTTATGCTTTAAGAAGCGTGTTAGAGTTTTGTGGTTTGGCATCAAAACTATGGGAGGACTGGAGTAGTATGTGGCACCATAGCGAAGCTTGTATTGAGACGAAGCTAAGTAGTAAAGGCGTCATAGTTGTTCGATGAATGGAGAAGAAAATGGACTAAAATGTGCTTGGTGGTAGGTAGAAGTGTATTATAAGATAGGGGTATTTTGGGAAAAAATTAAGAAACTTAGAGATCAAATTTTCTAGACCTATAGATAGAGGTGTAGGGCTATAAGAGAGGATAAACCAGTGAGCCTCTTGTAACACCTATATAAGAGCATTATGCTAAGGTTTTAGTGGAGATGATGATGAATGCTTAGCATGTATAATAGGTGAGAATTTTAAGAGAAAAATCTTTGTAATCCGTCTAAAATAGAGTTGAACTCTTTGAATAATAAAGTTTATTTTGTTTTATATGCTTGAATTCCCCTACTTCTAGTTTCACTCTCTTGGTTCTCTTACTTTGTGTGTAAGTTTTTTTTCTAGTTTTGATTTTTATTTTTGTTTTGAGCTAAAATTTTAGCACCTTCTGAGATCATTCTTCTTGTTGTTAGAGATATAAAATTCATATACACACGTTTATATGATAGGATCTTAAATTCTCTTGCCTCTAGACAATCAATTTAGAGAGTTTTATTGCTCGGTGTTTATCTTTTTTCGTCTTTACTAGTTGTGATCTTTAGAGTATTAAGACACATGGTTTGATCTTAAATATAACATATGGATCATAAACTATCCGTGGAGTCGTGTTGCCTCGATTTTCTCTTGTTAAAATATCTTTTAATTCTTGCTTTCACTTGAGTTTTGAGGTACGTTAGGTGATTTAAATAGAAGAAAATCATCGATTTCGTAAAATATTTGTTAAGATATCTATTCACCTTGTTTAATCGCCAATATTATTTAAAAAAGATTTTGAAGATTGTCCATGCACCTGGCTCTCATATTTTTGGATCTTTTGGAAGTAAACTTGAGTGTCACATACGACAGCAGAAAGCGGCAGCTGCAGAGAAGCTGCCTGCGTGCATCCCATGAGTTGTGAGCAAGATGATGGAGAGTGTTTGCATCTGCATCTCCCAATGCCTTTCTGCATGTCCAATTGTCCATCCATCCCACCCGGTCGCGATAATGATGAAGGAACACCATCTGCATCCGTAAGCGATGGTAGAAAGCATATGGATCTGTTCACTCCGGGGGAGGCAACTGTAAATCGTGCTGTAGATTTGTTGCTTGATGCTCATGCACTCAAGCATTCACCCTTTCCATCTCCTGAACAACTTGGGCACTTGTCTAATCTGTGCAGTAGAAGGCAGGAAGCATATCGAATTGGCGAGTGGTCTGGTCAACCACAAGGGAGGGACACATGGGGAGGGTTGGTTGACTCAATCATCAGGATTCCATTCATCACATGCTCCTCCTCCTCCCCTGAATGAATGACTTTGCTCTTCTCTCCATCGATGTGAGATCACTGTTTCAATTAAACTTGATGCATCTTAACAACCCAACCATATGCAGCCGACGACAGTATATATATTATATAAACAAACAACCCTGCCCTCCCTCTGTTCATTTGTATTACAAAGATCAATCCTTTAATTTCATTCTTGGATCAGTACCAGCCAAACCTATAGCTGGTTCTTACAACAACTATCTGCCAGTCATCATCGGGACTTGGTTTCAGAATCTAGCCTGTCCAGATAAGTTTTAGGTTAGCGTCTTCAGGCCTTCAGGGGCGTTGTGTTTTTGCTTTGCTTTTGTTTTGTTTTTTTTCTCTCGTTCGTTTTGGAATATTTTTTCTTCTTAATATAATGATGAGCAGTTCTTCTATGCGTTCGAGAAAAAAAAAATTATTCTCAAACTGCTACCAATAATCCCGTTCCCATCTTTCTCTTTCCTTCTAGGAGTGTCAGGTGAGGTGAGAAACATTGTGTCCCTGATAGAGGCCAGGGGCGACTAAAAAGCTACTGAAAATTATCACATGTGTTGTGTCTCTGAAGCAGTTTGTGACTTTAAGAGCTCAACAGGAACCTTTCCCTTTTAACGCCATGTCATTGTTTAAGTGATTGAAAACACTATCTTAACTTGCTGAAAAGTGCATCCAAGCACACATAAGAGAGAAAGCTCACCTCTTTAGAAAAAAAATAAAGAAAAAAGAAAAGAAACCATATGGGTCTAGCTTTAGAAAACGAAGCTACTTTAATCATAGAGTATCATAATAAGCGGCACACAAGCATAGTGGCAGCCGTGGTTACCTCAACCACAATATTGCTAACAGTAGTCACTTCTCCAGTTTTAGAATACAAGTGTAGAGACTTGCTAATCCATGCACTTTGAAAGAAAAAAAAACTCGACGTCACATGTCTTTGTTTTAAGAGAATGGAGTACCGAACACTTTAGTAAAGTACTCACATAACCTTTGAGGAGGTTTAAACCCGAGTGGATGGCCTTTCAATTAGAGGCTCTAACAACTGAGCTATCGTTCGATTCTCATTCATGCACCTTGAATATCATGCATCTTCCTACATGAAGCGATCTTACAACATACAGCATGCTAGTATGACTGTGTGTTATAAAAGAAATAAGCTATATTGAAACAAAACATTGTGGATATTATATGAGAACAAAGATCAACCAAAATTATTTAATTCCCAGTCTTGGTTGCTTCAATGTACATCCATTGTTGCTCTAAACTTCACGCATGTTCTTATTCGGAATATATAGCGCAAAATACTGCAGAAGCAGGTGCCAGAAATTAGAGACTGCAAAACTGTGGGCTTGTGCTGAACTCTTTCGATCAATAATATTAAGGTAGGTGGGGATCCTCTCCCCTCGAATTGCTCGGGAAAAAAAACTGTGGGCTAATAGGTAACTAATATTGCTTCTGCTTTTTCGTTATCTCAATCAGTACCAAACTATCTTCCTCTATAGCCGTATACAAGTGTTGTTCTAACTAAAATAAAGAGAAGGCACAAGTAGCAATAGATTACAAACAAAATATAATCATTCATGATTGGTCAGCGGAACCTTTGGCTTGAAAACGTTCAACTTGGCAGACGTGCGCGTAGCGCCATGGTAGAGCTCCGTGGGAGGAGCCGGTCCGATGGGGCTCGAGCCCCCGTTCCGCACAAGTCCCATCAAATAGCCTCTGTGAAGGCTTCAGGAAGGGGACCGGTTCTTAAAACAAAACAAAAAAACATTCAACTTGCGAGATGAGCTCGAGAACATTGGAGGGACCTCCAAATTCCAAAAGCGAGCTAGCAGATTTTCTTTCTCAAAAGAGAAGCATAGATTAGATCTGGATCTTTTGTTTTTAGAAAAGATTTGGATCCTGGAGTGTTTTCTTTTTCTGTGAAAATGGGAAGCAAAGGAAGATAAAGTCTAGAACAGTGCTCTACATTCTACTTAAGAGCTAGGCCATCCCTGAAAGTAAAGATGCCAACAAAGCTATCCAGAGGAGATGAATGCATGGATATGCATCTATAGCTCCATGGCTGTGCTGATGGCAAGCAACATTATTTGCAAGCAGGGTATCCACTATATCTTATATAATCCCTTAAAAAAGCTATATTTAATATAAGTTATCAGGATTTGGAGGAGACTGATAACTAGTTCATGGTAGGAACATGACCATACTCCACAAGAATGTGGATTCCATATGTTCCTATCCAGGTGGTAAACTGACCGCAAAGTTAGGATCGGATAGGTTTTGCTGAAAGAGAAAATCACTAGCTACTTCAGAGAGCTTATCGGTACTACTACATTGCCTTCCTTACTCAGAATTCATATTAGTGATAAAATGATTGTAGCCATCCTCTTTCTACTGTAATGATTTTTCAAAACTATAAGTGGCAAGTTTTTTTTTTTTTTGTCAGGAAAAGTTATACGTAGAGGACATAGTATCGGCTGATAGTTTAGTTCATTTCGTAGATACGCAAGATAAAGAATTATGCCCGTGTATGCGCACTTCATACTAATAATCTATAGTGGCATATATGGTGGAAAACGTACGTCTCAAGGCTTGGTGTGCCCTTTATTCGACATTCTCAAACATCCGATCTCCAAGCGCGTTGTTTACCGTGCATTGTTCGCTCAATGGCGGCTCAATGTATGTGCCATATGATGCTTTGGGGCCCATAAACTAATATTTTGCTTAGTTTATGATGTAATCTCTGTTCAATACTATCAAACAATGTGGGTGTGGCTTGTTTGTTTGTTTGTTCACCATCCGATTCCATTCGGAGACGCATGCAGTTTTGGCTGCCAGATTCTTCCTCGCAACGGGCAATCCCATGGTATTGTGGGAAGAATAGCGACCGCCGGCAACTCCTGACAGTCATCTTGCCTGCACGGGCAGTTCACCAGCCTTGTCCCGTAAAATTGTTTAAACAAGTTGGCATAATAGCAAGACCATTGTGGCACCCAAAAAAACATGATGGGGCTCGAGCATTCGAAGCAGCAGCAACCACGCAAATTGGTACGATTACACAACAAATCCCAGTTAAATAAAAAAGCACATACAACATTCAGCTTATTTCAAAAGGTTAGCAGAATCTATAGAGAAACTACAGTACCATGATGGATGATCGTCTGCACGTGCGCACAGACACTCTCTCCATGTTCCACGACTGTCATCAGTCAGGCCTCAAAAACTATCCCTCACAAGCTGAAAGCAACAGAACTATGCTTCAGTGCATATCAAGTAAAAGCTTCCCATGTTTTAAGCTAAGCCTGAATCTTTCCCCTTCTTCTTTCTTTCTTTCTGTGCCCTTGGGTAAGCTGTCTTACAGATAATGGCCAGAATTCAACATATCACTCATGTTGAACGAACCTCTGGAGCTAACCAAAGTTTCACCTTTTTGTCCACACCAGCAGTCGCTAAAATAAACCCAGGCACGCCTCCTGAAGAAATCAGCAGTAATGGAATTTAGAAATCAGACACATGTTTCCTCAGAAGGATGGTATTTTCAAGATAGGAATTCTTGAAGCTAAAGGATAGATGAAATAGAACTTTGAGGTATAGAAGGTGACAAGAATCAGACAACACACTACGTGAAATGCATGTGCATTAGCTCGAAACAGAAATTGCATTCGCAACATGGCTTCCAAGAACAGCCAATGATGAAGAGACGCAAAATGTTTGTTTATCAGACCACAACTGCACTGCACACTACCATGACTAGGATTGGCATACTCTGCAGATCCAGCCATCCAGTATACAGCATACAGCATTTTATAAATAAAAAAACAAACAAAGACTCACACCATTTGTAATTCCTAAGCAACAATTGTAAGAGTTTAGACTTTAGAGAGTTCTCCTTACCATTGGGAACTGTCTGCGGAGCCCAAGCAATGCCAGTTATATCACCTGAGTACATGGTAAAAATAAACATGTCATTCCAAGCTACAGATTTGCACATGGCAATTCAAATCATAATCAACACAAGGTGCAAGCTATTGCACAATATATCTACATTGAACAACTGTATCAATAGTAAACAGGTTAAAATTTCGCTAAGGAAATATGATCAATCTTCTGAAGCCTAGACATATTCTGCTAGTTTTGGTTATAATCCTCGAATTTCATAGTCATGTTTTACAAGACTGCAATTAGGCTGGAGGACCTGATGGTCAGAATATAATATGTAGACTTTGACCCATTACAGTACGATGTGTTGAATTCATTCACAGGTTAATCCCCAACAATAAGTATCTTTGCCGAAAGAATAAGTCGCTACTCAAAGACAAAAGATCCCACAATTCCATGGATACTGTGAGCTAATTTAGGTCTTTCAAGTATCCAAGACTTAACACTCACCATCTGGCTTAACTGCTGCCACCCTGACACCTCACTGATAATTTATTTTGTGCGACGAACATAGTGCCAAGGCTAACCAAAAAGTGTCTCTAAATATTTTAACAGAACAAGCAATACATCACAGGTCGGGAAAAGGACCTCTGACTCTTAGTAGTATCAATTAAAAAGAATAATAGAAAAACTGAGGGTTCAGCCTAGCAAATAGGGATATTACAAACCTTCGTGTGCCTTCTCAGCTGTATCTAAAACAGCAACAGTTTCCGCACATAACCATTGCAATGTTGATCCACTAGTTACAGCCAGAACTTTACCATCAGGAGAGATGCTCATGTGATCATAGAGGCAAACAGAACCTTTCGAGTCATGCAGTGGAATTGAGAAAACTTTCAAGGTTTTTGGATCCTCGTCAAGGTGATACCTTACTAAAAAAGGAAGGGGAATATGTATATTAGATCATAAGCAAAGAGTAGATGAGCATTATGTTCTACAAAACTATAAGACGGGCATATCAACTTGTACAACGGCAATGTCTAGAGTAGCCTGAACTTCAGATAAGACAAAATAGAAACCAGGGAAATCACAACTTTGGCCAGTAGGTATGAATAGCCCATAATTGGACGTTTTGTACTGGAATATCTGACTAATCATTAGGTTTCTTCTGAAAGGACGGAAGGACCTTTCAATCTTTGTGAACAAAAGCACAACAAAAATAATGCATGTATTATCCTTTGGTGTGAAGCATTTGCCAAGTTGAAGAAAAATTATATTAGACGCAACGAGCCCAAAAACAAACACATGCCTTCAATGCATCAAGGATGTGGAGGTAAGTAGATATAGCATACCATTAATGTTCCACACTCGAATGGAACCATCTTTGGATGCAGTAATAATCTGCTCAGAATTCGGAGCAAAGCACAAGCAGGTAACAGCACTCTGAATAAAAGGAACTCATAAGTTTCTCGTAAGATTCAGTCCATGGAAACGGAACTCATCCCCCTAAGAAAAAGGTACACAGGAAGGCACTATCACCTTATGACCCTTGAGTTGCATGACTCTGTTAACCTCCTTCACAGAGCTATCCTTCCAATAAACTATCTCCCACACCTGAAAAACAAGTAAATATATCACCATAACTGAAGAAGCAATAAGTGAGCAAAATGACAAGTCTCTGCAGTACAAAAGTTACTGGAGTTCATCTAATTTGCATCTCAACAAACTTTGCAACTAATATCACAAGAAAAGCTAAGAATGGTCTTCCAAAGGAGAGCAATTTCAGTGCATTGACAACTCAAAGAAAGAAGAAAATTAACTAAAAAATATAATCATCAAAGGGTCTTCAATCCAAAAGGTTGATTCTCCAAAATAGAAGGGGAAAGAAAGACTAGCAACACAACTAACCTTGACATCAGCAGTAAACGCTGCAGCAGCTATGAAGCGGCCATTTGGGGATATGTCAACCATATTATTTTTTAACTGATTGGTGTCAACTGTTCCTAACTCCTTTCCACTCTTCCCATGCCAAACTTTGATATCAGTTGCTGCAGATAGTTTAGGATAATTAACCTTAATATGAATTAAGAACCTCGTGACTTCCCAAAAAGGGGGGAAGTAAGAAACCTTATGAGCTGGAATGAATCCCACAACGTTATTACATTACTTTTCTTTTGTGAAATGGCAGTGGCTGCATTCAAATGAAAAAAAGGAAAATAGCATATACAATAGGGACAAAAACTCAAGGGGGGCTTGACCTAGTGGCTAGTGCCCACATGCTGACTGATGAAGAAATGTGTGTTTCGTCAAATTAATTATATGCTCTCTGAATGTATAAATAAGAGTTTAAACACATACTTAATGACATATTTAGCTGCTTATGCTGGCAGACCGTTCTAAATTCAATTATGGAATAACACATCTGGCAAGTGTACAATCTTATTAGCTATTAAGCATTCTAAAGAGCAATAGAACAAACCAGACCTTCTGAGCACGAAATAAGTATAGTACTCCCATCACCGGACCCATAAGTTGCACGGGCCGCTGCAAGGTTCAGAACTGACTCCTTGCCATGAATCTTGTGGTGTTTCCACTTGATTTCAGGCGGAGAAAGCTTGCCCTGCTGCTTCTTTTCTGCAGTTGGAGGAGCACTGACGTCCGCATACATATAGAGAGATGAGCCCAGAAGAGCCTGTGCTGCCACAACAACAGATGATGAACCCTCTGAGAAAGCAACAGCGGTAGGATGAGCCCCAGCAGGCAAGTTTATCCTAAGAATCCTGCAAACATCCCCACAGGGCCATAAATTTGCAGCACTAAAATATTATTAATAAGAATATAACTTTTATGGAATGAGATATCTTACTTAAAGCTCTTGCTTGAAGTATCATCAATCCTGAATACTCTCGCAGCTCCATCCGCACATACTGCGAAAGAAGCAGCGAAGATGTAAGTATTCAAATTTGGTGTAACAGTTACACTTGATTGATCAGGTGGCAAATTCGTAAACTGGAACTATGATGCCATGGCAGAAATCCTAAGATATCAGTAATGCTATACAAGCAAGTCAAATAAAATTACACACAAAACATGTGGCTTTCAAAGTACACAGTGAAAAAGGCAGCACATGAAACACGAAAGCTCTTGCTAACATGGGGACCAGAGAACTGGAATAAGCTCACCGGTGACTAGGTCATGGCCATCATCGGAGAAGTGAAGTGCAGTGACTGAGTCAGTATGCCCCCTCAAGGTGTTGACATCAAGATGGTGGTGCTTCTTCGCAGCATCCTAGAAGAAAAGCTTATTGAGATGAATCATATATTCATCTTCGTGGAACTAGGAATAACTTAGATAATTATACAGCTAATAAGACGATGTTATGCATCTGAATGTTGTGCAGCAAACAGAACGAATAACCGTTTGAAATATGCAATTATGAGTCATGAGTACTCAATCCCATGATAATTGTAACCCCATAAGCAAAGCAGTATTTCATTTTGTTTCGGTCATTGATGAGCACAGATAATTTTAGGGGCAGATTCTTGTATTCGCTAAATAGTCTGTTAGGGATGAGCATTACACTCGGGTAATTGATAGTTTACAGTTACACCGGTCCAAAATGACCTCATGGATGCGGCGATTTGAGCGACCGAGCGAGTATAACTGCAAGGCACGTACTGCGAGACAGGGGGAAAGGGGGGAGATCACCTTATCGGCGGTGTGGTGGTGCGGGCGGAGGTGTCCCTTCTTGTGCTGGGCCTGGCTGGAGGGGCGTACGTGCTTGGGCTGGTCGGGGGCGGCGGTGGGAGGGATGTGGGCGATGGCGCCGCGCTTGCGGCGGAGGTAGCCGGCGAGGAAGACGAGGGCGATGGCGGCGCCGAGGGCGGCGGAGACGAGGGGCACGGTGAGCGATGACACAAGTGAGGCCGCCGCCATCTTCTTCTGTTGCTGGTGTAGATCGGGTCGCTGCGGCTGCTTCCCTCGCCTCGTCTTCCGCCCTGCCTTGCTTGTAGTCCCGCTCGGGCCCTGTGGCCCAGCCCAGCCCGGCCCGGCCCAGCCCAACACAGTAATAGAATAGGCCTAATGGCCTTAGTTGCTCCGGGTTCGAAAATTCGACAGTTACCGAGAAAAATCGCGATAACCGGCTATCTCTGTCCGGCTCAGTTTCAGAAATCGAACGGTAACCGAATTTAAATTAAAAATTTTAAAAAAAATTAAAAAAAAATAGATTTAATTCTAAGACCTTCTATGAAAAAAAATTTCAAAATAATATCGTTTGCATCATATTTTATAGGGAGGAAGTATGAAAAAAATAAAAAAATTGAAACGTGCGGCTCAGTTATTAACTCATGTTAGGAAAAGTTTAACATACAAACACATATTTTTCTTGTATAGAACGTATCTTAAGAGGATCTTTAAAATTGATTTCACTTTATTTAGAGTTTTATTAATTTCTCTATAATTTTTACAAATTTCACAAGCATAAAGTGAATATGTTAAGAAACAGCATTGTAATTAACTTTTTCATGTCTATTATTATTTTTCCTATGTAAATCATAGTATAAATAAACTAATAGAAGTGGTTTCACTAATTTTTTAGGTGTGATGGGTCAGTTATGAATTAATCTAGTCGCAACATATTTACACAATCTTGCATGTTACAATAACTAATTCATGAGTTAAATGTATTTTTAAAAGATATAGGATCATGTAAGAAGACTAACAAAATTAGTTTCATGATTTTTCGGATTAGCAAAGAGTAAACTATGCATTTAACTTGATTTAACAAATACATTTTCTCATAGGAAATTTTGAACTTTTTTATGAGTATAAATACTTTTATCATGTAGATTATGTTACAAGGGAAAAAAATTTGTTTCATTTGATTTGAAGCTCAGATGAATTAGTTATTGATTTTACAAGATTGAGATAATTTTTAGATTTTTTTTGTTGAACTTCACTAAAAATTGATAAAACCGCTTGATAAATCGAGAAAACTGAGCGGTTACTGACAAAATCGAGTGGTTACCGACAATACGAAAAATTCGAGAAAAACAGTCAATAAATCGCAAAAACCGCTCGGTAACTGGTCCAATTCGACCGGTTACCGAGCGGCTAAAATCGCGATTTTTCCACAAATTTCAAATTTATTCAAATAAATTTTGTCCGAAATTTTTTAAAAATTTGAACGGTTACCGCAGTAATCACGATTTTTCGGTTACCGCCGGAGCTCGGTAACATAAACCTTGGTTGCTCCCCAATGCTAAAATGTGTCGGGGAAAAGAACCACGAGCAATCCTCAACTCACTTGCAGTGCCCTACAACGAGCCCATAAACATTAGCCATAATAAAACTAAGCACAAACTCAAGTATAAAAACATAGATATACTATAAAAATATTGTTAAACGAACGAATATGTCGAAAGTGATACTATTGTTTGATTTTAGATGGGATAAAAAAAAGATAACGTTATCCGTTAATTTATCTCCTAATTTCTTTATTTATTTGTATTATTAAAACAGGGACGAGTGTGAATTACAAAAGTGGATAAATTATTCAAATTTTAAGGATTTTTATTAGATGGCAAAAAAGTAGAAGAAGATATAGCGTGAAAACCAAATTTGTGTTTTATATAGTAGAGAACGACAAATCCACCCCATTATTAAACCACCAAATCCAGATGGAAACAAAGATACCCAACAGAGAAGAAGAATTGTCTCAACTCCACACTGCCACCTCAGCTCGTCCATGGTCCATACACACAGATAGAGCCATAGCAAGACGAATACTATTATTATTGTTCTGTGCCATAACTTCGAGTTATCAACATCCCGACGCAACAGGATATGCATCTGAGGGAGAACCAACACTCCAACAGGAGATCACTAGTCGCAAAAACATCATGTCTCATGCCGTGTCGGACGGGATGCCAAATTCTGGTGGATGTTTGCACTGAATCACCACTTAGTCATGTGTCCGTTTACCACAGCTTCCATATCTGCAAGCGAAGTGAAGCTCTATAGTGCACTCCTCCCAAGCCCTGTTATAGCAGGTTGAAGACACTCAGATTTCCTCAGACAAATACCCCAAACAGAGGATGCCTCCTAAATGAATTGGCTCAATATGTGATTATGCAAAAATAGCAACGCATGCACTTTATATGGTTTAATCATAGAGGGTGCATTTAATTCCACAAATGGTGGCACACAAAGTAATTTTGGTAACAAAGGTGATGGTAGCTTACTGTTTGTCTTTCTCTGCTCAAGATTAGAAAGAGCAACGGCAATTTTCGCACCAAGAACAGCATTGTTCTTAACAAGTGCAATATCTCAACATCACTAAGGAAAAACTCTCTTCGGATCAAGGGAATTATAAAATGCACAAAGTTCAGATGAAATTTGAGAACTCCGATAAGATGTTTTGTAATCAGAATTTGAAACGGTGCAAGTGCTGAATTGCAGCACATTTAAAATCTGTGAATAACTACCCCAAACTCAAAATTCTAGGTACACATGGATGATGCTATGGGATTATCCTGAAAAGATATAGCATGGACCAAAACTGTTATTCACGTAAAATTATAGGATACTGGCTTCCAGGGAAGATCCTCCAGTTAGTTCTTTTACTCTCTCAAGCATGAAGGGAGTGATCGCATTCCCTATTATTCTTTTATCACTGAGAAACAGAGAGTGGAAATCATTAGGTACCATTTTTATATCATCGACAGAAGAACAGATGATGACTTTACTCTGCTTCCTTTAGAGCTTTCTGTATTGCAGACTCTATAACGTTCCCTGAAGCTGCATGCTGTTTGGGAATTGGCACTGCAATGAGAATACCAGATCCTAGATGTAGATTCTTGTTTGCATCTGCACATGAGAATACCAAAGTAGACTCAAATCAGAAATCATCATAAACAATTAGTCTGCAGAAAACTCTAGACCCACTGATAACCAAGATTCTGATCAGTGCGACAAACACATTGAATTGCACAAAAACAAAAGTTTAAACAGTTAAATGTGTGGATCACCTATTGGAATTAGGTAATGTAACCATGTTCTGCACATTAGAAGAATCACAAACATTCTATCTGCCTTTTGGTTTTAGATTTTATTGAGCGTATAATTTGGAGCTATTTATGGCCCTGACTGTAGATTTCCAAATGGGTACTGAACTTTAAATTGAGTCTATGTTAATGCCAGGCACTATCTCTGTGAGATCAAGAAATCAAGATAACTCAGGGAATAGGCAGACATGGTGGATCTAGTCATTTCCGACAGTTAGTGTGAGACCAATAATGCCCATGAAAAGTGCAAGAATGAATATAAAAAAATGTCGTAATTTGGTACTCACGTATTATTTTGGCACATTCTTCCGGAGAATCAACACGACATGGCACCTGCATTAAGTAACAAGTATATGTATAGATTGTGACTAACCTTGGGATTAGAGAGCTTGATCACGTCATTAGGGTGGATGTGTATATATAGCCATGAGATAGGCCAATATGGGCCTTATTAACACCCTCCCCCCCCCCCCTCAAACTCAAGGCGGATCTAAAGCTTTGAGTTTGAGCAAATGAAGTCGATGTTGCTCTCGAGTCTGTGCTTTAGTGAAGAAATTTGTAACTTGCAGTTCGAATAGCACATACTGAAGAGTAATTGTTTTCTGATGACAATGAGACCGAGTAAAGGAGGCATCAACACCAATATCCTTTGCAAGTTCATGCTTCACATGATTATTGAAAATCTGTATGGCTCCAGTATTATCACAAAGAAGATGTATGGGATCATCACAAGAAATACCAAAATCAGCCAACAACCATCAAAACCATACAATCTCAGAAGTGGTGGTAGCAAGTGCTCAAAGTTCTGCCTCTGTACTGGACCGAGATACCGCTGCCTGTTTCTTGGACTTCCATGCAAGAGGCGAAGAACCAAGAAGAATGCAATAACCAGTGACAGAACGACAATCTGTTAGATCACTTGCTCAAATGGAGGCCGAGTAAGCAAGAAGCTGAAACGGACTATCATGGGCATAAAACAAACACTGAGATAATGTCCCCCTTAAGTATCTCAGCATACGAAGTAAATGTCCAAAATGAACCGAAGTAGAAGCACTCACAAACTGATTCAAAATATGGACAGCATGAGCTATGTCAGGTCTGCTAACAGTAAGATAAACAAGACTGCCCACAATATGCCTATATCGAAAGGGATCCTCAAGATGTGTACCATCAGTAGGACGAAGTTGCAAGTGAAGATCCATAGGTGTTGCGGTTGTCCTGTTATCAGTAATGCCAGAACGAGAATAAGATCTTGAATGTATTTGGACTGAGAAAGATAATAACCCTTGGCGGAATGTAAAACCTCAACCCCTAAGAAATAACTGAGAGGATCCAAATCAGACATCAAAAATTGCTCACTAAGTTGCTTCACATGAGAAATATGTTCCACATCATCACCCGTGATCAACATATCATCAACATACAGAAGAAGTAAAATATGTCCACGTGAAGAGAGATGAATAAATAAAGCAGGATCATGATCACTAGATGAGAAACCAGTAGCTCGTATCACAGAGACAAAATGCTCAAACCAAGCACGAAGAGCCTGTTTTTAAGACCATATAAAGCACGACGAAGACGACAAACATGTCCTGAAGGAGCATCAACACCTGGGGGTGGCTGCATATAGACTTTCTCGTGCAAATCACCATGAAAAAAAAAACATTCTTGATATCCATCTGAGAGATAGTCCAAGAACAAGTAGCAGCTACGGCAATCAGAGTACGGACAGTAGTCATGTAAGCAATAGAAGCAAATGTCTCATCATAATCTCACCCCTGAGTCTGCTGAAAACCTCTAGCAACAAGACGAGCTTTATACCTCTCAATAGAACTATAGGTACTGCATGTGACGGTAATGGAACAATATCCCAAGTGCATGTACGATCAAGTGCAGCAAGCTCCTCAGACATGGCAAGCTGTCATTCCGAAATACTAGAAGCTTCCTGATAAGTGGATTACTCATCAATAATAGTACTCACACGTGGAAAATCCAACCTGTCAGGAGGCTCAATAGTAGTATGATCCCGTAGACTATATCTTGGACCAACCTATGACTCATCAGAAATAGTATGTGACTCGTAAAAATTATCAGATTCATCAAAAATAGGAACATCAGGACTAACCGAGGAGGTAGGACTAGGCGGAAGCTCCATGGGATCTGTGGGACGACGAGTGTATACATGTATTATAGGTGGTTTAGATTGTGGGGGTGGAGCAAAAGTGGGTGGAGGAGGCTCATTAGAAATGAGTGGAACGGATAGGGGTGAAAGCTTTGTGGGATCTATGGGACCGCGAGTGTGTACATGTATGATGGGTGGTTTAGACTGTGGAGATGGAGCAGAAGTGGTTGGTGGATGCTCATCACTGGAGGAAATAGGAGGGAGACATAGAAACGATGTGTACTCTGTGGGAGAATAGGATGGCTAAGTAGAAGGGTTATAAAAGAAAGGGTGGTCCTCAATAAAGATCACATCACGAGAGATACGTATGCGACGTGAGGAAGGATCATAACAATGATAACCCTTATGCTCAGGACTATACCCCAGAAAAACACACTCAACCGATTGAGCTGTCAACTTAGTTCGCTCACTAGATGCAAGCAAAACATAGCACGTACACCCAAACACCCGAAGATGATCATAGCTAGGAGGAGTACCAAAAAGTATTTCACCGGGGCACTTGCCAGAAAGTTTGGATGATGGTTGTCGGTTGATGAGATAAACAACAGTGGAAATAGCTTCGTCCCAAAAATGAGAAGGAACAAAAGAGGCAATCAGAAGTGTTCGAGCAGTCTCTATGAGATGACGATGTTTGCGCTCAGCAACATCATTCTGAGCATGACCACCAGGACATGAGAGCTGAGCAAAAGTGCCCTCAAAGATCAAGAACTAGCGAAAAATATCAAATAACTACTCACCACCAGAGTGAGAACGAAAAACTTTAATAGGAGTAGAAAACTGAGTGTGAACCATGCGAGTAAAAGAATGGTAAATAGAACGCAACTGGGAACGATGTTTTATGAAATAAATCCAAGTAGGCCGAGAATGATCATCAATAAAAATGACATAATACTTATGACCGCCCTTTGTAGCAAAAGGTGCAGGGCCTCGTACATTTGAATGAATAAGATCAAAAGGTCTAGCAGAATGAAAAGTACTAGAGGAGTATGAAAGTTGTATTTGTTTGCCAAGCTTACAACCCTTACAATGAAAGCTAGACTCGATAGATGTATGACCTAAATAACCTTTATTTATAATATAGACAAGCGAGGCCCACATAGATGACCAAGGCGATGATGCCACGTGGCAAAGGAAGAAGTGAATGACGATGCAGGAGATGACACATGAGCGGTAGAAGCAGCGGAAGGAAGGCGCAAGGTATCCAAAACATAGAGGTTACGGCAATGGCCAGTCCCAATCATAGTCCCGCTTCGACGATCCTGAATGAAACAAGATAAGTCATCAAATCCAACAAAACAGTTATGGTCAGTAACTTGACCTACTGAAAGAAGATTTATGAACAACTGAGGTACAAAAGAAACATCGGGTATAGAAAATTGAGAATTGCAAAGTGAGCTCTGATGAGTGATATGACAAGATGTACCATCAGTTGTCTGAACAGAAGCACCATCAGTGACAGGCTTGCAAGCAACCAACTGGGACTGATCAGATGTCACATGAAAAGAAGCCCCTGAATCAAGAACTCAAGACGATTGAGGAGCACCGACGGGTGAGGCAGCAGGAACAGACACGGAGCCTCTAGAAGTGGAAGATGTACCACGCCCACGAGCATGACATGCACGATACTCAGCCAATTTCTCTGGATGCCGAGTAAAGCAATTTTCTGAACGATTGCCAGTCTTTTTGCAATGCTCACAAGGAATATCCTCGGAAGAACTGCCTCTAGTTGTGTTGGTCCTTTGAGAAGCTACAAGTACACTATGAGGTACTGACACTAGAGCAGACGCAAGCGAACGAAGACGAGTCTCTTCAGCAATCAAGGCAGACAATACATCAGCAATGGATGGAGTGATATGGTTGTTGAACAGCTGCATACGAATAGAC
Organism: Phragmites australis; assembly: GCF_958298935.1. Lineage (NCBI taxonomy): Eukaryota > Viridiplantae > Streptophyta > Magnoliopsida > Poales > Poaceae > Phragmites > Phragmites australis. The sequence goes on along the minus strand of NC_084923.1, from coordinate 50,255,127 downwards.
TCAAAGTCTGATCGGAGGCCATGACAGAACTGATACATAAGGAACTTCTCAATGAACTTGTTATTTTGATCACAATAGTCTGAACACCCTCTAGTACACTGAGGGACCATGGAAAGCAACGGTCACA